>NC_134575.1:106053848-106381348 GCF_050947875.1 Dermacentor variabilis
TTCAGAATGCGGCAATGCCGTGGATCAATGCTGCAATGCAGCTAACTTGTCCCTAATATACTGACACGTGTACTTGTTTGTCTTATCTGGCGACACGTTTCACCGCCTAACAAATGTTATCGCACAGCGCAGGACGCGCCTGCATGTATCGGAAGTTTCTGGAATGTTACAATGGTTCCATCCCCTGTCTGTGACCGAACCTTGTGTAATCTGATCGCATGTGTGCGCGACGCGAATAATGTAGAACTTTGTAGAAGGCACGCGGGTCCCAGCGATTACTCTGGAACATTCGACGACCGATGCATAAAAGCCGACGCGCTTCACCCGCTGATCAGATTTTCGACGATCGCCGAGTGTGTTCGCCTCTATCGTTGTTCTTTGTGTGTAGCCTGCTTTTGAGGGCGCAAGTTCGCCCAATAAAATGACAGTTTCTACAATCAGTCTGGCTTCCTTTTTCACCGTCACTACCACGTGACAATATTACGTAGGGTTCGCCCCTTTTGCGTAGGATATAATGCTTAAACATTTTAATGGCCAGTACTTCAAGCAGCGAAGCCTGTAAGTATTCTTAATGATCATTCTGCTCGCCCTCACAGAGATGCGAAAGCCCTATCATTACCGTGCTGTGGCTTCTGATATTTTAGCAAGCGCTTAAATTTATTCCCTCGACATGTTACTAAGCTATATATACTCGTGAAATGCTATCTTTCCTATTTTCCAGAATACAGAAGATACCTGGGAGAACAAGTAAGTAAACATGTGTTGTTCAGTAGGGCATAAGCAAATGCCACAAATACGATGAATTAACAACACGATAAAGCGACTCAGTCGTACTAATCGACAGGTTATACGTAACAATGATTGTGTGTAAGCTTACATGTTAGTTCGCAATCGCGAGAAGAATGCAAAATAACTACTTGCCCTCATGGAGGCAGCGTTTTATTTATGATATTCTGACACCTAAAAAAGCTCAACTGCACAATACACGTAACTATCCAATGAATTGAGATTTTGTATTATTTGATTGTTTTTAATATGTCAACATTCTTGGGCCACTTGCCCAAGAAATCAGTCCGCTGGTCTTTCTGTTCACCCATAGCGCATAGCACAATGTGCTCCATTAAGAAAAATGGAATAAATTTGAAAGGGAAAATGTGAATGAAAGAAAATTGCAGTTTCGCTGGAAAGGCGAAGCATTGATTGGAATAGATAATCAGCAAACCGCCGTACTATTTAAGCATAGCACAGTTAACGGCAGTATCAACCCATAAACACTCGCCTGCTTGCTAAATTAATAAGCGTGGTGTAAGCGCACTCTGCTAACTCGAAAATACTGCACTCCATGACCGCGGACACTCGCAGTCAAAACGCTGGCGTGAGAAAACGCGGCAGCAGCAGCGAGTGAAGTAACCTTCGTTATGTTTGAAGTTTGAAGTTTATTTCTTTCTGCATTACAGAACGAGGAAACAAGTGCTAAAGGCCATATGGCCTGACAGGGGCTTTTGCTCCTAAGCGCGTTCGGCTTACATGATGATCCAATGTACGAAAAAAGCAAATATAACAAGAAACGAGCAAGTACGGTGTAGAACATACAAATAAACAAGATAATGTGTACATTATACAATGACTATGTGAAAAAAAACATTTATGCTTCAATTTTTGTTTGTACATTCACATTACAGCGCAAATTAAGGAATACATATATAGTGCATAAAAATTTTTAGTGCGATAGTATTTTATGTATAAATAGTTAGATTGTGTATGAGAAGGTTTTTAATACATTGCTTAAAATTGGGTGCGCAGAAATCAATTTTTCGTTCAACGATGTTTTGTAGCCTTGGTACTTGATAGTTTATATCCTGACGTCAGTAGTTAGTACGCGTGAATGGTATTTTCCTGATTTGATAACGTAATGGGTATCGAGGAGAAGTGGCTATGCTGACAACATGGAGATGTGTTTTTTTATATTTAAGAGTAATCTATAATAAAATACTTGACTTGCTCGGATCAGTAAATGTTTGCCAAGGAGATTGTGTGTGGGTAAGTCACACGGCCTGCCATGGTAGTTTTCAAAAATTCGTATTGCTCATTTTTGCAAGCTTCATAACTTGTCATAGTTTTACTGTAGTTGTTCCCCAAATCAAGACACAATAAGTTAGCTTCGAGCAAAAAGGGCGTAGTATATTGCTTTCTTTGGCCATAATGATATTAGATCGCATATTTTATACATACATCCTACTACTTTGCTAAGATCATTGCTAAGCTTATTGACATGATTGTCCCAGGAGAGTTTCTCTTGAAACCATACCCCCGAAAACTTTTGCGTTGTTACTTGTTCTAGCCTCTTTGCTTGGAATCACCTCAACGGAAAATGAGTGCTGAGAAAACGCAGCATGCGCAAAGCTAGGAGCAGCTGGCGCAGCTCGACTCTGGAAACAGGTTGCTCTCTAGATGCGACCGCGCGCAGTCGCCACATGTGCAGTTGCAGCCGCAGTAGAGCGCCGCCCACTTTCGCTCCCACCTATGACTCCCAACGTTGGGTGCCTCGCACGCGATGGAACACGGCGTGATTCCTCCCCGCTTTCTTCCCATTCACGTGGGTGAGATTTAGCCGCGATCGTCACCTCCCTTAGCACACCCTTCACTCGCACATGCAGCGTAGGGAGCACGGCGACGGTGTTATTGTTCTTGGATTTTGTACGTAATATCACGGCGAAGGCAGAAATGCGCCTGGAGTGTCCATATAATTGCTATCGCAATAAAATACGGCAGACCCAATGAGTGAGAAGAACTCGTTGTTCCCACTCGTTGCCACTCGTTACCACTATATACATACATAGCGATTCTTTGTGTGAGTGCATAAAGAGTTGAAACACCAGTAGACGCAGGCGCACACACACACAATCGCAGCCGCACACAAATTATATTGAGCCTTTTGGGTTAAGCGGAACTGCTGACTACTAGCGAGTGCAACAGACGCCTTGAACGCATCATGGTTTCACAGGCAGCATAGGCATACTTAAGATGCGCAATTTGAATATATTTTATCTGCAAGAAGCATTTATTTTCTCGCTACCATGCAGCCGCGTATGCGCGAAGTCGAGATTTTTGGGTCTTTCGTTATTGCGGTAGCAATAATATGGACACTCCAAACGAATTTGTGCCGCTGTCATTGTCTCCGTGATGTTCCATATATATACATATGTATATATATATGTATATATATATATATATATATATATCCCTCTAATCTTACGATCCAGTCTTACCTTCGCATATCTTGTTGTATATAGAAGCCCCCAGCCACATTATGGTATTGGTGCAACTACTTAGGTATACAATTTTCTGTCTTCCTCAAAAGAAAACTTGGTTGATTGATTGATTGAACTATGCCTAAACCCAACAGGAGGCACTGCTACGCAATATACACTTATGCATTTTCTTAATTTTCAGATTATTGGAACTTGCATACACAGTTGAGGATGGTAATAAGTATGTGGAGCTCACTGTACAGGGTAAGAAAACCAAGGTCTCTCGCTCTCTCCCTATATACAACTATATAAATATATATACGAAATGTTACGTGTGGAAAGACACAGACGAAAGATGCTATTTACACGCTATTTACACTGGAGCCACGCAGCCAGGCTGACTCTCGCTCGTGCCAAGGGCACCGACGAACTTCGTCGTTCTTGCGGCGGCTCGTCTCTTGAGCATCACTCGATGATATCGTAGTATTACCCCCCGGCGGCAAAAGCACCGTCACGGTGCTGTTAAATATCCTAGGTGCATGGAGAGTTGTAGGGCTTCAGTCGGGCAACGTGGACAATGTCACTGGTTGTCACAGCGGAGGACGCAGTGGGCGTGGCTAGAATGATTTCATAGGTGACATATCGTTCACTTTGCGTATCACGCGATATGGACCTGTGTAACAGGAAAGCAGTTTTTCAAAAAGGCCGACTTTACGCGATGGTGACCAAAGCAACACGAGGGCATCGGGCACAAAATGGACATCACGGGGATGGAGGTCGTAGCGTTGTTTCTGCTTGTCTTGAGACACTTGTAGACGAGCGCACGCAAGTTGACGAGCATGGTCAGCATGGGCGATTGCATCGCGGGCATAATCGCAAGTTGAAGCTGTGGCGGACGGAAGCACAGTCTCCAGCGGTAGCGTCGGTTCGCGGCCATACAAGAGGTAGAACTGGGTAAAGCCAGCAGTTTCGAGACGGGAAGAGTTCTATGCAAAGGTAATGTAAGGTAGAGCCAGGTCACAGTCACGGTGGTCGTCTGAAACGTATTTGGATGGCATGTCTGTAAGGGTGCGGTTCAAACGCTCAGTGAGGCCGTTCGTTTGGGGGTGGTAGGAGGTGGTAAACTCATGCTGTATTGAGCAGGCACGCATGATGTCGTTGATGACTTTGGCCAAAAAGGTGCGGCCGTGGTCTGTAAGCAATTGACGCGGAGCACCGTGCATCAAAATGATATCATGTAGAAGGAAGTCCGCAACATCAGTTGCGCAACTGGTCGGAAGAGCACGGGTTACGGCGTAGCGGGTCGCATAGTCCGCCACGACTGCAACCCACTTGTTTACGGATGTAGATTCGGGAAATGGGCCGAGAAGGTCCAAGCCGACATGATGGAAGGGCTCAGCAGGGATGTCGAGCGGCTGCAAGTAAGCAGCGGCGAGCTGGGAAGGTTTCTTGCGTCGTTGGCAAAGTTCACAAGCGGCGACGTAACGTCGTACAGAACGGGCAAGGCCCGGCCAGAAAAAACGGTGACGTACACGGCCATAGGTTCGAGATACGCCGAGTTTTCCTGCCGTTGGTGCGTCGTGAAGCTCTTCTAGAACGGTGGAGCGGAGGTGTTTAGGTATTACAAGCAGGAACTCAGAGCCGTCCAGATGAAGGTTACGACGGTACAGAGTACCGTCGCGGAGGACGAAGAGGTATAGAGCAGCGTAGGCAGGAGAGTGTTCAAAACGGTCGATGAGTGCTCTGATGTAGGTGTCACGGCGTTACTCGTCGGCGAAATGAAGCAGCTGGGATACAGAGAATACGCAAGAAGCACTGGCAATATTGGAGAAGTCAGAGTCGTCAACAGGGTAACGCGACAAACTGTCAGCGTCTTGGTGCAGGCGGCCAGACTTGTACACTACGGAATATGAAAATTCCTGTAGCCTCAAAGCCCATCAACCAAGCCGGCCTGTAGGATCTCTTAGCGATGAGAGCCAGCAGAGAGCATGATGGTCAGTGACTACGGAAAAAGGGCGACCCTAAAGGTAAGGGCGGAACTTCGCAACCGCCCAGACAACAGCAAGGCATTCGCGTTCCGTAATGGAATAGTTGCACTCCGATCGTGCTAGGAGGCGGCTCGCATAAGTAATAACGCGATCCTTGCCACGCTGACGCTGGGCTAAGACGGCACCTACGCTATGACCGCTGGTATTTGCACGTAATTCTGTAGGGGCATCAGGGTCGAAGTGGGCGAGAATGGGTGGTGAGGTTAGAAGAGTGACGAGACGAGAGAAGGCGGTGGCTTCTGCAGTACCCCACGAGAATTGTACGCCTTTCTTCGAAAGATTAGAGAGGGGTCTAGCAATTGCCGCAAAATCTTGAACAAAACGACGAAAGTACGAGCACAGCCCGACAAAACTTCGAACGTCTGCGGCTCTCTTCGGAACCGGAAACTCTCGGACAGCGCGAGTTTTCTCGGGATCAGACTGTACTCCGGAAGCGTCAACGAGATGGCCGAGAAGAGTAATTTGTCAGTGGCCAAAACGACATTTGGACGAGTTAAGTTGCAGCTTCGCCTTTCGAAATACATCAAGTATAGTTGTGACACGCTCAAAGTGAGTGTCGAACGTTGGCGACAAGACTATGACGTCGTCGAGGTAGCAGAGGCATGTGTACCATTTGAAACCTTGGAGCAAGGAGTCCATCATACGCTCAAAGGTGGCAGGGGCGTTGCATAATCCAAACGACATTACTTTAAATTGGTATAGACCATCAGGTGTGATGAACGCGGTTTTTTCTATGTCCATATCGTCAACAGCAATCTGCCAATATCCCGAACGAAGATCAATAGACGAGAAATAGCTGGAACCGTGCAGGCAGTCAAGGGCGTCGGGTTAGACGTCCTTCTTTTCAATGCTCTTCAGATGACGGTAGTCGACACAGAAGCGCCACATGCCGTCCTTCTTCTTAACCAACACCACAGGTGACGCCCAGGGACTCGATGAAGGCTCAATGATGTTTTTATCGAGCATTTTGTTCACTTCATCTTGAATTACTCGGCGTTCCGACACGGAAACTCGATACGGTCGTCGATGAATAGGCGCAGCATCGCCAGTAAGAATGCGATGCTTGACCGCGAGCGTCTGGCCTAAAGGGCGATCGTCGAAGTCGAAAATATCGCGGTAGGACGATAATAGTTCGCAAAGGTCTTCAGCCTGCGTACAGGACAGGTCAGTCGCAACCATTTTCTTTATGTTGGGATCGACGCCCGAGGCTGGCGCGAGGGGCATGCTAAGCTCGCGAGAACCACCGGCCGATAACGCTGCCACGTGTTGGTCGCCGAGACAAGGTATGGTGGCAAGGCAAATACCTTGCAGTATAGTTTGCTTTGCCAATCCAAAGTTACATACAGGCATGCGAGTGTGGTTCGCAGTAATAGTAAGTATACTGTGAGGCACGGTAACGTCATACTGTA
Organism: Dermacentor variabilis; assembly: GCF_050947875.1. Lineage (NCBI taxonomy): Eukaryota > Metazoa > Arthropoda > Arachnida > Ixodida > Ixodidae > Dermacentor > Dermacentor variabilis. The sequence continues at coordinate 106,060,557 of NC_134575.1, forward strand.
TTGGGATGTCGGGCAGAGGAGCGACGAGGTACTCTCCATCAGGAACTGGTGGGAAAGACAACAGTTCAATGTAGGCTATGGACTTTCGCGGCAGGCGAAGAAAGCCGGTGGAGCGTAAGCGGCAGTGGGATGCGTCAGAAGGCTCTGCGAGAATCGGCAACTCAAGGCGAAGGGTACTGGAAGAGCAGTCCATAATAGCAGGATGGGCGGATAGAAAATCGAGGCCGAGAATGAGGTCGTGGGGGCAATGAGCAATTACGGTGAAGAGGACAGGAGTGTGGTGGCCGGCGATGCTGACACGTGCCGTACACATGCCGATGATAGGCACAGTACCGCCATCCGCAACGCGGACGACGCGTGCCGACGCTGGGATGAGGAGCTTGTTCAGTCGTCGTCGGAAGGCAGCACTCATAATAGAAAGATGTGCTCCTGTATCGATGAGTGCCTTGACTGGATAGCCATCAACGTCAAGAATGTAGCGGTTAGTAGGTAACGTGAGCAGAGGATTCCAGGGCAGGTTCGACAAAGCAGCTTCACCTCCAGAAGCTGCAGTGCCTAGTTTGCCGGCTGGGTCCGGAAGGCGATAGCCGGCGAAGAGAAGCGGCGGGGTTGGGGCGAACGAGACTGATGGCGACGAGGTGAGGGCGAGCGTCTGTAGCGAAGGTTCGGAGCAGGGGCATCAGCGGTAATGGGTTCATGGCGGGTGGCATAAGAAACAGAAGGTCCAAGGGTGCGGGAATAAGTAACGGCGTATGTCCGAGGAGGTGGTGGCCATCGGCTGCGGCAGTGACGGGCGACGTGGCCGATGCGACAGCAGTGGAAGCAGATCGGCCTGTCATCAGGGGTACGCCATTCGAACGGGTTGCGGCGAGATGTGGCAGAGAAGGACTGCCGGGGACGAGGAGGGCCGCTAGATAACTGGAGAACGCTGGGTCGAGACGTGCAACACACGGCGTTCAGGCCCAAGTTTTCAAATTCCTGTCCGACGACGGCCTGAATCATCGAAATCGTGGTTGCTGGCGGATTGGGAGGCGTCGTGGAGAAGGCTGGCGAACAGGCGGCCTCGAGTTCGCGGCGAACAATACGGGTGACGTCGTCACAGGTCGTGGACTGACGCGGTCGACCCTCACATGTCGGCGTAGCAGCAGTGTTGGGTAGCCGCGCAATGTGGTGTGAGATACGGCGACTCTTAGCTTGTTCAAGGCGACGGCACTCTTTTATAATGGCGTCGATAGTCGAGACGTTGCCGAAAACAAGCAAATTGAAAGCGTCGTCGGCGATGCCTTTTAGCACATGTGCCACTTTATCTGCTTCGGACATATTATCGTCAACTTTATGGCATAGAGCCAAGACGTCGAGGATGTAGTAAACGTATGGCTCTGTAGTTGACTGAACACGAGACGCAAGAGCCTTTCTCGCGGCAGCCTTGCGCCCAATGGGGTCGCCGAACAGTTCCCGTAGCTTTTCTTTGAAACTGTCCCAACTGGTTATTTCGTCATCATGCGTTTGGTGCCACACGCGTGAGGTGCCGCCGAGATAAAAGATGACATTGGCGAGCATAATCGTTGGGTCCCATCTGTTATTAGCACTGGCGTGTTATATACGCCTATAGTTACTGTAAGCAAAGTACGCAAGAAGTCATCTGGCAATGACTGTCGAAGACATAATGCGATTAGTGTTCGATCAATGTAGAGGCGCATCTCATCCCTGAATTCATGTTTATTTAACCGGAGTAGTGGTCTGAGGCATTCTTTTCTTCGGCAATATGCGACATATTCCGATATCGGCCCCCTTTGCCATGGCCCTATCTTGCCAACATCGCCCATGAGCATGACACTATGACGATGATTCTATGACCCGGATGCAGGGGCGACCATAGAACAAAGAAAAAGGAATGGCATGGATGGGATGAGAAACGCGATATAACGACGAAAGCAACATGACAATGAGATAATGATTCCTAAATGATCGCGATGGTAAAACGACAACGTGGCGATAACTTGAAGAAAATTATATGACCCCAAGTGAATGATGACGATGGCGCGATGACAAGAGTTTTACGAGAGCCGGATGACGAAAACGGAATGACGAGGATAGCACACAGATGGCGGTAATGCAATAACGGTATGACGACTGGTTCACGATAGCGACTGCCTGACGACAATGGCATGAAAACGGCACCATATTTTCGATTGAATGTCGACAACGTTATTACGACAGAAACAATAACAAGAAAAGATGCCGCAGTTCCAACGAATTGGAATCTATATACAGGGATGTTTTGTGTGACTCTATAAAGAGTTGAAACATGAGTACACGTACGCACACGTACACACACGAACAAGCTCACACACAGGCTCACACAAGCACAGGCGCACAGAAATTACACCAAGCCTTTTGTTAAGCGAAGTCGTTGACCACTAGCGAGGTCGACGGACACCGTGAGCGCATCATGGTTTCAGAGCTAACATGCACATACGTACGTAGCGCAATTCGAATCGATTCTATCAACTTGAAGTAGCGCCAAATTGAAACCGTAATGTGATTTATTGGAGTTCGTGCTGTTACGACAATAGCCGGGGGAAGGCTATGCAGTCTATTTGCACGCGCAGGTTTCTTGAGAAACAGCCAACAGCCAGGAAGGCGAGAGAGCGTGCACTTCTTAAGCATGCGTGTGTATGGCACGTGCGCGCGCGTGTATGTGTACGTGTACGATGTGCTACGTATTCGCATTTGCATGTGTGCGAGTACGTGTATGCTTGTTTGGGCATTAGCGCTGTATGTGCATGCGTGCATTTGCTTGTGCGTACGTGTGTACGCGCGTGTTAGGGCATGCGCGCGTGCGTGCGCCAGCAGTGGGCGCGTTTTGGAGCAACCATTGGAGCAGTAGTTGTTAATTGCTGAGCAGTCCCCATCTGATTCCTGGTGAGCTCGGAAGTCTTCGGTACGCACTGCCAAAGCTTAAGGAAGAGTTTCCACAACTTGCAACACAAAGAGCTCGACGCTATCCATGGAGTTTGTAGAGGTGGAGCGCTAAAGATCCCTTGATAGAGTGCCGACCATGGCTACGAGTTTGATTGGGAAATACTTGACCGTGAATTCGTAGCGCAAGAGCTTGACAGACCCGCCGTGGTTGCTCAGTGGCTATGGTGTTAGGCTGCTGAGCACGAGGTCGCGGGATCAAATCCCGGCCACGGAGGCCGCATTTCGATGGGGGCGAAATGCGAAAACACCCGTGTACTTAGATTTAGGTGCACGTTAAAGAACCCCAGGTGGTCGAAAGTTCCGAAGTCCTCCACTACGGCGTGCCTCATAATCAGAAAGTGGTTTCGGCACGTAAAACACCATAATCAAAAAAAATTAAAAGAGCTTGATGCGAAACCACTCCACTCGAAGAAGCATGAGGTCTAGGTCATCTGATCGTATCAACTTGACGAGTGTTTGGCTCTCGGTTTTAACAGCGTAGACGAGGCACCGAAAGAACTCATCCACTCAACTGTCCATGAGACGGCCAGTGGCTCCTTTTCGATTAGGCTCTACCGTTGTTCAGTAGTAGTCAAGGCCCGCGATGCGAACACTTCCACTCGTATTTCCCCAGTTGATACTCGGTGCGAATGGAAGGAAAACTGGCTTTGCCTCGGCAGAGGATGCACACGCGTTCCGTGTTTGACGGTGGGTGTGCGCACCGGTGAGATCATGGGCACTTTCGGAACCCTGTGGCTCTTTCTCCCCACTTGGTTGATCCTCCATAAGGACTGAACCAAGTCCGTAGAAGCCGGCATCGGCCGACACTGAAGTAAGAAATTGAGCGTTTTCGTGGGGGCCATACGTGAACTTAAGGCGCCCATTTTCTTTGGGGAGTCAAAGGCCATCGCTTGAGCAGTACCGCATGTCCAAACAGCGTCCTTGTTTAGTAGCAGTCTGAGAGGCGCCATGAGAAAAGACAAATTCTGCCAAAAGGGGGCAACATAGTTTAACATCCCAAAAAGCACCTTACACAAACCAAGTCTGTTGGAGACTGCATACTAATGATAGCAGTTGCCCGCAGTGGCGTCTGCGTCAGCAGGCGTTTGGTGCGTTGCGACACCACGTACGCGAGCACACGAGGGTTGGACCCACCCGCGTGTAGCCGTGCGCGGCTTAGCCGTGTCTGGGGAAAGGGGGATCCTGGAGGTTGAGCCGATGCTGGGTGTTTGGACCTTTAAGGTCCCCCGGCGGATGTAACACACCTCTTTGGCCTCATCCCGGCCACGGCGGCCGCATTTCGATGGGGGCGAAATGCGAAAACACCCGTGTGCTTAGATTTAGGTGCACGTTAAAGAACCCCAGCTGGTCAAAATTTCCGGAGTCCTCCACTACGGCGTGCCTCATAATCAGAAAGTGGTTTTGGCACGTAAAACCCCAAATATTATTATTATTATCTTTGGCCTCTGCTTCACATAGACGGCACCTCCAGACTGACCCAGCTGGAGGAAATCAGCTGTCGCCTTTTCCTGTCCCTCAATTCAATCTTTTGCTTTCCCTGTCGCTGCCTCTTCTTTCCTGTCTTCTTATCACTTCTTACTTCCGAATTTCAAGGCGGCAAGGGTTAACCATGTGGGCGTGGCCTTCCTTGGTCATGGTTATGTGGTTATAGCAGTTATGTATGGCTAGTGATTTTTAAAACACTCCCATATTGGGCTCCATAGTGGGCGGCCAGCTTAGCTGCCGAACGTATAATTTCATGGACAGAACCCCCTCTTCAGCAAAACCTGATCGGAGGCCGAAAAGGCACCGGACCGAGGTAATGAACTTCAGTAAACCTGGTGATAGCATTAAAAAATTTTTTGTCATCACGTCGGAAAGTGAACGAAAAATTCAAGACATGTCCCCTTTCCTCATCGCCAAGGGACTTAACCAGTGTATTAGTGAGACCTACAAAGCAAAGAAAATGAACTCAGGAGACATCGTGCTCGAAGTTATGACGGCTGAGCATAGCAGGCAGATTAAGAAAGTTGAGAACATCGGTGAGAACAGTGTGTCTGTCTCACCACATCGTACACTGAACTACGCGAAGGGTGTGACTTCATATACAGAACTCCTAAAGTGCACAGACGAGAAAATCGAAGAAGCCTTGAGAGATCAGGGTGTTCTATGTGCAAGACGAATTCAATTTAGAAAAAATAACATTGAAACTCCGACCAAACACATTGTGCTGGCCTTCAACTCCTTAACGCTTCCAAGTGCCGTTAAGGCCACTTACCTGTACCTTAGAGTAAGACCATATTTGCCCAATCCCCGCCGGTGCTTTCCGTGTCAGAAATATGGGCACGGATCCCAGTCATGTCGCGGAAGAGCAACCTGTGCTAAATGAGGTCAACCAGACCATGGTGATGGAACGTGCACAAGCGAGCTGTGCTGTGCAAACTGCGCGAGTCAGCACGCGGCGTTTTTCAGACCTTGTCCTGAGTGGAAAAAAGAAAAAGAAGTGATTGCATTGAAGGTACGGGAGAACATATCATACATTGAAGCCAAAAAGAGAGCCGCGTTTGCCGATAGAGGTACTTACGCACAGGCTGTGCATAGAGGGCGTGCGCCGCCGATGGTGTCATTGGAACACAGGTGGAGCTGCTGGACAAAGGGTCAGCACTCTGGCCCTCCTCGCCCAGTGAAAAAACAGACGCTCGTAGCAACCCTCTCCCAAGAGGCCCAGAGGCCTCTGATGGGGCTGACGTCAGTCAACACGCGGTAGAGGCCACGAAGGTCTCAACATCGCTGCCGAAGGACCGCTTTCTTTCCAAGAACTCGGCACCTTCATCAACCACCATCAACGATGAACGCCCAAAGGGCGATGATATCATGGAAGTGTGTCCGCCGGACACGAATCAAACAAAAGAGCCTACATCTGATAGGCAAACCAAAAAGTCGGGTATTCCCCCTGGAAAACACAGAGGGGGTAGACTTCCGGTCATTCCCCCAGCCAAGGGGACGTGACCTAAAAAGCATTTTAGCAAGTTTGTTGTTCATTTACATATGTCATCTTCGTGACCTTTTAGATAGAATCTCTTCGTGAAGTACTTGATAATCCACTAATCAAATATGGCAACTATTGTGCAGTGGAACTGCCGTGGTTGAAGAACTAATATTGATGACATTTACGATGTTTTCGAGGATGCTGAGGCTTCTGTTATGTGTTTGCAAGAAACTCATTTGAAAGGTTACGATAAACAATCTCTGCGTCAATATGGCATCTTTAGAAAAGTTAGGGAACAGTCTTCAGTCGCATCTGGAGGAGTCGCTATAGTGGTTGCTCAAGGAGTCCCAGTACGTGAAGTGAAGCTTAACACCAACTTAGAAGCTGTTGCAGCAAAAGTTTAGATAGAAAAAACAATAACAGTATGCTCCCTGCACTTACCACCAGGTAAGAATGTCACAAAAAAGGAATTAGAAAATCTCGTGAAAGAACTTCCAGAACCTTTCCTTTTATTGGGTGATTTTAATACTCATAACAACATCTGGGGCAGTAGCCACACTGACGGGAGAGGGAAAATGATAGAAGAATTTTTAGACAACTGCAATATGTACCTTTTTAATGATGGAAAGCCAACATATTTTATAGCAAAATCACAATCTACGTCAAGCACTGACCTCTCCTGTGGCACGCCATCACTTGCTAGGTTTTTTACTTGGGACGTGAGGGAAAACCCACGTGGCAGTGACCACTACCCTATATTACTCAAGCCTATCGACGCGCCTCCAACAACGCCAGCACGAAGACAGAGATGGAAGTTGGGTAAAGCAGAATGGTCTCTTTATTTGGAAAGCTCTTAAATAAGGATTGGGGATGCCATCGCACTCAATATTGACGACTCATGTGATGCGATAACGAAACAAATTTTAGATGCAGCTGAAAACTCTATACCACTTTCATAAGGGAAGCTTCCACCTAGACCAAAACCGTGGTGGAATGATGCATGTGATAAAGCTCGTAGGAAACAAAACTCTGCATGGTCTCGACTAAACAGGTACCCAACTTTCGAAAATTTATTGTTTTTTTAAACAAATGCGCAGTGAGGCTAGAAGGGAAAGACGGATAGCAAAAAGAACACTCTTGGTGAAATATGTGAGCTCGATAAAGAGTCGCACAACAAGTAAATTAGTCTGGGAGAAAGTGAGAAAAATTGACGGTGTTCATACAGAATACACACTCGCTATATTTGACGAGGAAACGGATCTTACGTGGCAAGCAAATATACTTGGTGAGCACTTTGCTGGAATTTCGAATGACGCTCATTACACTCAGAGTTTCTTAAGTTAAAGACCACTGAAGAAAAGAAAGATATTCAGATATCACTGAATAGTACTGAGCCATATAACTGTCCTTTTACAAAAAACTCAACTCTTCGATGCGATATATTTAGGGAAGAGCCATTCAGCAGGTCCGGACAACATACACTACGAAATACGGCGACACCTACACATGAACACGCACGACACAATCCTTCACTTCTTCAACAGGTTGTGGGCGGAAGGCTATTTTCCAAAAGCATGGAAGAAGGTGATAGTTCTACCACTTGAAAAACCTGGAAAGGAATGCTCTGACCCCAACAGTTATCGCCACATTGCCTTAACCAGTGGTTTACGAAAAACATTCGAAAGAATGGCTAACAAACGGCTTGTACTTCTTTTGGAAAGTAACGGTTTACTTGATCAGTACCAGTGTGGGTTTAGAGCCAATCGCAGCCCAATCGACCAATTAGTCCGGTTAGAAACAAAAATCCGTGAATCTTTCGTCCCAAGGCAGCATTGCGTCTCCGTTCTCTTTGATTTATCAAAAGCGTATGATACGACGTGGAGCCATGATATTTTAATGGACTTGCACAGATACGGAATAAAAGGGCACAGGCTTCGTTTAATCAAAAGCTATCTGGAGGACCGAACTTTTCAGGTGATGTTTGGACCAACTTTCTCCAACTTTATACAGAAGAATGGAGTGCCGCAAGGTGGAATATTTAGCGTTACACTATTTTTAGTGAAGCTCAATTCGATAACTACAGTTATTCCTTCTTCCTTAATGTATTCTTTATAAGTCGATGACATTCAACTTTGTTTCTCCTCTTGTTATATGGCTACTTGCGAACGCCAACTCCAGTTGGGTGTAAACTCTATAGTGCGATGGGCAAACGAAAATGGTTTTAAATTTTGAGCAGAAAAAACAATATGCGTACCTTTCAGTCAATACCGAAGGCTCACACCGGACCCAACGTTACATATTAAAGAACAGCAAATCACAGTAAAGAACGAAGATAAATTTCTTGGTATGATCTTTGACAAGAAACTCAACTTCAAAACTCACATCGCTTATGCAAAACAGAAATCTCTGAAATCCATAAATTTAATAAAGCTCCTATCCCACCGATCATGGGGTTCAGATAGAACATGTCTGCTTCGCATATACAATGCAGTTGTCCGGTCACAATTAGACTACGGATGTTTTGTATACGGCTCAGCTCAAAAGTCGGCATTAGAGGTTGTTGATCCGGTCCATCACCTCGGACTACGTCTGTGTCCCGGCGCGTTTCGTACGTCTCCCATACAAAGCTTCTATGCAGAAACCAACCAGCTGTCTTTAGAACACAGAAGACTCTTTCTTGGAAACATGTACATAATGAGAGTACTGCCCTGTTCAACGCATCCTTGTAGACTACTCTTTACAAGGCCGCGCTTTGAAATACATTTTAGCAACAAACCGGCAATCATTCCTTCCTTTTTTATCAGGTACCAAAAGCTGAATGCGGACCTATGTTACCATGGAAGAAATAAATTTGTTATATAAGGCGTCGCTGCCTACCGCAGCGCCATGAGAAGGCACGCGCTTGGAGCCGCCCAAGGGAGAGGAAAAAGAGGATGGAATAAACGCAGAGCATTAATAATGTCTCCATTCCTGTGGTACTGAGTAATATGCACGATATAACATAATTGGCGACGAGGATTTAGCAACCCATGTGCTACCGGCTTGCCCTTCATCTGTGCCGTCGATTGCTGCATATCATCCTCTACAATGAGTATTTCGGGGCTACAACCGCCACCCCCGTGCCTGTCATCACCTGGAGACCCAGTCATCCCATGGGAGCAATGGATTCAAGCGTTCAAGAACTACATGGCGGTGTCGGGTGCCTCCCGCCTACCTGCCATGCATCGGAAGGCGATTCTGCTCAACTGCTTGGGCTTGGAAGGACAACGCATCTTCCAGACTCTCACATCGGAGGACGACCCGCGATTTTTGGCTTCCAGCGCCACCGGAGGGACGTTGACGACTCCTGCACCAGATGAGTTCGACTGCGCTGTTGCGACACTTGAAAGTTACTACAAGAGCTCTGTCAATGTCACCGCAGCGCGTCACCGTTTCCATCGACGTGCACAAGCCCCAGGTGAGACTGCGCTCGATTACATCACCGCGCTACGAGGTCTCGTAGGAACCTGCAACTTCGGTGACTTGGCGGACGACATGATGCGCGACCAGCTTATAGGAAAAACTACTAGCGAATACTCGCGTGAACGTCTTTTACTGGAAGAGTTCCTTACGCTTTCTCGGGCCCTTAGCATTGCGAGACAGCATGATCAGGCGACTAGAGAAGCGAAAGAACTTGCACGACAAGAAGCACAAGTGCATCACGTTAAAGACACAAACATATCAAATATGAGAGAAAAGCACTGTGGCACGTGCACGTGCTATAAGATGCCAACTGAAAGTCGTCGAGCTCTGAAAGAGCAAGAATGTTATCGTTGTGGCTCTTTGGACCATCTGGCGAATAGCCCTCACTGCGAAGCTAAGACACATAAGTGTCGCAGATGTGGAAAGACTGGCCATGTGGAAAAGGTGTGCAAGTCTTCCCGAAAGTGTGAAAAGAAAACTCAGCATGTCACGGAAGGCGACGCAGATACAGCTGACACGGACGATCACATAAGTGTTTGTCACATCTGGAGTCGTAAGAAGGGAATTTATGCAGTGTTGGAAATTGAAGGAATTTCCGTGCCGTTCCTGATCGACACTGGATTATCGGTTTCAATCCTAGCAGGAGAACTTTACCGACCCCATTTCGATGCTCTAGTTCCTCTGACATCTACATCCGTCCAGCTCCTCCATTATTCCAAGTCAGCAATTCCTATAAAAGGATGTTTCATTGCTCCAGTTTCATTTCATGGCCGATGCACTTCTGTCCTTCTGTACGTTGTGTCGGGAGACAATTCTTGGTTTAGATGGTATCGCGGCTCTGGATATGAAGATTCAAGGATCACCGCTCAGGTGTCGGATAATGACGCAAGAAACTCCTGTGCTCCCTCCTGAATTACGTTCCGAGTTCGAGCACTTGTTTGAAAAGCAGCTAGGAACTGTCAAAGGTTTCACTCACAAGGCCAGAGTTCGCGCATCTGTTCAACCAGTGACCAGCAAACTGAGAGGACTACCACTAGTCATTCGTGAGCAAGTCTCGGCAGAACTACAAAAATTAGAAGCTCAGGACCTCACTGAGCGCGTCGATTCTTCAGAGTGGGTCTCGCCAATTGTCGTAGCCAGAAAAAAGGATGGCTCGATTCGCATGTGCGTAGACCTACGAAAGCCAAACAAAGCTATAGTAGTGGACAGTTTTCCCCTGCCACAAACTGAGGAACTTTTGAAAAGCTTGGCTGGTGCACAGCGATTCTCCAAGCTAGATTTAGCTTCTGCATACGATCAGTTACCACTAAGTCCAGAGAGTCGTGATCTTAGGACGTTTATAACCCACGACGGACTATTTCGCTTTAAGAGGGTGTGCTTCGGACTGGCATCGGCACCGTCAGCGTTTCAGAAGATGATGCATATGATCCTCCAAGGATGCAAATGCGTCTTGTTTTACATTGACGACATAATCGTGTACGGACGCTCCAGAGAGGATCACTTGGTCAATTTGCGCACTGTCTTGAAACGGCTCTCTGACGCTGGCCTCAGGCTCAATTATAAATGTGTTTTTGACGTCACAGAGTTGACTTTCCTAGGCCATGTTGTCAGCGCCAAAGGGTTAATCCCACTGATGTCATCTATCGAGGCGACAACCAAGGCACCATCACTTACAACCATTAATGAACTTCGCTCGCTGCTGGGACTCGCAGGCTTCTACTCCAATTTCATCCCGCATTTTTCTGATGTTGTGGAGCCAATGCGTGTTTTGCTTCGAGGAAACGCGCCTTTCGCTTGGACTGCGGCAGCCCAAACCGGCTTGGAGCAGCTGAAAACGTTGATTACGTCTTGCGAAGTTCTTCACCTTTTTGTTCCTCAGTTACCCGTGTACGTTACAACTGATGCCTCGGGATATGGATTAGGTGCTGTACTGCAGCAGGATAACGGAACATCACTGCAAACTGTCGCGTTCGCCTCACGAACTCTTCAACCGCATGAGCGGAAGTACTCCGTCGGTGAACGTGAGGCCCTTGCCTGCGTCTGGGCCTGCGAGCACTGGCACGTTTACCTGTGGGGCCGACCTTTCATCTTGCGGACAGACCACGCTGCTTTGGTTACGCTCCTCTCGACGAAAGGCACAGGTCACCGTCCGTTAAGGATTGCGCGCTGGTCATCACGGTTGCTGTGCGACAACTACATCATGGAATACAGGAAGGGTAGCGAAAATGTCGTGGCTGACGCACTCTCCCGGCTGCCCGTGCAGAGTTTCATCCATGATGCACCCGAAGAAGAATTTATATGTTTCTTGTCCCCAGTAGTTACCATGCAAGAGCTTCAAGACGCAAGTGCCGCCGATCAGACTATCTGCCAAGTTAAGCAGTTTAACACTACTTCTTGCAAGGCCTGACAAGAAATCCTTGTCATAAGAGCTGCTACTTTACTTTCGCGTGCGATCTGAACTCTCTGTTGTTAGTGACATTCTTTTCCGGGGGGACAGGATTGTCGCGCCTTCAGCTTTGACCCGCCATCTTATGGATCTGGCTCATGAGTCACACCCAGGAATTAGTCGTACCAAAGCTCGTCTTAGGGAGTCATATTGGTGGCCGTGCATGGATAATCACATTGAAGAACTTGTACGCACATGTGTAGCCTGCCAGTCATGTGACAAATCAGCACGTACATCTGCAGCCCCAATGCAACCCGTCACTCTTCCTGAGAAAGCCTGGGACAAAGTTGCTATCGACATTGTGGGACCTTTCACGCAAGCTCCAGCTGACTGTCGATTTGCCATTACGCTTATTGATTATTACAGCAAGTGGCCAGAGGTGACTTTCGTACGCGATGCGACCACGTCTACGGTGACCAAATTCGTACTTGAACTTTTCGCAAGAGAAGGATATCCACGTGGTATCGTATCCGATCATAGACCACAATTTTCTTCAGCGAATTTTGAAGATTTTCTCACAGAGCGCGGAATCACCCATTACGACTCTTCTTTGTATTACCCGCAAGCTAATGGTTTAGTGGAAAGATTTAACAGGGTATTAAAGTCCTATATTAAATTAGCCCTGTTAGAACGTCGTGAGATAAGAACAGCGATGTTTGATTACCTACAAACATATCGCTGTACGCCTCATGCGACTACTGCTGTTGCACCCGCTATTCTTCTTCATGGACGCCAACCTTGCACCAGACTTGACATTGTGGAATTCCCTGACAAATGTTTCACCAATGACCCTTCAAAGGCACTACAGCAGTTGATAGAGCGCATCAAGAACAAGCAAATGACGTCGAAGCGCTACACCGATCAAAAACGCGGTGCCAAGGAACCCAACTTCGCTGTTGGTGAGTACGTGCGGGTTAAATTACCTGCAGTTCATGGGAAGTTATCTTCACAGTTTTCTACACCCAAGAAATTTATTGGAAAGCGCGGGCCCGCATCTTGCCTCTTGGAAGGTGGGCGGGTGTGGAATGCTTCCAAATTAGCGGCCGTTCACCCTGAAGCTATCAGCAGAATGAAATTAGGTTCCACTGCTGTCATGAACTGGTCACCGGCATCCGATCATTCAACTAATGCGGCTGTAAGCCATCCGTCACAACCTGGCACATCAAGCGGAGATAATGCACCCCTGAATCCTGAACCACCTGCTGCATGGCGCACGCAACAAGCTTCAGGTAACTTGCCGAGATGCGAAGAGCGCGTGAGGAGAAGCGCCCCGCAACAAGAAGACACCAAAGAAGCTGCGCGACTACATCAGGAAGTAGCGGACCATTTTTTTTTTCACGAGGGGATATGTTATATAAGGCGTCGCTCCCTACCGCAGCGCCATGAGAAGGCGCGAGCTTGGAGCCGCCCAAGGGAGCGGAAAAAGAGGATGGAATAAACGCAGAGGATGAGTAATGTCTCGATTCCTGTCGTACTGAGTAATATGCACGATATAACAAAATTCTTGCAAGACGAACCTTCTATTGCTCCTTGGGAGATGAAACATGCGCAATGCGACTTTAGGTTAACAAAAAACGGGAAACAATTTTCACCAAGAGAGGCGTTACTAAGTGAATATTTAGAAATAGCATCAGAATATAATTTTTGCATGAAGTACTTTACAGATGGATCAAAAAGCAATGGCAACGTAGGCGCTGCAGTGACATCAGATCAATTTGAAAAACAAATGAGACTTCCAAGTCAGGCTACTGTGTTTACTGCAGAACTTCATGCCATTTCGTTAGCTCTTGAAGACATCCTGAAAAGAGAAAATAATCAATCTGTTATATTTAGCGACTCCTTGAGCTGTCTTCAAGCTTTCACATCTAGGTTATCATCTAGAAATAATCTACTGAAGAAAATTAAAAATCAATACACAACATGTCACAAGAGAGCATTAAATGTCACTTTCTGCTGGATTCCTAGTCATGTAGGAATTCCCGGGAATGAAAGAGCAGATTTTATGGCAGCCCATACCAAAGATTTGGAGCTACATGATGCTGGCCTACCTTGGCAAGATTATAAAGCAACTCTAAGAATAGCAGTTGGGAAACACTGGCAGAAAGTGTGGGATCAGGAAACACTTAGCAAGCTTCATTGCAGAAAACCTATTTTACGAGAATGGCAGAGTTGTCGCCACAGACAAAGATTTTACGAGGTTATTTTATGTCGCTTAAGAATTGGTCACACAAGGCTGACACATAGTTACTTAATCAATAACAAACCACACCCAACATGCCAACACTGCGGTGAAAATTCAAACGTGCTACACATTTTAATAACATGTCCTGGCTTAGAAAAATGGAGGCAAAGATATTTTGAGATTTTTTACGAAAAAAGGATCCCTATCCATCCTATGTTCTTATTGAGCGATGAACCAATGGTCCAATATGAAGATGCCTTTAACTTTTTTTAAAAGCCACAGGAATCCTAGAAGAACTATAGCACATTTCATGTTTTATATCTTTACTTAATTGGCCATTTACACCATTTTACAGCATTTAAACAAATAATCTAATACAAAAACATGTGCTTGGCGCATTATAGCCGGCACGGCTGCTGCGCCATAAGAATCCCAAATCATCATCATCATCATCAATGATAGCAGTTACCATGTTTGTGTCAGGCACGATGCCACTGGAACTTAAGACAATGCTGAGGAACTTGACCGGTGGTACGCCTAAGTAAAACTTCGAGGCATTCAAGCCAACACCGGCTTCCTGCGGTCTCTGCAGGACAGTTTGAAGACGGGTGTCCTGCTCCAAGCAATCTCTGCTAAACACAAGAATGTCCCAACATGCTCACACCGCCTTCTATACCTTCCAGTTGGCATTGGCACAGCTCTGTAGCCGATGTAATTCAAAAGGGGCAAACGGCAATAACATTAGTGGCTAGCGGGCGTAAGTGGTGTGGTGTATTCTTACAAGCGTTTGGAAAAGCATACTTCATGAAATCCTGCACTGGCGCCTAACTTCCAGAATATTGTTGCAGACCCAAGCAGTGTGAGCACCTGGTTAACGGTAGGCATGAGGTGCTTCTCGCGCAGGGCCACCTGATTGAGCTTGGTCAGGTCGAAACATAGAGGGTGTCCTCCTGTTGCTTTTGGCACCAGCATAAGGCAAGGCCTGCGAACCATGGAGTGGGCATGTCAACTTGACAGATGACACTTTACTTCTCCAGTTTGTCCAGTTCATGTTTCACCACTCCCCTGAGTGGAATGGGTATCCGGCTTGCAACCGTTATCGAAAACGGCACGGTTCCAACCTTAATGCTGATGTGGCACTTATCTGGCATCGTATTATAGTCCTGTGAGCAGTGACACAGTGGCTACAGGTGGTGGTGGCGATGTCACGGCCGCAGATTCCCCTGCTACAGGGTCAACCAAGTGGGATTTCCCGAGCTTGACTATCACGCTAGGAGGGGCGTGTCAACCCCACCAACGACGTAAGTTTTGCTTGATAGAGTGCCCTCACCAAGACAATGTAGAGGGTAACGTAATGACCAATCCAGCTTACAGCAGCTCGGACCGATAAGCCAATCACCGGTGGCTTGGTCGACCGAGGCGGGAGATCCAGAAAACGAGGGAGGCACGACGGAAACGTCCGCGCCTGAGTCTATTTTGATCTTACGGGGTAGCCGACCCGCCGTGGTTGCTCAGTGGCTATGGTGTTAGGCTGCTGAGCACGAGGTCGCGGGATCGAATCCCGGCCACGGCGGCCGCATTTCGATGGGGGCGAAGTGCGAAAACATCCGTGTACCTAGATTTAAGTGCACGTTAAAGAACCCCAGGTGGTCTAAATTTCCGGAGTCCTCCACTACGGCGTGCCTCATAATGAGAAAGTGGTTTGGCACTTAAAACCCCGTAATAATTTTTAGGGTGTAGCTGTTCATCTATACTACGACGTGCCGGCCTTGTTCTTGCAACCACCCGACAGAGAGCAGCTGCATGTGACTGAGACACTATGTCCCGGAGCGGCAGACTGATGCGAAATGTCCCCGTTTTCCGCAAAGGCTGCAAGTCTCTCTTCGAGCAGAACAGATGGAGCTTGAATCCAGTGCGTTGCCGCAGTAACCGCGCGAACTCTTCGGTCCGCTTCAAGGCTGGTCACGGTTTTGGTTCTCTGCTTCAGGAAGGTTTCCAAAACCACAACCCTGCCGTCGCCTTCGTTTGCTTCCGCAACAGGGCGTCGACGTTGAGGGAGCCCCGCTGCGAGTTACCGTTCTGTAGTTCTTTTTTCGTGCGTCGTCGTGCTCTCCACCTTGAGTGAGCGCGGCCTGGAGCGTCAGCATTGGGTTTCAACAGAGCTGGTCAGGCAAGCTAGTGTTCAGAAGGCCCATGATGAAAGGGTCGCGCACGACCATCTGTTCACGACTATTTGCAGTTTTTACATTCTTCTGGATGGTTCTGTAGAAAGTGTCCACCGCTTCACCGAGCTTCTGTATACGTCTGTGGAACCGGTAGGTTCGTATACTACGGTGGCCGAATGCAGGATAGGGCCCGTGAGCTCCTTTTTGACGGCTTTAAAGTAGCGGTATATACGCTTCGGCGTCCATCATGAGTGAAGAAACAATGGCCTGTTCTTGAGTACTCATGCAGTACAGGAGCGCCCAAACATTAGTATCTTCGGAAGCAGCGGTCAGGTCCGACGCGAACGCATAGTCTTCGTATTGGAGCAGCCATGCTGGTCACTGACTTGGGTCGTCGAACGTGAAGGGCGGTGTATAGCTCAGAGTGATTCTGGCAGTTACGAATAGAGGTGTGGGCAGCTCGGTGTTCGACATTCTGAAACCGTGAACAGGAGGCGTTGCTTAGTGTAATCGAGCAACCTGAGCTCGACATCAAGGAGCGACTGCACCGCGCTGTTGCTGTGACTCGAGGAACCCCGACTTTATTTTCGCTGTGAAATACATACATTTGGAGAAGATAAGGAAGCAGATAAGGGTGGAAGTATAATTACTTGAATAGTCGATAAATACAAGCACGAGGCTAACAGACAAATAAACAACCCAGAACATCACCGTAAGCTTGATAAGCTAGATAACTATCCGACATTATCCTGCACAGTGACAATTACCAACAAGCTGAAGTCACTTTTCGCTGATGAATTGATAACACCAACAAAATACAAATTTCTTAATCCAAGCAACAAAGCTGCCGGGTATTTTTACCTCCTTCCAAAAGTTCATAAAATTTCATCCGCTGAACTATACACTGCTATTATCCCAGGTCGCCGATAGTATCAAACAACACCCCAACAGAGAGCATCTCTACATTCTTTAACCACTTCCTTTGTGACTTGGCAAAAGCGTTCCCGTCATTTGTACAAGATACACCCCACCTGCTCAGAATTATAGAGGACATCATTACTAAAGGCACAATACTCCGCAACATAATTCTCGCAGCACTAAATGTCACGGCCCCATACACCAACATTCCAATTCCCGATGGTTTATCTTCGATAAAACAAACGCTGTCTAAACACAATGTCCAACACTCTACTGAAGTCTACACGTCTCTCGTTGAATTAGTTCTAACACATAACTACTTCGAATTTGAGGAGAGTTACTACCTACAGATACATGGCACAGGCAGGGTACGCCTTTTGCACCAACCGACGCGAGCATATTTCGCGGGATTCTAGAAACAGATTTCCTATCGCGCTGCACTGACAAGCCCCACGCATACCAACAAAACACAGACGACATATTCGTAATATGGGGACATGGTCAAGACAGTCTAGATAAATATGTACCATTACTAAACTCTTTTCATCCAACAATAAAATTCGCATCAGAATCCTCAACTGAGCGCATAAACTTTCTGGACACAACAATATATATTGACAATGGGGCGCTAAAGACAACGCTGTATAGGAAACTTTTCGACAAACAACAGTACCTAGAATACACGTGCCACCATCCCAGACATTGCAAACAAGGCATCTTTAAAGGCCAAGCCACACGACTACGTCGCATTTGCGTTGAAAACCAAGACTACATGGATAGACTCCACAACCTTAAAGAAACCCTATAAACAGGAACCACCAAAACTGGGGCCTTCAAAAAGCCTACACCACTGCAACCAAACTTGATCGAGCCGAGGTCATCAAGCCCCGCTCGAGGATCACAAGAACAACAACGCCTCTTCTTACTACTAAATTCTCAAACGCACTCCCTAACGTGAATAACATCCTCAGTAAATACTGCACAAATCTCACCAGCAACCAGAAACATATTAGGACTTTTCCCGACCCGCCCAGAGTAGCCTGCAGACGCCACACTAACTTTAAAGATATTCTTGTGCATGCCAAACTAAGGACAAAGATGAAGTTGGAACCGGTCCATCTGGCCGCCCCAGGTGCTCTACATGCAACCATATTCAATCTACTACTACAGTATAAAGTACAGCGTCGAATTAGGCGCACAACGTAACTTCCACTTTCACCTGCACATCAAGCAACGCAGTCTACTGTCTAGAATGTGCCGCTTGTAGCAAACAATACATACGTGAGACTGGACAACAAATTCATACAAGACTCAACGGTCACCGCGCGGACTCAAAACACAATTTACCTAAAGCAGTAGCCAGCCACTCTAATGAACATAGTCATATATTCGACAAAGCAAGGCTCCATATATTACAAACAAATTCTGTTCACCTCGCGAAAGGAAATATACGGAATCATACCTCATATACACCTTTAGTTGCCTACAACCGACGGGAATTAATTTGGCACGTGGCAACTTAGAATCTTTGGAAGCAGTAACTAAAATATAAAATTCTCATATCATCAACCAACACACAAAACACGTTGTGCCACCAGCTAAACTTAATTCTTAACCTGACCTATTCCTCAATTTCCACAATTTATTACTGCCTACTACTCAATTTATTATACTCTTTCATGTTTTTACGTTTATATCAACTTTACGACCCCCTTTTCCCATGTACACCTGCCCCTGCCCGCTTCTGCGCACGTCACCCTCGTATTTGTTATTCCGGTTTCGGTTCCCCCCTCTCTTTTGTTTTTTTGTCGGTTCTTTATATGTTTTTGAAACACCCTCACCTACACACTCCGAAGTCCCAGACATCACTATACCTTTTTCGGCGCCTCAGCCACACAGGGTATCGCCGTCTCTGTATAGCGCCGTAACGATACCTACGTTGAGTGACTGAGGCTAACATCCCTTGAAAGACCATGCCGCTGCCTTCCAGTCACCCCATACATTGCACCCCAGACTCCTTGTCGCCATCTTAGCTACTTCAAAACTGCTCGACGCATTGCTGCTATGCTACTAGTCACCTTTTCAACTCATGTTGTTTTTTTGGGGGGGGAGGGGTCTTTTGTGTTACTCGCGCATTGACCACCTGACCGGCTCTTCTAATGACACAAAAGCATGCTGCCAACGACACCCCTGAACGCTCCCTAACCTCTCGCTTCCCCAACGCCCTCCCATGCCCATGTCTTTTTTTTTTCTTGTGCTTTCTCCCTTTTCTTTCCTCTTGGTGTGACCCCCCCATTTTTTTCTCTCATTTTCTTTCTTTTCTTTTCTCCCCGCCTTCACACTCTCCCGCTCTTGGCCCCTCGTCTTGGGTACCATGCTCACCGACGTCAGGCGACAGCGCTCGTTACCTCTGAAGTCTCTCCCTTTGTAACCATCGTCACTGACAACAACCGCACGTGACGTCACTGCACTAACCTTTAAAACTCACATGCCGAGGATGACGAGGCCGCCTTTGACGAAGATAGGTCCTCCTATCAAAGCATTGGCCAGCCTTTCTGAAGCACCTTATCCCTGTTTACAAACTTTATATAGCATACCTGAGTTACTCAAGCAAGATAGGTGACTATTTGTTACCGCCCCGTTTCAAAGGGGATGACAATATACAATCATCATCATGTTAGTAGGGAAACTCGGAAGATGGTTCCCACTGCAGCAAACTCCTCGTGCTTAACTCGTTTAGATGTTGGAACATGTTCTGGGCGCAATAGTGATTCCATGCTAATGCGTTACCATGGAAAGTCGTCGTGAGATGGGTTCTGTCGCAATATTTTTTCGCATGCGACAAATGCGCATTTAAAAATTTTAATAGCATGCCCGAGGTTCTTATATAATAGTTCGTTTTTAATCTTTAATTGATAAGTTCCTTTGAGCACGATAATCCATTACCATTTCGGAATATTTGTACAGAACAATTTCCTTCTTTATCACTTCTTATTATTCAGTTGTGCATGAAAATATGAGCGTATCTTCCTGCTGTTATCACAATATTATTCTTTTTTGCTATTTACGGTATTAATTCATCTTGAATACTATTTTTCCAATGCAGCATGCAAGGCATTTGGTTGATGCAACCACCTCCGGATTTTATTAAAGTCCTTCTTTCATAATGAAAACTCATCTATCCTAAAACATCGATAAATAACTCTGATGCGCTTATTAAATATACATGAATTATTAACTTTTTATTGCTCAGAAGCCCTAAACTATGGTGTTTTGCACTATCTATTGGATAGCGCCTTATGGGCAACTGAATGTATGTAGGATGTTTCAGCTAATTTTAGGCAGAGTTTAAAAAAATATGCCGGTGCACTCTAAGATGGTGCGTGCAAATGCTTGTAGCTTACTTTTGTATGTAGTGTGTCAGGCTGTTTTTTTGTTTTTCCTAATTGGACTTTTTTTAATTTAGCTTAATTTACCGACTTCTGAAGCAACGAATTTAGGCAAAACATTCCAATGAGAAAGTGCACATACTCGATGAAGCAGTTTCGAACTTTGTATCTATTAAGTATTAGTGTTTTTCAGCTTACTGAGGATGTGCACTAAATGTGCTTATTTAATATACGGGAATTATCAACTTTTCATTGCGCACAGGCCCTTAAGCACGGTGTTCTGCACCATCTATTGTATAACGCCTTATGGGCAACGGAATATATATATATATATATATATATATATATATATATCTATATATATATATATATATATATATATATATATATATATATATATATATATTCCGTTGCCGTTATATCCATATATATATATGGATATAACGGAATATATATATATATATATATATATATATATATATATATATATATATATATATAGCCTACGAATCTGCAATTATACACCGGGACCACTGGCTCTTTTCCAGGAATAACGCCTCCTCAACCCGTTAGATACCAGCTTCTTTATTCTGGCCGTGATTGTTGTATCATCGGACACCAAATCCCTTCACCAGGGGGTACGTATATGTGCAATACGTGCAACATAGCGGTGCATTATTTATCGAAGTGTCATTCATAAAGTACGCCCGGATGACCTGGAGGCGAGACCTGGCTTGCTGGCCATGGTCAATTGAGCCTTCACTGTGCTCTTGCTTGCCTACTACACCGATACATCCGTTTAGCGTCGGCTCAACAGGGCACCACTTCCCGCAATGCCCTTGTCACTGTGAAGACGCTGCCACCATCCAGCGAATGGCTGCGCCACGCGCCACCGGCTGCGTTTCCTTTTGCTAGTGCGGTCGGTCACGGGGTCTCTGTTGCGAAAGAAGTCTAAGTCAGGTCAATTTCTACCGCGTAGGCTGATGGCTTTATTAGTGTTAGATAAAGGGACCCACTCCTTCGATCACAAATCCCTCGCCGACCAGGTGTCTTAGCAAGGCACCGGCAAAGTGCCTTGTCCTCACTTCCAGCAGTTGCCTGCCACTTGGGTGAGGTTCGTATTGTCGTTCACTGGACTGGCAAGCTCGCATCATAGCAAGCGCACTTTTATTGCTATAGCAATTATATTGACACACCATGCGCATTTCCGCGGTCGTCGTAATGTTTTAATAAATTCCAATAGTAGTAACATCGTGAGCACACGCCCTGTGCTGCATGTATAAGTGAAAGTATACGAGGGTGAGCCGACGATGCTGGCTCGGCCTCGCTCGCACAGGTGATGAAAGTGGGGAGGAAACGCACTGTCTTTCATTGTGCGGAAGGCACGGATGAGGGCGTCGGCTGCCTATGGCCCTGCCCAGCGCGGCCGTGCGTGTCTTATCTTGAAAACACTCTGCGATGGGGACATAGTACACTGATTGGCAAAAGCTTCATGTGTGCTGTATTCTCGCCGCCTAGTTCGTATTGAAGCGAGAGGAAGCACGAAGTCGATTTCCTCGCTGCTGCTGCCGAGCTTCCGCACGCCAGCATTTTGACCAATAATGTCTGCGGTCATCGAGTGAGATGCGTTGAAGTTTGCTTCCGCGCGCGTGACTTACTCAAGGTTAAAAGGTTAATTTAGCCAGTTAACGAATGTTTACAGAGCCTATACAATTACTATCCTTACTTCGTATAGCCGTCTAATAATTTGCTTTCGCAATCGATGTTTCGCCTTTCGGGCGGAACTGTGGCATTTTTGCGTCAGACAACTGCGTCTGTGAAAAAGGCTGGTACGATAGCTTCTCATAGTTCACAGTGTAGCAAGCGTAGGCGTCGACACTTTCTGCGTACGTATCTAAGGGCACTACCTCACTAGTTAACTCACCGCAGTTCTCTCATCCATCACGGCAACATTTCTTTGATGTTTATTGAATGCTCGCCGCCCTAGGCCTGCATCACATTCCGTTGAATCATACTGCCAGGGTGCAGCCTCTTGCACTTGTAAGATTTCTTACCCGTCTTAAATAGACCAGTCATTCTATACTTTATTAGTATGAGGGCTCCTCAAAAGACGTTAGACTATGCCATAAAATCACACCTGAACTGCAACTGTAACAGTAAAATATAACCCAAGGATAGCATTTTATCAGGACTCGCACGAGCATTTCTCATGATGTGCCTACACAACGTGTCTAAATACTGCCGCCAGATTTACTCGGAGAGAAGAATCATGTTTGTTCTGTTCTTTCTTCGGCAACGTCAAATACTTCTCGAAATTATGAACTCCCTAAGTGTTAAGATCGGCTATCTTGGGTGAGTTTAATTATGCTTTGAGTCATCAAATACAATTATGTAGAAAGGGGAGCCTGTATTACTGGACAATAACATACCTTTTTTTCAGGCAAAACAACTTGTATGATGTGGTCTCCAGAAAAAGAACATGGAACATTGTCATCAGAATGCAAGCCAACCCTTGAAAAATACTGCAAAACGCCATATAATATTCCGTCAAGAAGCGTTCACGCGTGCCCGCAGACACAATAATAAAAGTAAAGCTCCAGCTGTACGGTCCGAGAACTCCCTCTCTTTCCTAATTTGAGCCTTAAATTTCTCTTTTGTGTGAACGACAAATAAGAAACGTCCTTGAAGGCCCGTCTTTCAAATAATTAAAAATTACGACAAAACTCATTTCACAATCACTCTCGATGGTAATGCGATTAGCATTACTTCTATTTAGCGACACAACATATATATGAAGCCACGTTTATTTAACCTCCGTGGTGGTCAGTCTGGCACTCCGTTGCTTCGGCTATTTGCGACATACTCCGCTATCGCCCCACTTTGCTATGATGCACAACTAACCGAGTTTGTTCATGAGGTATGCGAAGCTATGGATCGTTGTAGCATCATTGACTGCATATTCATAGATTTTAAAAAGGCTTTTGACGTAGTAGATCATGGTCTCTTAGTCCACAAGTTGCGCTGTTTAAATGTGAATGAGAAGGTTGTAGAATGGATTAGGGAATATTTAATTTTAAGGTGTCAGTATGTCACAATAAACGGAGCCAAATCAAATGAAGCTTCCGCCACGTCAGGCGTCCCACAGGGGTCAGTTTTGGGACCGTCGCTTTTTCTTGTGTTCATCAATGACATATCAGAGAATATTACCTCCCACATGCGACTCTTCGCTGATGACTGTGTCGTCTACAGAGAAGTGAAAAATTCCCAGGATTCGCTTGCTTTGCAGGAAGACCTAAATACATTGCACCGGTGGTGCGAACAGTGGCACATGAATATAAATTTGCAAAAAACAGTGCACATGTGTTTCACGAGGAAAAAGAATGTACCTAATTAGGTCTATAACATAAACGGCCACTTATTGGAAACTGTTCTCGAATATAAATATTTAGGTGTGTACATCACCTCAAAACTATGTTGGCATCGACATGTTGATTATGTTGCTGGGAAAGCTTGCAAAATGTTGGGTTTTTTGCGCCGTAACACGAGAATGTTTCCGCAAGACTCTAGGAATTCACTATTTAAAACGTATATTAGATCCGCGTTGGAATATGCTTGTACTGTATGGGACCCGCCGACAAAGACTGACAGACAAAAATTAGAAAGAATCCAGAACTTAGCGGCCCGCTACGTTTCTGGGAAATATAGTAGATACATTAGTGTGTCTGGCATAAAACAGGAATTAGAATGGGAACTTCTTGAAGTAAGAAGAAGAAAGCTAAGGCTTAAATTTTTTCATAGCATATATTACGATAAGATTGCTATTCCTAGGGAGAAGTACATTTTTCATCCACACTACAGATCCGAGCGGGTTGATCATAACCATAAAGTGCGTGAATTCAGGTCAAGAACCGATATGTTCAAGATGTCGTTTTTTCCTCACACTGTTCGAGAATGGAATGCTTTATCTTCATTTCTTGTTAATATTACTGACAATGAAGTGTTTGCATCGTCATTGTGACTGCCATTGTAATATTTTTTTCTTTTGTACAACCCCCCCACTGTAATGCCACTGTGGCGCTGTGGGTAAATAAATAAATAAATAAATAAATACTCGTTTGTCACGGTTTCCCATCAGGATGGCCGCATGAGGCCGACTGTGTGGTGCCGATGCAGTGGTGACAATGCATGGCAAAGAAGAACGATCTCAATGGAATGACACAGGCGGTATGACAATGATGGCACGACGACAATTAGCTGACGATTCTTTAATGATGGTTATCGTATAACGACGACAAAGCGACAAAGACATGAAGCCAATGGCTGACAAAAGCATGACGACGATGGCATAACGACGAATGGTTGATGACAGTATGGGGACGACGATGTGGCAATAGGTACATGATACCGACTGACTGACGACGATTGAATGACGATCGTATGACAATGGTGGCATGATCACTACTGAGTGACGACAGCTCGGTTGCAACAGAATGGAGAAGAAAGCATGACGCCCTTAATGACAAATGCGTTATGACAACAATAACACGACAACTGAGGCCGTATTCTGCGCCGATCACTTTCGTCAATAGTGTCGTTGTCAGGTGTGCGGTAGTTGGCTGGTTAAGCATTACATCACGCTAAAGCGATAATAACGCCGAAGTGATCGTTGCAGAATATGCCCCCCTGTGACGAAGATGGCATGACGAATTAGACGATGAAGTTAGAATGATGACAATGAAGCGACAGCGACGGCGTCACAAGGGTACAACGAATGCATGGCGACGATTCTACATGACGAAGATACCGGCGATGACGTGACAATGGCACAAAGACAATGGAAAGAAGGGGAGCGTATAAAACAATAGCGTCGTGAAGACTGCAATATGAAGCCTGTATGATGAAGATTGCACGACGATGAAGGCATGGCGAAGCTGCAGTGATGACGATGAACGGCCACATCGACATCCTGACGGCGGCGTGACAACGAACTCGTGACAACTGCATGACGACGATGACATGATGAAAATGGCGTGAGCGCGATGGCATGACGAGAGTCGGATCGCAAAGCTGGAATGAATACGAGGCAACGACCACTATTTCATCCAGACTATGAGCACATATTTAAAGGCACAAGCTATTAGACAACTTGGGTCACTCGGCGAGCGTACAAAACGCAATAACGACGTCATGACGCGAGTCAGATCACTAATCTGAAATGACGACGATCGAAAGACCACGATGACATTACGATCACGAGCAGAAACCTAGTGGCCCAAGCTGGTAGCCAACTTGGGGGGCATTATGCCGGCTTAAGAAGATAGATAGATAGATAGATAGATAGATAGATAGATAGATAGATAGATAGATAGATAGATAGATAGATAGATAGATAGATAGATAGATAGATAGATAGATAGATAGATAGATAGATAGATAGATAGATAGATAGATAGATAGATAGATAGATAGATAGATAGATAGATAGATAGATAGATAGATAGATAGATAGATAGATAGATAGATAGATAGATAGATAGATAGATAGATAGATAGATAGATAGATAGATAGATAGATAGATAGATAGATAGATAGATAGATAGATAGATAGATAGATAGATAGATAGATAGATAGATAGATAGATAGATAGATAGATAGATAGATAGATAGATAGATAGATAGATAGATAGATAGATAGATAGATAGATAGATAGATAGATAGATAGATAGATAGATAGATAGATAGATAGATAGATAGATAGATAGATAGATAGATAGATAGATAGATAGATAGATAGATAGATAGATAGATAGATAGATAGATAGGCACGCAGGCAGGCAGGCATGTTTAAAGCACCTGAAGTACGCAGAGAATGCTAATCGCATAAGTAGGCTCTCCTACTTATTTTCTTAATGATAAATGTACCCAGCGTAAATGATAAAATAATGTCTATTCCTTTCCTCTGAAATAATTTGTTCTTAGTGGTAAGCTTTGCCTTCGTTCATCGTTTGCCAACATGTAGACATTTTCTTTTTTGCCAGGAAAATCTATAGCTATCTTACTCGATGGAATAGTGAAACAGTTTATTGCGCGTAACTTCTGAACAGTGCCATAGCCCTCTGCAACTTTGCAGCAACCCAAAAAATTGGCAGTAACGCCCGAATGGCGAATTATTGACAGGAGTAGCAGGAAATAGCACCGCACTTGAACTGAGTGGGCAAGGCATAGAGGGGGCATGGAAGCATCGGCCGAAGCATGTGGCCATTCAAGCTCCTCTACGTTTCGCGGTTTCTCACCGATTCCTTGAGTACAGCCAGGGCCAGTATCTTGCTGCAGCCTACCGTGGATTCTTCCAACGTCGTGCCCAAGGTAAATATACCTGGTAGCGAAGCTTCCATAGGAGCCTATACGTTCAAAACATGGCGGTCCATCGGCGGTTCATGGGGCTTGGCGCCATCTGTATGTGATGGGAACACTTCCGGCGGAAGGAAAAATAATGTGACGACATGTCCGTTAAAAGCATAAGTGACGTCATTTTGTTTTCGAAGGCCCGAAATTTGTTTTGTTGGCCTGCCTTTGGAGCTATATATTCAAATGCCCTGCTATTCGACTTTATGGGCATTTCGAGCTTTCAGCGCGGAAAGCGTTGCAAGAAAAGGCCAGCCGTACGGTTGCCGAAATCGCACCCCTCACAGAACATACTTTCTTTGGAGGCCGACGAAAGCTTTAGATGTAGAGTGCTAATCCTATCGTCGGATGCCAAGCCCGTTGGCCAGCGCAGTCGCACGAAAACAAGTACAAAATTATCTGGCGGTCGTAACTCACTACTTTTGACTGAACAGATTAAGAAACGATGAAGCTACCCGCGTCACCAAATTCATACAAACTTCGGCAAGCAAAAAAGCACAACGTGTGAGGGGGGTGTAATTGAACAGGTGAACTTTACGAGCGCGCCTTTCTGCTCATTTCAAGACGTGCATTGCATTGCGAGTGATAGTGGCGTCAACGCCCCCTACAATGATGGGCGCTGAAAAGAAATGCATCCATTAATAATAATAAAAACAATAAGCTTGTATTTCCTTAACTCGTCACGAATATATAACATTGACCTGGAATTTCATTTTCGTTGAAGGAATCTAACTTTGTCTCGCTTGAATTAAAAAACGCTTTTTTCTTTCCAAATGTTTGTTCCCTCCAAACATAGTCGCGCTTCAATTGTTGCTCCCATAACCTCCCTTGCTGATGTCAGTGACAATTTGTACTGAACCGCTTTTCGCCCGAAGCTTCGCGACCTATCTGGATCGACCTTGTCGTGCCTGCGACTGCAAACCGCACCTACTTCGACGCAACCCGGCCACCGATGCCCTGCGGTGTACTTCGTCACTGCTGGCTTAGCGAAATAAACGAATTTGAAAGCATCACGGTCAAACCGGCCTATCGCCAATGACGACAGCGACACCAACGGGCCCACTAAAACCATGTTACTCGCATGCCGCAGGCAGTGGGCATGGAAGTATCGGCCGAAGCATGTACTCATTCATGCTCCTCTACATTTTGCAGGTTAGTTATTTCAACAAAACACTCTATGTGACCTTTCGGTCTGACAACCGTTGCATTGT
The DNA here is from genome assembly GCF_050947875.1 of Dermacentor variabilis. NCBI lineage: Eukaryota > Metazoa > Arthropoda > Arachnida > Ixodida > Ixodidae > Dermacentor > Dermacentor variabilis. The sequence goes on from NC_134575.1 coordinate 106,088,691, forward strand.
TGTGCTTCCATGCCCAAAAGCCTTATTAGTGCCTTTGTGTGAAGTGCTGCTGTTTTTATGCAGTGATGTTGAGTGAAATCTAGGTACCAAGGATGATGGGCTTAATGAGATCCACAAATTGATGAAAGACATGCATGAACGCTGCAGTCACATTGAAGCCACACAGATGACGATGTCAAGTAACATCCTAGAGCTTAAGACTTAGCAGCAATCGGTTAGTAAATATATCTTTACCATAGTTTCGCGCCTAGAAGCTGTAGAAAAGCGGACATCTATTTTGGATAATGCACAGTGTGAACTAACAACAACGCGTCAACTGAACAAGTGCGAAGGAAGGCTCTCAGGCTATGCGCGCGCCTTGATAAAGCAGAAGATCGCTCTCGTAGGGAGAGTCTAGTATTTTTAGATATCCTTGATAACGCTTCTGAAACGGCACATCAGACACAAGAAAATGTTTTAAGTTTAATCCTCCAGTCTCTCGAACTAACCTTATCTGGCGATAACCTTGCGCGCGCGCATAGAATTCCGAAATTTTCCGCTAACAATGATCGGCCAATTATAGTAGTTTTCCACCTACAAAACAAAAGAAGCAGTTTTTTCGAAGCGTCACATGCTCTAAGGAAGCAGGATGGTCATATGGGAGGATTTTTCAGCCAACACTCGTCGTGTTAGAGAAAAGTAACTAATTTTGTCAAGGTACTTAACGGCCCTTTCAAACTGCGGTATAACAAATTAATCACTAGTTAAAAATGTCACGGCTATGACTGCAGTGCTAATACAGTATATGAAATAGGACCATCCAGACGCGCAACTAATGCCGCTAACTCCTCTCCGCGGCCACTTCGTTCTGGTCGCGCAATTGCTTCCTCAGGAAGCTGGGAGAAAGCCAGGTGTGGTGGCTTTGCCGCTAACAATAGCAACCTAATCGTGCTCTCTACTAACGTTCACAGCCTTTTATCTAACAAAGATGAAGTCTGTACAGTGATTAATGATTCTAACGCTCATAGTATCGCGTTAACCGAAACCTGGATTTCTGATAAAATACTAAACGAAGAGCTGTTTTGCTGTGAAAAAACTACAAAATATTTAACTGTGATAAGCCTAGTCGATGTACTGGTGGTGTTCTTGCCGTAAAAATTAAATTGTGGGCTTTTACGTGCCAAAACCACTTTCTGATTATTAAGCACGCCGTAGGGGAGGACTCCGGAAATTTCGACCACCTGGGGTTCTCTAACGTGCACCTACATCTAAATACACGGGTGTTTTCGCATTTCGCCCCCATAGACATGCGGCCGCCATGGCCGGGATTCGATCCCGCGACCTCGTGCTCAGCAGCCGAACACCATAGCCACTGAGCGACCACGGCGGGTTTGCTGTAAAGGTGAAAACTGAAAGCTACGCTCTTTTTATAACGTCTAGTTTGGAGGCAACATGGTGTTCCCTGAACTTGGCTTTTTAAAAAATTGTCGCTGGTGTATGTTTTCGCCCGCCTTCTGGGTGCTCCAATTTTCGCGACGACCTCCATGATTGCCTTAATCACGTGAAAATCGCGTTTACCGAAGCGGCGGTCATTGCGTTAGGTAATTTCAACTTTCCTAACATGGTATGGTCTAATTCGTACTCATATTCGTCGCCTAGCTCGGCTGAAGCGGACCAATTCCTTCACATCTTTTCTGATTTTGGTTTGGCGCAGCTTGTTCAGTTTCCTACAAGCGTTACATATAACACATTTTTAATTGTAGACCTAGTTATGACATCATTCCCGGATGATGCTTTATCTCTTGTGTCTAATATGCCAACTATCAGTAATCATGAAATTATTCAAGCAAAGATTTCACTGCCGTTCTCACGCGCGCATAAACACCTTAAAAAAATACGCGATTACAAAAAGCTGATTTCGACAGAATTAACAACGAATTGTGTCCCTATTTCAATGTGTTTGTTCGTTCGATTACCTTGAACGATCTGTGCAAAGCAACTGGGACTCATTGAAAACGAAATCAGAACTAATCTTTAAATACATTCTTATCAAGAACCTTTTTTCGAGGGTTACCAGCAGACGCATAAACCGTCTTTCATACCGTAAGAAAAAGCTCCATCGTGTTTCTCTCAACTCTCGTTCTGATAAACGTTGGCCAGCCTATGTGCTTTATTAAGGCAAACTTCGACGCTGAACAGCCATGTCGCTCAACTATGAGCGACGTGTCCGGCATCTTCGTCAGGCTGTATCTCTCTTCGTGCTTGGACGTGCTTGTCAAAGAAACAGGCAGTCCATTGCGACAAATGCAACACATGCCTAGTGGCAAATACCCAGTAAGCCAATTTGGCGTTAACAAGGTTCGTTGAAGAGCGGAACATAGCGAGTAGTACACACATCATGACCCAAATTTGCATCAACGCGGTTGATTGAATAGCGTGCGTATCCAGTGGCGCATACTTAGGTACCCAAAATTGCACAAAAAAGGTTAATTAGACAGCGTTACGTCTAGACTCCGTGGTGAAGCAAGTTCTGTCACAAGGCCAAAGACACGGCGGAAGCTCGGACCTTTCCAATACACGAAGCCGCGCGCAAGGATAGGATAGGAATAACTTTAAGAAAGTGCCAGCAAACGACGGTTTAACGCGTCGTGACGCTGGCCAAGCGTCGACCCGGGGTTACACCCTACTCGGCACTACCCCAGTTAGGCCAGTTTGTAGTGGGTCATGAGGCTTGTGCTTTTTGAGCGCGCCCCGGGCCTGCTGGACGGCCCATAGTTGTGTGTCCTAGACTGCAGACTGCAGTGCACCTTGAAGTTCGGTCGGGTAAGTCCTGGAGATAGCTGCGGTCGGGAACCTGGCACAGTCCCACATGATGTGCCATTGGTACGCCGGACCCACTGCACAAACACCGCACACTCCACTCGGATAGAGCTCAGGGTGAAGCACGTGCAGCATTGCGGGGGCGAGCAGTGACGCGGTCTGTATTTGCTTTAGGATTACGGCCTCCTCCCGACTGAGAGCCGTGTGGGGAGGCGGCATTGTCCGTCGACCTAAGAGATCACACTTGGTTACTTAGGCATAACTGGTCAATCTGTGCTTGGTTTCGAACCACCACACGGAACGGTCATTCTCGGGGCGCGGAAGGTAAGCGCTCGCACCGCCGAATGGGTCGTCTCGTTGTGGTTAGGTGAGGATGCACACTCGCCGGCGTGCGCCGGGAACGGATACGGATGGTGCTGACACGGTCTTGAAGTTGGAGCTTACGGATGATGGCGGCTGCCGGCGCGCATATTCGCCCTTTGCAAAGTTGCGCACGGTGTTCCTCGAGTGGCTGAACACGGTGCGACACTCGGCCTCGGTGATCGCCAGAGCGATGGCAATCTCCTCAGCGTCTGTGGCGTTTGTACACCGCATGAACGCCCAACTTTGCCCGTGTGGTCATTTTTGATGAATGTAAGGTCTGTTGTGGTGTCTCCTGCTACGAAGTTGCCGATGCGGGTGGGATGTGCGGGGTTCGCGATCAGAATACAGTTGTGGTCCAGGATATCCTGTAATAAGTCCCGTCCTTCGGCCGTGTCCTACACGTAACCCCACGCTCGATGGGCGGCGTTGAAGTCCCCTTCGATCAGCAACGTGCTGTCTCTAGCTTGGGTGCTGGCGGTGTGTAGTAGGGTCTTGAATTTCTGTGTTTGGTGCTTGGAGTGTTTGGTGTTTGGGGTGTTTGGTGCCGCCCGGAAACGTCGAAAAAATCCCTAGGAGGCCACAGCGGCTAAAATACGTCAGGTTTTGTGTGCGCATTACTTCCTACGCCACGATGCGTATGGCGCTCTGACGTTTGCGTGTGCGCACCAGTTGTGTCTCTCTTCAGTGAGTGAGACAGTTCAGATTAATGCTATGTCGGCGCTATCTCGCCGGTCTTGGGTGCCTGTGTGTAACACGAGCTACACATGTAGCGCCACGTGCTACAGCGTCACGTGCTCCACGTCGCGTGCACAGCGCCACAGCGCCACGTGCTCCATAATACAAGCTGGTTCTGTGATTTATTCGAACACGGCTCCCTCAGCACAGCAGCCCGATCTTCTAAGGGCCAAGGACTACATGGTGACTTAAGTTGGCGTTAAGACCAAGATATATAAAAAACATACCAAAAGTGCCTGGAGCAGTTTTCGATTGCTAAACGCATAAAAACCATTCCTTTTACGAACTTTATTTTACCGTGCACTCTCATGAGCGCATATGCGCACTCAAGTTATTCTCTGCTGCGCGGCTGGCCACTGGGGCGTCACAAGTGATGGAGCAGGTGATGAAAACGCCATGTCCGCTGCTGCTTTGCTAGCTGCAGAAACAAAGGTACGTGTCCCGTTCACAAGTCATATACCTTTATTACGCCACAAATTAAGGAACTATTGGCAAAGGCTGTGGGATAAACAAATATATGAGGAACGGCACGCGATCAGAGCCACGTTAGAGAAGTGCATTAATGAGTAAAGAATAAAGCCCGTGGAAGTAATTCGTATATTATGAAAAATTTTGGCACACACCATCGAAGATGATGGTCAATGCCAGCGATAGCCCCATGTCATTCCCATGCTCCATGCCCTTCACATATTCCCATGTTATTCGGGAATCACGAAACCGTTCATGCCCATCACCGCACACACATAGTGGAAATCTTGCTGCAAACGAGAACGTCAAATGACACCATGAAATAGTGTATATTGTTGTAAGCACAGCACCCTAGCTGAAACTCCGTAGCAAGCCCCATTATATCTACTGCCCTGGCTGCAACGTAGTTGCGATAGCTTCCATCAAGCGTTTGCACCCGATGCGGAGTTGTCGGCTGGGGATGGGACGCTATCAATTCGTTCTGTTTATTAGCACACACCCCTTTGCCACATATTCATATCCATTACGGAAGGTCGACCAAGAAAGGGCACTTGGCAGCACACATGCGCAGCATCGAGTGTGCTTATTTCGCCACATACCCAGTGACCAAAGTTGTCTACTAGGCCATACCGAAGCCAGTAAGTGTATATTGCAGCATATACCCACAGGCTCAGGTTGTATGCCCGGCAAGACAACAGCCATCAATGAACTACTCACCTAAGTAGACTGTCTTCACATGAATGGCCAAAACGGGCAATGCGTAAAATGGGCATTTGCAGCGAAATGCTTAAGGCCCACCCACACACGGCTAATCGTACGCGCCTGGCTACGCGTCACGCGTCTGCGAGGCCGTGCGCGCCTATCCTGTGCGTCTAGAGAGGGGAGGCGCACAGGCAGCGCGCGCGTCAGAGAAGCCTTGAACTTTGGCGTCATTTTGAGCGTACGCGACGGAAGTGGCAGCTTGTGCACCGATGTCACGTAGCCCGCATGTGCACTTCCGGCGGTTCGGAAAGGTTGTTGAAGTTTCAGAATCGTACGGAAACGCCGGGAGTCGCTGCTGTTTCGTGTCGCTAGACCACAGAGGCTATGAAGGCGATCAACAACGAAGCGCTGATCACCTGCGTTGAGGCTCGAACTGTGCTTTGGGGGCAGGCGAAACGCAAGCGCCACAAGAAGCACATTACGAGGTGCTCGTGGATCGTAATTCTCGACGCTGCCGTAATAGGTGAGTGCTCGGTATTTTACACGGCAGTCATACTGGAGCAGTTTCAATCGCGATCGAGCCCAATCGGTATCGCATTTGTGATCACGATTGCCTGTACTGTGCAATCTGCGTAGAACTGATTGTGATAGAAAAGTTGATCGCGCTCGATCGCGATCTAAAGCCTGTGTGGAACTGACATAAGCTGCCTCTCTTATCAGCCTTCCCGCCGATGTCGAAATCGCGCTTTTTATGTGCAGATGACATTATGACAGCGCTGCGGAAGTGATGGAAGTCTTTGGGGGTTAAATTTCGGCGCCTTTTGAAGACGCTTCAAGAAGAGAAGAGCTGCGCCGTGGCATACCACGTTCAGGAAGATGTCATCTGGCTGTTTTTCGACTAGATTATGTCCCTGCGCTACACAACAAGTGTAGACTATAGGTGATTTTGAATTTTCCATCTTAATTAACCAGCGTGTTAAAAATGAAACACGGGATCCTACTGCTTTCCCTTTGTCACGTCGACCGGCGATGCCGTATGTTTGTATTATAGCTGGCAATGCACCGCGTTTATGGGGACTCACAATTGCGCTTACATGAGTAAATCGACGCGCAGTAAGCATTATATTCAGCTTTTTCTAATTGGCGATCAAAGATTTGTGCGGCGTCTCTGCTCCGATTGGGGCATATTTCGTTGAATGTGATCACATAGCACATAACTACCTAACATAATAAAGCACAAGACAGAAGTACAGAGAATATCACATACAAACTATAAGGATAAACAAAAAGAAAAGGACTTCAATGATGCGCACACAAAAAGAAAACACAGAAGATGCAAGTGGTTTCCTTTGATTCTATGCACTGATCATAGAAGGCAGCGTGCAAGTCAATGGGCAGTATTTAGCCGAGTATTGAATGTTGCTATATTCATGCGTGTCTTGGGCACTGAAATGAACAGCCTTAATTTTGCGTTTGGTTGCTTGCCTGCACTGTGCCAGTCTGTGCTCCATCCAACACCCTTATCTTTTACCTAGCTTGCTCAAGAATTCATTCAGTGCCATCATGCTGTAGAAATAAATGATCCATAATACTGACGACATTGTGAGCTGTGTAATTGATAGTGCTTATTTTGGCGTTTGCTCAGCAGTGTCCTTACCTAATTATCAGCCTGCGGTTATTTGGCAGATCCCAAGCGCTGTGGTTACTGCTTTAATTAAGCGAAACTTTCACAATGCTTGTGATGAACGCTCTTCCTGCTTAGCAATATTTCCAAGGAAAGACTATACGATCCAGTTAGACACATTTTCACTGTGCAAAAACTGATTACTGTAATTTTACATGCCAAAACCACGATCTAGTTATGTTTACTATATCCGGTGTTTTCACTATGTCCGGTACTGGTCATTCGTGCAAGACAGTAGCCAGCAGCTAGCTGGAATGACAATGGTCCAACGACTATATTAATATCATGCTATTAGTATCATATTAATATAATGATATTAGGCATTCAGTAAAAGATGTTTGTCAAGACAGCAGCAGCGGTGAGAAAGTCCAAAGAGGCAAAGAAAGCATAGTTTCAAGAAACCTTCTGCAAGGGTTTGCTCACTAAGATGAGCTTCACTGGGCCGAAGCACCCTTAGCAAGGCGGATGCAAGATAAAAAACACGATTATACGTAACTTCTTAAGTACAAACAAGAAATGCACTGATTGCTACGTACACAGTGGACCCTTTGTTTAGAAATACATTGAATTACGAAAAAGATTTCAGATTGAGATGAAGCTTAAAAACAAATGAAAGGCAAACAAAGTTACAAGCCAAGAACATTTAAAGTACAAATACTGTAACAGGAAAGGGCCTTATGTTAACGCAAGACGTAACAGTACTACTGCTCTATGTTTAGAAAGTACAAGCGTAGGTATTTTAACATCAGATATATTAAGTGGTTGTACTGATTAAATGTAGTGGAATTCTTGCTGCTAACAATTTGGAAACCGAAACATTCCAGATATCATGCACTGTTTCGAGTTCAAGGTATCACTAGGCTCTGGCATGCAGATCTCACAAGAACTGCTTAAATGCATCAGAAGCAAAAAAAAAGAAAAAGAATACAAAAGCTACACTTCAGCGCATGCAGAAATTTTCATTCTGGTTGTTTATGCAAGCCACTTTTGTCCCTACAAAACTTACTCGGAGCTTGGGCAATGCTCTCTAATAAAATGACGCCTTAAAAGAAGTGTGGGCGGATTTGAGCCGTTCCATATTTTTACACTCATACCGGCAGATTATTTGCGCATTGACGATATGTGCAAACCTCATTACGCTCACATGCGGTACGTCCGCCAACATTCCACCAGTGCCCCCATCGAGTGAGGAGGCAAGTGCTGTGGACATCTTATTGAAGATGTGCCCATTTTCCAATCTGGCAACACTTGAAGTGCCGTCACCGTCAGGTAAGAGCCACAAGCGCGGCCATCGACTCTGTCTTCGGCGTTGCAAGAGTCTGTGGAGTCACAGGACATTTTGGAATCTCTTGAATCACCGTGCATTGACCTTCGCTGCCAAGGCCAATCTAGGCCAATCGCGTGAGGCGAAACCGAACGTCGGCTTTTCGAACGCGCACAAGAGCGGCCCTGGTGGCGTGTTTGTCGCCCGGACGTGGCGGCCGATTTTCTACGGTTGCGCACATTGTTGCGCGCAGCCATGGTCACTTGTGCGGACATTTAGCTGTGTAATAATAAAAACGCAAATAAGTCAAAATGTATCCTGTGTTCCCGTCTAGGATGTGTCACATAATCAGACCATCCTTTTGCCGAATGAGAAGCCATAAGGCACTTTCATTATATTTTAACCTCCACCATGTATTACCATTTGGCACAGACAAACAGGGCAAAAGTTTTCCTCATAATGGCCGGTATTTTTAGCATTTACTTGAATTTGTTCGACAAAGCTAATCACCGTCATAAAAACGGACGCTTCGCTCTCTCGGCTGTTGTTTTGGTAAAAACCACACGGACGTAAAATTAAGACTACGACTTTGTACTCGGCTTCCTAAACACTTGCACCAGGGTACAATGCAATGCGTTGGCTTGATCATTACCAGTCTTTGCGCCCCTCGCTTTAGTGACGTAGCCGAAGCGCCGGACCAATTTCTAAAAGCATTTTTCCGATACGACGCAAATTTCTGACATTATCTTTTGAAGAACGCGCTGTGGGTGCGTAGCAAAACTTGTACATCGACGTCGCCAAGCACAGCGTGTTCCTCATGTGTTCATAGAAGTACTTTGCAAAATGAACCAACTCATGCAAAAACAAAGAAACAGAAAATAAAAGGCAAAGTTTCTAAATGAGATCTTTAAATGTGTCGACGACGATCCCAGCAAAAGGAAAGCAGTGAGTTTGTGCTCAAGGCGTTCCTTGAAAGGTCACGTGTCGACGCTGGGCGTTTTTGTCGCCAGCTGCGCATTTATGAAATCACGGAGCAACGAATGGAATTGCAAAAAGAAGTTCAACATTATTAGGAGGGAAAGCCTGACTCGCAGTGTCGCAAGAACAAGAAAGGGAGGGGACGGGCAGGCTTGTTTCTTGTGGTCGTTGATAAGCAGCACGACGATCCATATGGGAAACAGATCATCGAACCGAAATCGTGGTATAGATCGAATAAGCAGGCATGAAACATTAGCAATATGCCAGTTCAGCGATCCCTGCAGTAGTCGTTTCAGTTTGGGCTTCGCCTCCTTAAACGGGAGTACTAGCTCGGGAGCTGCTATATATATTCATTATAACTTACTTACATATTATTTGCGCTGGCAATATCTGAAAGAGGTGTTTTGGAAATTTGCAATTTCCGGAAAAGCCGATTAAAAAGTTTACAACACTGTTACTCAGCAGCTGAAAACGATGTCACAATTCTCTAAAGTGCACATACCAATTCGTATTTGCACGTTTACTTGTTTACCTTTTGCCGTTAACCGCTTTTCACCGGCTAAAATGTTACAAGTTACTCCTCGGTGGAGGACGCGCCCACTTGTATCCCAAGCTCCTCAAAAGTTATCGATAGTTCTATCCTTTTGTGTCTTGTCACCGAACCTTGTGTAATCTGATTGTATGTGCAACGCGAATCGTGTAAAAATTTAATTCCAGGAAGGCACGCGGGCACCAGCGATTACGATGGAACCTTCAATGAGCCATGCATAAAAACCACGCCCTTGACCTACAGATCACATTTCTTGAGGATCGCCGACTGTGCTCCCCACTGCCGTTGTGCTAGACTGGTATTTGTTTCTTCTGGGCACAGATTCGCCAGAAAGCTGTTTTCGCAACAACGTGGCATCTGGTGCTCTTACACTCGACTTACCTGCCGGCTGCTCAGCTGCCTTTATCTGCCATTTTGACTATCTCATTGGCTTTTGAGAGGACACGTCTCTTGAATTTTGTGCCGGGAAACAGACCTTTTGCAAAATGTAATCTTGCGTTTTCGTCAAGATGAAGAAACTTGACGTGGAGCTACAAATTTTATCGACTAAGCCTACCTTCTGGTCCTTTGCAGCTATATTGCGAGATAAGTGCTTTTGAAGGAAGGTAGAAAAGGACAATGCAGTATTTTTCTAGTTGAAAGCTCGCACTGGTTCCCTCGGTGCTTCGCTTTGTTTCTTTGCAAACTCTGGCAGCTGCCGCTCCCTCATTAAGGCAATGGACGAAGATACTTCTGAGGACGTTCCTGGCACGCAGCCGTCCGGTCGGCTTACGCCCAGGAAACGTGGGAGCGAGTCTAGCGACACAACCAGCGAGGCCACCGAACGGCAAAAAAAAAAAGACTGCTGCGGGCATCATAGCCGGAAAGTGTCTCAACCGTGAAGTATATACCACAGAGTTAGCCGCACACTGGTCGCTTCTTGCCCGGGGACCCAATGACCAATTTGGGGCTCCTGAACAGGCGGGTTTTTTTCTTTGTTACTCAAGGGTGTGCACCGAATGAGATTAAATACATCAGAATTAACTTACGGAAGAATGTTCTGGCTGTAGACAATTTACATCGTACGGTGCTGCAAAGCTTAGGGAATGTCACCGAAATCGAATAAGCAAAAGTGCGATCAATGATATTGTCGGAGCTAAAGCGAAGAAGACCCAGCTCCGGCAGCGTTGGGTTTTGAACTGTTCTTTTTATTTTTTGTATCGCACTTGGCCCGCTGCGCGGCCGGGAGGTAACTTGCTCCTCTTTGACAGGCGCTGCACGCGCAACGAGTTGGGGCCTGTGACCCCGACTTGAGGCACGGGGCGCTGCAGGGCTTCCCCCATAGAACGAAAGCCAGAGCAGCCGCCCAGTGAACGTAGTTAGATGTGACCGCCCGGAGTGATGAAGGAATCGAGGCTAGGTTTAACGGAACGATCGCGGGTGCAAGAGCGGCAACATAGACAGGTGTGAGTCGGTCAGCAGGTACGACATCTTCGCGACCGGTAATGTCCAGCGTGAATGTCTTAGGCGTACGAAGGAGCATGTGGAATGGACCATCGTAGGCCGGGGTGAGGGGTGCATGCATGAGGTCGCACCGAACGCAGACTTGGCTGCAGGAATCTATATCCTGTCTGTCAAATACTGACCAGTGGTGCCGGTCAGCAGGAATTACAGTAGCAAGGTCACGAAACGTGGTACGCAGCTCCTGGGTGTAGATGGAAACATCATGGGTGCAAGGTGGCGACGACGGCGCGAAGAATTCTCCAGGAAGGCGCAGGGGAAGGGAACGGCATAGACGAGTTCAGCTGAAGAGCAACCTAGGTCAGCCTTCAGTGATGATTGGATGCCCTGAAGGACGAAGGGAAGGTAAACGAGCCAATGTTCCTTTAGCTGATAAATGGTGAGGGCATCCTTCAGTTGTCGGTGAAGTCGTTGACCTTCTCAATGAAGCCGATTAAGGCAGAAGGACGGTAAGGCGCATGGATGTTTTGAATGCACAGGATGCTGGCAAGCGTGGTGAATGGCGCCGATTTAAACTGGCAGCCTCGGTCGGTGGTGACGACAGAAGGGCATCCGAAACGCGACACCCAGCCGTTCATGAAAGCCGTAGCAACCGTCTCTGCCGTAGTGTATGTAATGGGAAGCTCCTCTGGTCACGAGTGAAGCGCTACACATATGTGAGCAGCTAAAAGGCCCTTGTGATGGCGGGAGAGGGCCGACAATGTCGAGGTGCACGTAGCAAATCCTCGCGTCTGCAGGCCGAAATGAGGAATTAGACGGGACGGTATGGCGGTGAACTTTAACACGCTGGCATTGAAGGCAGGTTGGCGCCCAGCAACGTACGCCTGCTTTGATGCTAGGTCTAAGAAAGCGAACTGTGGCTTGCTTCTGGGTCCCACGAATTTCAGGGTGGCTCATGTTGTGCGGTTGATCAAAAATTGCTCGACGAAAAGCGACGGAGGGTCGAGAAACACAACTAGATGCCTCGCAACTTATCAAAGAGGAAGAAAACAAAAGCGGGCACCGAGTCAAAGATACGGACGTGCATGAGGAACGAAGGCGATGCAGCTCAGGGTAGGTGCATTGAGGGGCTGCTAGCTCCTCCATGTCTCCTCCATGTCGATACTCCATGGAGTATCGGTGGTTGGGCCGCCAGAGCATCGATGCGGGAGAGTGCATCAACGGCAGCATTTTTCGGCCCATGCAAGTGAGAGAGATCCACTGTGAACTCAGAGATAAAGCACAGTTGGCGGATCTCCCGTGCAGTGTAGTTGCTATGATTCTTATATAAGGCAAAAATCAGGGGCCTATGGTCTGTGACGACTTGAATTTCTCGGCGCTCCACAAAGTGGCGCAAATGCTCAATAGAAAGAACCAAGGACTCGACCGAAATTGCTGTATTTAGCTTCAGGTGGTTCCAGTTATTGCGAGAAGAGAAACCAAGAGGCTGCCAACCAGATTCCTGTTGCTTGGGAACTGCGCGGAAAGACATGCTCGATGCACTGGTGATGAGACAAATTGGGGCATCAAGAACGGGATGTAAGAGCATGGTGGCGTCTGCCAGCGCCTACTTGGCAGTAGCGAAGGCAGATACAGCTTCCTCAGTCCACTCAGGTGGCGCAATCGGATCTTTCTTTGATAGCCAATAGGTCGGTCAGAGGCTTCAGGAAATTGGCACGCTTCAGAAAAAAGCGGCGATAAAAGTTCAGTAAGATCACAATTTCTCTAAGTATTTTTAGTGAAATCGGGGGCGGAAAGTCGAGAATTGCCTTTACTTTACTGGCGAGAGGCCGGATACCTTGTGGAGTGACCAGGTGGCTTAAGAACTCGATGGTAGCGATGATAAAGAGGAGCTTGTCTGGATTACTGACGAGACCGCCATCATCAAGGCTTTGTAAAACGCAGGTGAGCGTCATGCTCGGGGTCGGATGAGCTCGCGTGACCTCGTTGATAGTGTGCTGGAAAATCTCTGCAGCGTCGCGTAATTCAAAACGCATACTCACATACCTGAAGAGGCCGTAAGGGGTGGTAATGGCCGTCTTGGGAACGTCAGAGGATTCCACAGGAATTTGATGATAAGCTTTCACGAAGTCACTTTTAAAGAAGACCGTGCACCCAGCCAAATTCGATGTGAAGTCTGTGTGACGAAGTGGATAGCGGTCTGGTAAAGTATGGGCGTTCAGAGCGCGGTAGTCCCCACATGGTCTCTTGTCGCCAGGAACTTTTTTGGCACCATGTCGAGTGGCGATGCCCAGTAGCTTGTGGACGGTCGCACCATGCCGAGTTCAAGCATGTACTCAACCTCGCTGCGAGCGATGGCGAGGCGGTGTACAGACAGTCGGCCGGGCCGAGGAAATGCGAGGGGTCTAGTGGTCACAAGTTGATAGGTGAGCGCGTGCTTCACTGGTGACTTTCTGGCATGCAGCTTCGTAAGATTGAGAAAATCAGCGATGATTTTTGCATACGGCGAAGCGGGTGCGAGAACTTGAAGCCCCGTCGGCGAGGCAATGCAGAGTATGCCATTGAAGGAGAGGCGGGGGCAGAGATCGATGAGGTGACCGCAAGGTTGAAGAAACTGAGGAAGTCAGGGCCGAGAGCAGCTGGCGAGACATCGGCACGAATGAAAATCCAGCGAAACGTACGGTACAATGAAAGGTCAAATGTAACAGACTGTTGGCCGTATGTGTGAATGGCGGGGTTATTTATCGCTTGGAGGGAGCAGGTCTGTTATTTGCGACGGCGATCTGTACTAGAGACAGATATGACGCTAATCTGGGCTGCTTTGTCGACAAGGAAGCGAGCGCCACTGATGTTGTAAGAAACGTAGAATAGGCGGCATGTCTTTTGACCAGTACTACTTGCCACCATCAGTGGTCGGACGCAGCATTTCCCGACCAGAAGTATGGACGGGTGCACTTGCGAGCAAAGGTGTACACAGCCGAAGACGAGCTGTCTCGTCGCGCATAGGATGGTTGAAACTCTGGAGAGCGCGGGAGCGCTGGAGAACGACTGCGGGAACGGAACCCCGACGAAGATTGGCGTGAGAAGGGCGTGAGGTCACATGTTTGAAAAAGGTGCCCAGACGGCTCTCTATGTTCGTGAGCGTAGAGGGTGAGACTGTAGCCGGAGGCCAAGCCGTGAAGGCGATATGGCTAGAGGCCCGCGAGTAGTCCGCAACTCGGTAAGCCAGTTCAGCGAGCTTGTTTAATGGCATATCCATTGCAGCCTTAGAACTGGTACCATGTTCTGTGGCAGGCGCTCCAGGGATAGCTCATGCAGCAGCTTGTCCTGTTGAAAAGCAGGGTATCCGCCATGAAGCTGGCGCATGCGTTGAAGGAGCTGTGAAGGGCGACTGTCACCGAGCTCCATAGCTGTGAGGAGCTGCTAGAGTCTGCTGTGCTTGGACTCTGACTTGCGGAAAATGATAGCCGTCGTCCACGTGTCGAAGGGATGGTTCGGGGCGGGCGAGGTGATAACATCCTCTAAGTCCTCGGAGTCGTCCAGAGGTAAGGAGGACACCAGATGTAAGACCTTAGTCTGTTCACCAGTGATATGCCATAGATGGAAGTGCTCCTCGATCTGCAGAAGCCAGGTGCAGGGGCTATTGGGCCAAAATTGTGGCAGGTCGACGTGTTGGAACGCGGCCACCGCAGTACCGCCAGGTCGGCCGACCTCCTAGCCATCATCATCGGCAGGAAGAACAATAGAGCAAGCAGGATTCATGCCAGAGGATTGGAGCTGCGCGTTCGTTACCTGGTCACTAAATTGGTCGGAGTTAATGTGAAGAAGACCTAGCTCCGGCAGCATTGGGTTTTTAATTGTTATTATGTTTTATATCGCACTGCGCACGCTGCGCGGCCGGGAGCTAACTTCCTCCTATCTTGACGGGCGCTGCACGTGGAACGAGTTGTAGTCTGCTACCCGGGCCTGAGGCAAGGGGCGCTATCACCCCTATAGCCAGTAACGGTACTGTTGGCGTCATCTATTATGCCAACATTTCCATTTCGGCCGACCATTCCCCAATATAATAAAGCCTGCAACAGAAGGTACTCTCATCACGCTTCTCACCAGACTCGTAAACACGCTACGTGAAGCTTGTGCTTGAGGGAGACTGCCTTCTCTCTCACGTCTAAGTTGGCCATGTCGGCCATCCAGTTGGACCTTGCATACCGAAGCCTCTGCAATGTCACAAGTGCTTTAAGATTGGCCACATAAAAAGCGCCTGTGTGAACAATGCTGTGTGCCCGCGGTGTGCTGAATCCCATTCAAAAGAGGCCTGCCGCGTGACTCTCCTGAAATGCCGTAATTGCCGTGGTTCCACCGAAGCCTCATCGAAACCCACGGGTCCGGAAGGAATTCGCGGTTCTAAAGCGCATGCTTCGGCACCATTCGACACAGAGCGAGGCCGCCGCTACACTAAGGCGGCGACGGTATCGTCACCGAATATTGCAATGAAGCGCCGCAGAAACCAACACGCCGTATTTCGCCAAAGCGGCTGCTGCACTAATGCTGTAGGCCACCGAGAGAGATACTGAGAAAACAAAGAAAATGGCAAGACTCGATCGTCCTGCAGAGTGCCCCATACTACCAAGCACACAACCTACCATGGAGACACCTCGAATACCACCGCCATCGACACCCTGACAGTACCCTGATTCGACGACATCTGATGATCGCGAGGTTGTAATAATGTTCCGCTCACTGATGAATGCTATGCGTGGTCTACTCAGCAACATCAACACCTCGTCGGCGCAGAGCGCGGTGCAAGTGCTGGACACTCGGGTCCAGTTCTTGCGGCTCTACGGTAAAGCAATGGCGTGCCAGATCATTTCTTGAGTATGTCCAGAATGCGTCTGTCTTTCAATGAAAAGCCAGATGACTTAGTTAGCTGGTTAATTCGGGTTTTATGGCGCAAAAGCGACTAAGGCCATGCTGCGCCAGCCACAAGATATTAAGGATTCAAATGTTAAACAATGGAAGCAGCGTTATTTTAGAGTCTGTGTAAAAAACCGGTTTCTTCTAGAAAGCTGAACAAGTCAGCGAAAGGTACTAGCGGTTCATCTCCGACTATTGAGGCGGGGTGTAAAGGTATGTGTAAGTTATAGAGATTCTGTAAAAGCTTGTGTCTCTGTGTTTCAATATTTGGACATGTCATAATAATGTGCATAACGGTGAGTGGTTCATGGCACTTCTCGCAAGTTGGCGGATTTTCGTTTTGAAGTAGAAAATTGTGGGTCAGGTGCGTATGCCCGATTCGGAGTCTACATAGGATCACCTCATAGAAGCGTTGCTGGTGACAGCACGACTTCCATTCTCTAAGCACGGGTTTTATTGTGTGTAACTTGTTATTTGTGCATGTGTCCCATTCTAGTTGCCACTTTAATGTCAGGGCCTTATGAATAGCTCGAACACTGTCTTGGTATGGAAGTGTTGTTTGCGTTATACCTTTGTGTGCTGCCATGAACGCGCGTCTGTCTGCTGCTTCATTCCCTGGTATCCCGACATGGCTTGGGACCCAGCATAATCGTATTGTTCTTCCATATTCGTTATAAGCCAACATGTTTAGGATGTCACCAAGTAGGGGTTCGGACGCGGAGTTAAGGTTTAGAGCTCCGAGTGCGCTTAACGATTAACATTTCAGGTGCGTCTCGGCGCAATACTTTCACGCACATTTACACAGGAAAATGGCGTTCCACAGGGTTGTATTCTGAGCACGACACTCTTCATAATCAAAATGAACACTGTTGATAAGATCATACCATCCTCTGTTATGCACTCCATATGTGTCGACGATCTGCAAGTTGCTTGCCGCGCCTCAAATCTATCCACTTGCGAAAGACAACTACAAATAACCATAAATAACCTTACACAATGGGCTGACAAAAATGGATTCCGTTTTTCATCAGACAAAACTGTTACAGTTCTCTTCTCCCAGAAACGAGGATTACACTTGGACCCAGTTCTCACATTGCATGGTACAACCTTGCCGGTCAAAGAACACTATAAATTTCTAGGCGTAACGTTTGACACAAAGCTGAACTTCCTGGCTCACATTAACACAACTAAAATTAAAGCAAATAAAGCATTAAATATCCTCAAGGTGCTATCACACAAGCACTGGGGATCTGACCGAACTTGTCTACTACGTATATACCGGTCCCTCGTACGTAGCATCCTCGACTACGGTAGTGTAGTTTATGGTGCAGCTAGGCAGTCATACATCAAGCGAGTCGATCCAGTTCATAATCTCGGCCTACGACTGGCAAGCGGTGCCTACAGAACATCGCCTGTCCAAAGTTTATATGTTGCCTGCAATGAGCCGTCCTTACAGCAACGCAGAGCACTGCTTGCACTTTCCTATGTACTACGAGTTCGATCATCACCACAACATATATGCTACAACATCGTTACACAGTGCACATCAAGGATACACTACACAAGCAAACCGAACATGATTCGGCCACTAATCTTACGATATGAAGAATACTGTCAGGCTTATGATGTTCCTCACGAGGCCCTGCAGGTTGCTGAAAGGCCACCAAGATTGCCACCATGGTACAACTTTTCACAGCTATGTGACTGGACACTAACACATCTAAAGAAAAAAGACATCCCACAAGAACACATAATACAAGAGTTTCGAGCTATACAAGAAAAATATAAACATTACACGGAATTTTACACCGACGGCTCCAAAACACAAGAATACGTAGGTGTCGGAATAATTACGAAAAATTGGCAAAATAGCATTCGGATAAATAACTTTTCTTCAGTGTTTACCGCCGAAGTTTTCGCAATATGGACGTCAGTAAACAAAATTACCAGTGACAAGCAGACCAGATGACTTAGGTCGCGTATGTCCGACTTTAGATAGTTTGTATTCGTGAATCAGTTTCCCATTATTGTCATGTTGTCAGTGTCATGTCTCCCATAAGACTGTCCAGGTACGGCTGCATTATGTCCTCCACCACCGGCAATGTAGCAAGATTCTTGCCTTCATATGCCATGACTTGACATACGTACATCACTCAGTGTTCCCTGACAATGAAAACCAATACGTGTTTGACTGTGAAGAAGAGTAAGGTCACTTCCACAATTCTGGGAGCCTGTTTATCACCATTACGTCTTCGAAACTGCGAGCGCTTACGGAAAATTTTGACAAAGACTCCAAAGCAGTGGATGATCACTGGAGATTTCAATGCCCACCACCATCTCTGGGGAAGCTCCAACACTAACTCGAGGGGCAGAAGATTGGTGTCTATTGCATCCGAACGAGAACTTTGTTCAATGATGGAAACCCCACCTATCGGCGACCAACAGCATATAATAGTTGCCTCGACCTTAGCTTAGTTTCGCGCTCCTTCAATAGAACGATTGAATGGTTCCCGGACTTGGAAACGCGGGGAAGTGACAACATCCCAACTTATCTCACCATTAAGGGGTGTAAGAGTTGGCAGTCGTAGCTGTTGGAAGGAGCCTGACTCGTCGTCGGGACTTAGGAGAGCAGGAATTATTTACAGGATTTACATTTAAAACAAGACATACATCGACAGTCTAGCGTGACTCCCAAATGGAGCCCGCAAGACGACGCATACAGCAAACAGCTTACGAGCACAGAGCTCACTAGTACATCTCGAGCATGACAACGGGCACGCAGCTCACTAGTACATTTCTAGCACGACAACGAGCACACAGCTCACGACGACGAGCACGACAACGAGCACACTCACGAAGCCGACAACCGCTGCTGATAAGCACTTGTCCCCCCCTTGATTCCAAGCGAACAGAAACGTTCGTCCAGTCATCGTTCGACGTCACCGTTCGACGTCACCGAAGATGACCCGCCCTTTTGGAGGAGGCGGGCTCACATACTCGTGTTGCACACACACACAGGTGTAAAGGTCCGGAGCCGACGTCAAAGGGCTTCGTAGAACTCTGCTCCGTCAACGGTGGTGCTGGCGGCTAGCATATTCCTGAGCTGACCCCGCGCCACGTAGCTGCCGGTTATTCGCAGTTCTCTGAAGTGCGCCCCGCCCGGTTGGTTGGGAACACGTGCAGCGAGCTGAAATAGCTGGCACGTTGCCACCCCGTACGGCCATTCCTAACAGGGGCTGACTAGCTCCAAGATCTCCGGAGCCATCCAATGCACCGACTGGCTGAAATTTAAGTAAATCAGGGAAGACTGCTGTCGACATGACAGACGACCCAGCCTAGGAGACGCAATAAAAGGTGCCTTATAGGATACCGCACATTCGATATCGGAGAGCTCCGCGGGCACCGAATTCAACATCGTGCTAGAGAAACTTCGGACAATTCGCCGGCGTGCGGAACGAAGATATAGGCGCAGGAAGTCCATTCACGATTTCAGATTGGCCAGACGCACACAAAAGAAAATACAGCATCGTATGAATAAGCTGGCTTCACAGCAAAGGGGTCTTTCTGCGAGTTTCTGGATCCCCGAAAGCCTTTGTCTCTTATATGGAGAACTGCTGCTGGCTTGCGTGCAACCTGTGTAAAGCGCCACCCATTTAATTTCCTGGTTCTTTACATACAATTCTAAGAGATTGAAGTCACAGAATCCTTCTGTAGGAGGATTGCCGGTGAAGTAAGCTCCACGGGAATTCAGGCTCACGACCAGTCACCAGTCTCACGTGATCTCAGTATGGTGTACCCATTTTCTCTGGACAAACTAGAGGCTGCGCTTGCTTTACGCAGACGTTCCTCAGCGCCCGGACCAGATGGCATTACATACCGCGCTCTGTCCAACCTTAGTGAACGAGCTCGAAAGGTTTGGTGATTGGCTGAAACATGGCGGAAGGAATATTCCATGAGGAGCGGGACAGGAAAGGCGATTCCGTGAACGTCAACTTGACGTTGCATGAGGTTGCACTGGGTTGCCATTGTAGATATCTTCCGCAATAATTTGCGGTTCGAGTAGTCGTGCAAGTTATTATAATTAGCGGCCATATGAAATGGCGTTCCAGATACATACGTATCGCCGTATTTCCTCCGTCATTTGGAGCAATGCAAAATTCTTTTTCGTAACGCGTGCTCTTAGTATTTCCATACTCTCAGGTGGCGTTGCCATTGTGTTTTCAGTCATTATATTTCTTCTAAATGTGTTTATTTGTAATAATATTCGTTGAACATTACAAATCTTCTGCGGCTATTTAAAGTCACCTTCGTTCCGTTTCAGTGGGCCTACACAGGTCAATGAACACTGTGCACTGTATCATTTCTGATGACGACCTGCTTGGTCGTATAGAAAATGAGGTGTTGGATGAATGGCGAGTACAGAACAGAATAAAGATCTACAGAATTAGAATAAGGCCCCACGATAAATAAACAACCATGTAACCATTACTTTTCAAAATACAGCCTCCGTTGGTCAATTGAAATTTCATATTCCTAGCTCCAGGAAGGACCGTACATTCCCAATACGCGCCGATGCTTCAAGCATCGAGCATTTTGGGCATGAGACGCGAAGCTGATGAGGGCGCGCTACATGTGCGAAATCTGCACCTAACGACAATTTGTCAGATGTCTGCACGTCCGCGACCACTGTGCCAACCAGCTGTGACTGAAATCACCTCGCTTCTTTACAAAGAAAGAGAAATAAATAATAGTATTCAAGATGAAATTAAGCCTTTCCTTCCAAGAACCACCCAAGCGTCTTTCTGTCCATCACAATCGGTTCAATCCACCCTATACTGCTGTGACGCACCGGGGAGAGCGCCACCTTCTTCGCCCTAGTCACACAGAGTGCGACGGAGGTTACACCATCAAGCCCCATGGCAGGAGCAGCCAGTGCTTTTCCGCCCCCTGCCACGAAGGTCTAAAATTTCCCGGGCCCACCGGACCAATGGCCACTGCCCGTGCAGACAGGCATAAAAAACCCGCGAGTGTGCCTGTTGAGCGGGCAGCATCCCGAGCTTTTCAACGGGTGTGTACCCAACAGTCCCGTGGCACCTCAGGCGCCCATGGAATGGCCCAACTCCCTGATGTACGCTGCCATAAAAGACACATTCCATATCGTGGGGCCCAGGATAGGTCTTATGAACTACGGTAATCCACCTCTCTTAGACTCACAGTCCAAAGAATTTCCAGCATGGATACACAGAACATTTTACATTCTTCACCACATTAAGTAACTCGTACATAAGCTTAATCAAAGGGTGCTGTGCGTTTCAGAGACACGTCAGTGCTACACACACAAGTTTTATTCGGTAATACGTCATTACCCGCAAAGACCGCAGCGACTCTCTCGCCTCGTCGGGTGATCTGGCCATAATAGGAGGAACGGCTGTCGCCTGCCAGCATTTACAGCTGCAAGCGCCCCTTGAGGCAGTTGCAGCCGGAGCGGTGTTCTTTTATCAGCTTGTCACAATTAGTTCTTTGTACATGCCTCCCAGCTATCAACTGTTCAGAACACAAACAAGCCAAGCCGGCCAGAAGAAGCAATAGAGCTATTTTGACAGCACTCTGTTTGTTTTGGCCGGCTCAGCTTGTTTCTTCCTTTTCATGTTCCTTATCCCCACAGGTGCATACTTAATGCGTACGAAAGAGATTAAATTCTACCACGTGGCAAACAAAACATTCTCTTCTCCAAATATATGTGTCGCATCAAGTACACTCGCGACGTACTTGGAGTGGAATATCATGAAACTTCAATGCGGAAGTGACCTTTTTCGCATTGTGACATTACCACAAATACTTAAAAAGTAACAAAAAATGCAACGTGTGTCAGCCAGCGCTCATTATAATTGCATGACAAAGAGGAACACTCTCTAATGATATGGAATCGCAGTCGCCATGCTTATTAATAAATTTTTTATCCACGCATTCTTTATCATGCTTTTATACATTTGCTTTTCACGTTGTGCTTTCCCTCTGAAGGAAGCGATCTGGTGTAAACGATGAAAAACACCAGACATGGTGAGGCGTATTTCTCGACTGGGATATATACCATCATATTGGAGGCCAACACAGGCATGACATAGTGGACTTGAAATGCACGAGAACTATGCCAGTAGCTGATTTGGATATTCTATGACGACTGGCACTTGGATGTCTGGGGGATGCATTGTGTTGGCCGCACACGAGCACTCCTATGCTCATTTCTATGCCAAGAAATCAGATAGTCAGAAGATTTTCCAATTCGCGCTAGCAATTCACAGACACTGCTGTCCTTTGTCGAGTGGAAACCGATACAGCCGAAGTAGTTCACAACATGTATACATGCCACAGCTCACCTACTTAGCATGTTTGTACAGCCAAGAGCAATTTCTGCGTACTGTAGGTATTACTGCACCCAAATCCAGGCAATGGTTCCTCAGCAACTTTGTGTGAACCGACATCACATACATTCATCGCATAAGGAGATATATCATCTCCAAATTGTTCTGCAGCAAGTGATATAGTATGTATCTCTGTGGTTGATTGCCAAGTTTTGTAAATTTTCTGAGCTTTCTACCATGCAGGGTACACGTGCGCTCACTACAGGACGACGACCCTCCACCTAAAGAACAGCCTCTCCTGAAATGATAAGTGGCGAGATTAAACGAGAGGAAATTATCACACCGGTAACTAGACGAATACTATGTTTTCCTTTAACATCCTTCTGCGTTCAAAGAAGCGTTGAAATGCGCAATAAATATTTTCGTAAACTTTTTTTCGTTGGGAAATGTTTAACAGGCCGCCTATTTAAGGACCCACGTAGTACATGCTGTCAAATGTGCTGCTACACACACACACACACACACACACACACACACATATATATATATATATATATAGTACATATATATACATATACATATACATATATACATATATATACATATACATATATATAGTACATATATATATATATATATATATATATATATATATATATATATATACACAGTAGCAAAACTGTGAAAGGCAAAAACTAGCTTTTATTGGGCGAACCTGTGCCCACAAAACAGGCTACACTTAAAGCACAACGAGAGCGGCGAACACAGTCGGCGATCGTCGTAAAATCTGATCAGCGAGTCAAGCACGTCGGCTTTTATACAGCAGTCGTCGAATGTTCCAGACTAATCGTTCGGACCCGCGTACCTTCCACAAAGTTCTACACCATTCGCGTCACACGATGAAATCAGATAACACAACGTTCGGCGACAACAGATAGCCGGGTAGAAGTATCTATAACTTTCCAGAAACTTCGGATACATGCAGGCGCGTCCCGCGCTGTGCGATTACATTTGTTAGGTAGCGAAACGTGGTCGCCCGATCAAGATAAGTACACGTGTCAATACCCCCCCTCTTAAAAAAGCATCGACCCGATGCTGCATACAAACGAAATAAGAAAAACACCCGTAGCAAAGAAAACAACAAAATAAGGAAGTTCGTCAGCGTCCGTAAAAGGGTTTCAGACGCACCACGTGGACCACTTCAGATCGTGCGCGGCGCCGCTGTGAATGCGAAATTCCGTCTGGCACGACCTCATAGTCCAGTGCGCCAATACGTCGAATGACCTTGTAGGGTCCGAAATAGCGGCGCAATAGTTTCTCACTCAGTCCTCGTCGGCGTATCGGTGTCCAAACCCAAACTCGGTCGCCGGGCTGGTACTCGACGAAGCGTCGTCGGAGGTTGTAGTGTCGGCTGTCGGTCCTCTGTTGGTTCTTGATCCGCAGGCGGGCGAGCTGTCGAGCTTCTTCGGCGCGCTGAAGATAGCTAGCGGCGTCAACATTCTCTTCGTCAGTGACGTGGGGCAGCATGGCGTCGAGCGTCGTCGTCGGGTTCCTGCCGTAAACCAGCTTAAACGGCGTGATCTGTGTTGTTTCTTGCACCGCCGTGTTGTAAGCGAAGGTTACATACGGCAGGACCGCGTCCCACGTCTTGTGCTCGACGTCGACATACATTGCTAGCATGTCGGCGAGGGTCTTGTTCAGGCGCTCCGTGAGACCATTCGTCTGCGGATGGTAGGCAGTTGTCCTCCTGTGGCTTGTCTGGCTGTACTGCAGAATGGCCTGGGTGAGCTCTGCTGTAAAAGCCGTTCCTCTGTCGGTGATGAGGACTTCTGGAGCACCATGTCGCAGCAGGATGTTCTCGACGAAAAATTTCGCCACTTCGGCTGCGCTGCCTTTTGGTAGAGTTTTAGTTTCAGCAAAGCGGGTGAGATAGTCCGTCGCCACGACGATCCACTTATTCCCGGATGTTGACATCGGAAACGGCCCCAACAAATCCATCCCAATCTGCTGGAATGGTCGGCGAGGAGGTTCGATCGGCTGTAGTAATCCTGCTGGCCTTGTCGGTGGTGTCTTGCGTCGTTGACAGTCTCGGCATGTCTTGACGTAACGGGCGACGTCGGCGGTCAGACGCGGCCAGTAATACCTTTCCTGTATTCGCGACAGCGTCCGGGAGAACCCGAGGTGCCCAGCGGTTGGATCGTCGTGTAGGGCGTGCAGTATTTCTGGACGCAGCGCTGACGGTACAACAAGAAGGTAGCTGGCGCGGACTGGTGAGAAGTTCTTCTTCACGAGCAGGTTGTTTTGTAGCGTGAACGAAGACAACCCGCGCTTAAATGCCCTAGGGACAACGTCGGTGTTCCCTTCCAAATACTCGACCAGGCCTTTTAGCTCCGGGTCTGCTCGTTGCTGTTTAGTGAAGTCTTCCGCGCTTATTATGCCAAGGAAGGCGTCGTCGTCCTCGTCGTCTTGCGGCGGGGGATCGATGGGGGCGCGTGATAAGCAGTCGGCGTCGGAGTGTTTTCTTCCGGACTTGTATATTACCGTGACGTCATATTCTTGTAGTCTGAGGCTCCACCGCGCCAGCCGTCCTGAAGGGTCCTTTAAGTTAGCTAGCCAACACAACGCATGGTGGTCGCTGACGACTTTGAATGGCCTGCCATAGAGGTAAGGGCGGAATTTAGCTGTAGCCCAAATGATGGTGAGGCATTCCTTTTCAGTCGTAGAATAATCGCTTTCCGCTTTTGACAGCGACCGGCTAGCATACGATATCACCCGTTCAAGTCCTTCTTTCCTCTGGACTAGGACGGCACCGAGGCCTAGGCTACTGGCGTCAGTGTGGATTTCGGTATCCGCGTCCTCGTCGAAGTGTGCAAGTACCGGCGGCGACTGCATCCGTCGTTTGAGTTCTTGAAATGCCTTGGCCTGCGGCGTTTCCCACTTGAACTCGACATCACATTTGGTTAGATGTGTTAGCGGCTCCGCGATGCGTGAAAAGTCCTTGACAAAGCGCCTATAGTAGGCACACATGCCAAGGAATCTGCGCATTGCCTTCTTGTCGGTTGGCTGCGGGAATTTTGCGATGGCAGCTGTCTTCTGTGGGTCGGGGCGTACTCCTGATTTGCTGATGACGTGGCCTAGGAACAAAAGCTCATCGTAAGCGAATCGACACTTTTCCGGCTTCAGAGTGAGCCCTGATGACTTGATGGCCTCTAGTACTGTCGCAAGCCGCCTCAGGTGATCGTCGAAATTTCCGGCGAAGACGACGACGTCATCCAAGTAAACGAGGCAGGTCTGCCACTTCAATCCTGCTAAAACTGTGTCCATCACGCGCTGGAACGTTGCAGGCGCCGAGCACAGTCCGAATGGCATAACCTTGAACTCGTAGAGGCCGTCTGGGGTGACGAAGGCCGTCTTTTCGCGATCTCTTTCGTCGACTTCTATTTGCCAATAGCCAGACTTGAGGTCCATTGACGAGAAGTATTTAGCGTTGCAGAGCCGATCCAGTGCGTCGTCTATCCGTGGGAGGGGGTAGACGTCCTTCTTCATGATCTTGTTCAGACGACGATAATCGACGCAGAAACGCAGGGTTCCGTCCTTTTTTTTCACCAAGACTACAGGAGATGCCCACGAGCTTTTGGACGGCTGGATGATGTCGTCGCGCAGCATTTCGTCGACTTGGTGCCTTATAGCTTCACGTTCTCGCGTCGAAACTCGGTATGGGCTCTGGCGGAGAGGTCGAGCGCCCTCTTCGGTTATTACGCGATGCTTTGCGACTGGGGTTCGTGGAATCCTTGATGACGTCGAAAAGCACTCTTTGTATTGTCGAAGTAGACTTCTGAGCTGTTGTTGCTTAATCGTGGGGAGACTTGGATTTATGTCGAAGTCTGCCTCGGGAACTATGGTCGTCGGGGTAGATGCGGCAGAATCAGAGAGGACAAACGCATTGCTGTTTTCCAGAATTTCCTCGATGTATGCGATCGTCGTGCCCTTGTTGATGTGCTTGAACTCCTGGCTGAAGTTTGTCAGCAACACTTTCGTGTGTCCTCCGTGCAGTCGAGCGATCCCTCTTGCGACGCAAATTTCACGGTCTAGCAGTAGACGTTGGTCGCCTTCGATGACGCCTTCTACGTCAGCGGGTGTTTCGGTGCCGACCGAAATAAAAATGCTGGAGCGAGGCGGGATGCTCACGTGAAGTTCGAGCACACTCAAGGCGTGGTGACTACGAGGGCTCTCCGGCGGTATCGCATGATCTTCCGACAGCGTTATTGACTTCGACTTCAGGTCGATGACTGCGCCGTGTTGGTTGAGGAAGTCCATGCCGAGAATGACGTCTCGTGAACACTGTTGGAGGATAACGAAGGTGGCAGGGTAAGTCCGGTCGTGGATGGTAATTCTTGCCGTGCACATTCCTGTCGGCGTAATCAGGTGTCCTCCAGCGGTCCGAATTTGAGGGCCTTCCCATGCAGTTTTAACCTTCTTCAACTGGACGGCGATGTGTCCACTCATGACTGAGTAATCGGCGCCTGTGTCGACTAAGGCGGTGACTGCGTGGCCGTTTAGAAGCACGTCGAGGTCGGTGGTTGTTTGTCTTGCGTTGCAGTTGGGTCTTGGCGTCGGATCACGGCTGCGTCGTGTTGAACTGAAGCTGGTACGTCGCGTCGTCAAGTCTTCTTTCGTCGGTGTAGTCTTGGCTTCCTGATTTCTTCGGGACGGCGGCGTGTCGTTATGTCGTCGAGGTAGTTTCGTCGGTGTCTTCGTCGGCGGCGGAGGATCTTCGTCAGTTCGACGAACAGCAACCGCACCTCCATCGGTTGCTGCTTTTAGTTCTCCGGATATGGGCTCGCTGACCGGCCCCGGACTGGGCCAGTGTATGGTCGGCGCTGCGGCGACAGGTAGCGGCCTGGTGATGGCGAACGGGACGGCCGTCGAGGGCTCCACTGAGTAGCGGCGAGGTAGTCGGCGATGTCACGTGGGCGCTCTCCAAGCTGTGGACGCGGCGCGTTGACGGCGAACCCTCTCAGTCCCAAGTCGCGGTATGAGCATCGGCGGTAGATGTGCCCCGCTTCTCCGCAGTGGTAGCAGAGCGGGCGGTGGTCAGGAGCGCGCCAAATGTCCGTCTTCCTCGCGTCGGTGCGCTGGGCGACGGGTGGTCGTGCTGGCGCGGGCGGCGGCGGACGACGGAACTGCGGCGTGACAGGGCCCTGGCGCGGTCGCGGAGGGGGACCTTGACGGCGTGCGACGGCGGCGTAGGTCATCGCTTGCGGCTCAGGCTGGGGCGATACAGGGGCTACTCCAAGTTGTTGTTGGAGCTCCTCACGCACGGCGTCGGCAATCGAAGCCACTTGAGGCTGTGATGGTGGGAACAGCTTTTGTAGCTCCTCCCGCACGACCGCTCGGATAGTCTCGCGCAGGTCGTCGGTGGCCAGTGATTGAACTCCGGCGTAGTTTGTCGAGTTTGTGCGGCGGTCGAATTGCCGGTTTCGCATCTCGAGTGTCTTCTCGATGCTGGTGGCCTCGCGAAGAAACTCGTCGACGGTCTTCGGTGGGCTTCGTACCATTCTGGCAAAAAGTTCCTCCTTCACACCACGCATCAGCAAGCGGACTTTCTTCTCCTCGGGCATTTCAGGGTCGGCGTGGCGGAAGAGACGGCTCATTTCTTCCGTGTAGATCGCGGTCGTCTCATTAGGTAGCTGCACCCGGGTTTCTAATAGCGCTTGGGCTCGTTCTCGGCGTACGACGCTTGAGAATGTCTGCAGGAAGCCGCTTCGGAAAAGTTCCCAGGTCGTTAAGGTGGCTTCTCGGTTCTCAAACCACGTCCTGGCCGCGTCTTCCAAAGCGAAGAAGACATATCGCAGTTTGTCGTCGCTGTTCGAGTTGTTAAAGGTAGCGACTCTCTCGTACGTCTCAAGCCAGCTTTCCGGGTCCTCGAAAGTTGAACCGCGGAACGTCGGAGGCTCCCTGGGCTGCTGCAGCACGACGGGTGACGCTGGGGCTGCCATTGGGGTGGACTTGGTGGCCATCTTCCTAGTCGTATCAGGCAAAAGTCCGTGCTCCGGTGGCAGTCCTTGCAGCCTGCGGCTACCTCGCTGGTTCTTGGCGACGTTGGTGTCGTCCGAGTGCGGGCTTGGGTCACGGCTTTGTGGGGGCGTCCGGTACATGAACGCAAAGCACCTCCACCAGATGTCACGTGGTCGTGACATCAAAGAACACAGTAGCAAAACTGTGAAAGGCAAAAACTAGCTTTTATTGGGCGAACCTGTGCCCACAAAACAGGCTACACTTAAAGCACAACGAGAGCGGCGAACACAGATAGCCGGGTAGAAGTATCTATAACTTTCCAGAAACTTCGGATACATGCAGGCGCGTCCCGCGCTGTGCGATTACATTTGTTAGGTGGCGAAACGTGGTCGCCCGATAAAGATAAGTACACGTGTCAATATATAGTAATACGGTTTGACTGCCATCACGACACATCAGAAAATGTTGCTACACGTGGTGGCTAATTTTGTTATAAGAATGATATGCACGCCATTAATCGAATGCATACGCTCATTAGAGGTTCATTAGGAAGAGATGAGAGACTCACAAGAAAACTGTGCTGGAGCGCACATTAGGAAGACATTTCATGCTCACAAGAAAAACACTCATCAAGTGCTCATCAAAATGACGGTGCTAAGACATTTTAGAATGAAATTAGGAATATATCAGAACATCTCAAAGAAACATATCGGAAAGTCAAATGGCAGTGATGCCAGAAGTCATGAGACTTTCCTGTGGAACTCATCTCATATTTTCTTAATGGAGCTGCGCCAATTGAGCATCTGTTCCGTGCAACCAAAAGCACTGTAAACGCTGGCGGACTGATTGGTGCGGTAACACATGTGCAGAAGCTCCGCCCCCGTAGCTTTCCCTTCATTGCCACAGAATGTTGTTCGCGAGGTAAAGCCATCGCATAACGGAGAGGCCTTGTGTGAGACACATGAGCGTGAGAAACAAAGATTTTGCCGCAGTAGGAACAGGGTATCGCTTAAACGATTGAAAACAACTGAAAGAATGCCAGTGTTTTCTCAATAGAAGTCCTGCCGTATTTCCGTGCTCCTGTACTCCTAAGGGAATTTATCCTTAAGAAATTTTCGATGGGCGAAATGCGAAAACTTCCGTGTACATAGATTTAGGTGCACGTTAAAGAACCTCAGGTAGTGGAAATTTCCGGAGTCCTCCACCAGGGCCTGCCTCATAATCAGAATGTGGTTTTGGCGCGTAAAACCCCATAATCTAATTTTTTTTCCTCAAGAAATTAACGTACCTGCGCTACTCCATATGGAAATAGGAAGTAGCGGCGGGAATGAGAATACGAAACAGCCAGGACGGATAATTGTCAGGGGTGGTGGTAGTGGCGTTGTTCTAGGCGGTTTTAGAATGGCAGACGAAGTCGTTATTTACCCCTCCTGTACCGCTTCTTTCTGGATGCAGGGTTCGTCACCACAAGTGAAACTCCGCAATCCCTAAGAAATGCAAGGAGGCTTAGTACCTTTCTTCGAATGATCCGGTCACCTTCATAAAACAGCGGACGTTGTGCGGAATAGCGTTGAAAATATCTACGTTTCATGGCGTCAGGTAGAATGTTTCGCTCCCCAAACTGATGGCGGGAAGACCATTTGAAGTGGTCCGCGTCTGCCATCTTTCGCAGTCTTCACAGAGCGGGGAGACGTGTTCCCAAATTTAAGTGTCCAACCTACCGTGTGCGCCGAATCAGTTCTCATTTTTAAAAAAAGTAGTGTGGCCGCCAGGCACGCTACTGTCATCATTCAATCGTGATTATGCCGCCGTTGTCCTGTTGTCGTTTTCAGACGGTCGAAATCAAACATCCATTGTGAGAATATTGCCTTCATGCAGTAGCGCTGTTACTGCAGCTTCTTCATCTCACTCTCCTCATGTCGTCGTCACCACATGACCGTTATCATACACGCATCCTGATACAATCGTTGTCACACCGTTGTCACCATGCACTCATCGTCTTCCAAATGTGCTCATACATTTCTCATGTTGACATACCATCGTCGTTATTGAGTTGTCGTCATCCGTTCCTTGTCATACCTTCATCATAATGCTCTTGTGGTCGTTCGGTTGTCATCATTCTAGCTTCCACATCCGACTCTCGTCATTCCTTCGTTCTCACGCCATCGTCGTCATATAGTGGTCGTCAGACGGTTCTTGCCATGTCATGTCTAAGTCGTATTGCCGCTTTCATCACTTCAGTTACGTAGTACGATTGTGGTCTTGCTTTGATCGTCATGCCGACTTCGAAATTTCATCGATAGCATTCCTTTTTCACCATTTGATCATAATCATGTGGTCGTCACAGCATGCATCTATTGTCACACCATCTTCATCACGACGTCATGGTCGTGCCACTGTCTTAATTCCTCCTTCATCGTCAGGTTTCAACATATTGTCGTTGTCACGTCATAATACACTCGCCGTTTCTCTTTATTATCGTGCTGTCGGCAACTGCCGTGATCATATGATCGTCGTCATTCAAGAATCGACAACTCATTGTCATTATGTCATTGTCATTATACCACCTTCGTCTTTCCACATCATTTCTTTTTCGGCGCAATAGAGTCAAATGGCCCATAGAGCGAAACAGCCGGCGCCTGTCATCTGTACCTGCGAAACGACCCCTGAGATCACATTGTCATTGCCTGTGACGCCACGTCGCTAACGCGCCTCAGCGGAGCAGAGCAGGCGAACCATGCACCTGGGGCGTGATCGGAGATCTTTGTTCAATACGCGTTCTGTTCGGTTGCTGGAAAGTCACAAAGTGGCAGTACGCAAAATTTATGAGAACGGGGCAGAGAGAGCAGCCCGTCGGCAAGCGGTGAACTCCCCGGAAGTTTACTTCCCTCGTTTGTCGTCTGCTTGCAGAGAGTATACTACAAAACGAAATGTTTCTCGTCTTCCAATGACTAAAATCTTTATCTTAAAAAATGTAGTTCTTTCTTCTCAAGCTTAAACACGTTTTCAAACAGTAGTGCGTGTGACTACTACAATTTATAACTGTTACTTTCTCTGCGTCGTCCCTAGGTGGTGTCGCGCACACCGAGAAAAAAGAAACGACGGGAACAGTGGCGCACTTTTCAAGAGGCAGCAACAACATTCCATTGGCTCGCGAGCACCGATAATGGGGTCGATTTCGCTGTACAGCCAACGCACTATTTCTTTTGAAAACGAAATCGACACCGTAATTCGCTTTCTGCCATTTCTTGAAACGCGTTTCGCACCGCCACCCGCTCTCCTTTTTCCTCGAGCGACGCCAGCGCAACAACCGAAGTTCCAAACGCAAGTGCCATTTTCTCGAAATAAACTATGGATTGGATCCGAACGTGCCATTGTGCAGCGGTCGGTTGGATTCAATCCAATCCACCAGACGCGCCATGCGAAGCCGGTCTCGTAACGAGCGTATGATCGCTCCAAACTTCCCAACTCCCGTCGGGTTCGGCGCCTAGTAGACGACATGCTCGGTTGCACGATGACTGACAGGAGCGTGTCGTCATTTTGACGTCACCAAAAACGTGGTCGCGCCCCCCGGCTGGCGTCGTCGGCGCGGAGTAGGCCAATCGCGCGCGGCTGTAATCGAACGAACGCGCCGAACAACGATCTCTATTCGCACCCCAGTTTTTGTTATTACATTGCCACCTTTGAATGGTCATTAATGCGGCAGAAGTAAAAAAAAGCAATTGCGTTGCAGTCACCGTTCGCGTTTTGAATCACAAGAAGTTCGAGTTACCTATGTGACGACATAGGTGCCCTACTCTTTTCAACCTTTGCCTAGAAGGGCAGAATTCTTTAGTCGCGTCTTCGTACTCTTAACTTTGGTTTCATCTTTGAGTGTTCTTTAGTCATGACCACGCGGTATTTTGCCTATTTTTCAGATGACACATACAGGGAAATTACGCTATATGGAGAGTATTGGCGGGGCTAGCTTGGGAGCAGATGTGTAACGGCTACGGCCTATGCTAGGACCCCTTCACAGGAAGGCACTACGCTGTCCCTGTCGTGGTGGGCTGTGCCGACAGTTGGAGTGGAAAAGCGAGCCCTGATCTATGATGGTAGCAAGTTATTAGTGGTTGCCTATCTGTGCTTCTGGAAATTATTTTCGTACAAAAAACACGTGAGAAGGAGCGGCACAGATGGCATGAACAAGGCCAGCGCTGTCTTTTCGTCGTCGTTTGCTACGGCGCCGGGTGGCCTGTGTCGTTATGCAGCGAAATTTGTTCCGCGTGCGCCATGAAATCACATACTTGTCTGCGGTGCGCGATGTTCCCGATTATAGGCTAAGCTAAAAAGCCGAACAGTTTTCGCTGACAATGAGTGAATTCATGTTCGTAAAATGTGGCGCCTCGCTCACACATGCAGCATACGATCCGGCAAAGCCAGTTCATGCCGCAGGCTGCCGCATTCTCCCTGTGCTTGGTTTGCCGCTTTATAGCAGAAACTCCTCCGAAGCAATAAGTCCAATGCTCCCTTCCCCAGCAGCTTTAAACTATTGAAAGTTAGTTTTGCCAGCGTCTTTCATACTTTCATTTAGCTCTGATGAGTATTTTGCGGAAAAATCAAGCCAAATAAATAAAACGCTTAATTACCTCATCCTTAATAAGATAAATTAAAGCTTCTATCGATCAAGAAAACTAGCTCTAAAAGCTGACGCCTAGTATTCTCAGCCAACTATGGAGAAACCGGCAATGCTTAGCGTGTTGCATGAATATATAGCAGCACTAAAATTTGGATTATTGTTTATTAAATTTTCGAGGCGTATTTCTAGTTGAAATCCTGAAAAATATAATCAGTAGTACGTTTCATGACAAAAAATTACTGATATTTTACGAAAACAATTCCGTTTTCTTTCACGTGCACTGAAATTTTGATAATGAACGGGCTTTTCATGTCGTGTTTCCATAAACTTGAAGTGATGTCATATGGCACGCATGTGCAGCAAATGAAATTTGCTTTACAGCGGTACATGACACTGAAGCATAGACAGGACGCTGCGCTTGTCCTGTGTACCTGTGTGTTGTGTTCTTTGACACAACGTGCAACTTCGGTGCAAATTTGCTAACTAGCCTGACAAGATGTTCCCGTGGCGTATCTGTCTTTACAGGTTCTACACCGCCGCAGCGAGGCCAAAAAATGAAAAATAAGCTCACCATGCATCCGCAGGCGTCATGAACTGACACAGGGATGGTACCCAAAGGTACAGCAAGTCAGCGAAGTTAATGATTTGCCGAAAGATTACCACGAGGGAAGTACTAGAGAAGTTGATGTATCATGTAAGCCCAGGATTCTACGCACTCTTGCAGTGGCAGGGGAGACTCCATTATCGCAAGAGGAAGCGAAGGACATGGGGAAAGATTTCCTAGAGCAAGTTGGCGTCATCTCGCAGTTGTGCGCTGTGTCCACTGTACTGAAAGATAAGCTAAACAGCTGTCTATTAGAAGAAATCTTGTGCTCTAGTAGTTGTCGCATAGACCTGCTATAGCAGTTCTGCTGTGCGTATGTTATGCTTGCGCATAAATGACTTCGATCTGGATCTCAAAATACCAGCCGCGAAAAGAAAGCCCCAAAAGCTTGAAAGCTATAAAGAATATTATTAGTGATATTTTTTGGTATTTACGATACGTTTTAGGGTGGTCTCCTGATTAGCCTATCTTTAGAAAATATTTCGGCATACTTCATTATTTGCATAAACACTGTGTAACGTATTATTTCTGAATGCAGTGATTGCTCTTACACTTGCGGACTATTCTTCAAATATTATTACGTAGCTACCGTACACGGATCTTGGTATGATATAACCTTCTTGAGCTTACTTAAGTAAAATTTGCAAGTACTAATGTTGCTCGGCACTCTTGACTTCAGTGGTTTCGGTAATATAGAAAAAGTGGGATGGGGTCTCCTTTCGGCAAAGTCCCAAATAATCTCAATAAGCAAAAAAACCATGCTATGCCAGAAATGAGTTTTCTAGAAGAGTTCAAGTCCTTTCGCCTCCTTATTGTGTCAACACCAAAATTCTCATGACGTATGACCTCCAGCCAATGGTGAAACTCGTAACATAGCGCTGACCCTCGTCCTATGCTTCCAACAAGTCACACGAAACTTAGCCTATAGGAAGTGTTAAAGAAAATGCATAATGTGCATTCAGCGTATTAGAGGAATATCCTGAAAACCATTCCAGAGAGAATCGTTCTCGTCAGGTTGCCGTCATGCATTACATGCAGTCGACTTGCGTTGCTTTTAGAAAATATTTCTCCACGTTTCGAAACTATGCGTTCAGCAATACCTTTGTACATCGCTCTTCCCTTGCCCAACCTCTGCAGAAGATCAAACGCCGATTCGCACATCTTTCTCCTGCATTTAGTGTATCTCAACAAAAATAAAAACAAAGCGCCATTTGTTGTGATTGTCTTGCCACTGTGCCATTTATGCCTAGATGACGATTGAACAAACGCTGTGCATTACAAATGTAAAAATAAGACATCTGCAAGATGCTCGCGAGTAATTTCGTATTGATGCCTTGTTAGCAGTGTTAGAGATCAGAAGTAAGCTCTTGTGGTCTTACATGTTGTATTGCGCAACAAAACCACATGTAAAAAATACTGTACACAATTTCAATATAATTTGCAGGATATTTATTGGCACATTAGCAGAAGGAAACCTAAGCACAAAATTGACTAGGTATAGCACGTGGTTTAGACTAGCAAGTACACCCGTTGTATGGAATAGAATGAAGGTTGTTACTGGTATGCGAAAAATGTGGATCTGCTGCTCTTGATAATCTTTTTATTACTCACAAATAACTGTTTCGACAAAAATAGCTTATGTAGAGTTGTGCTGTGCACAGCAAACAAGCATGGCCTCTGTATCAATTTTCTGTCATGGAGAAACGGTAGGCAGCTTTCTTACGTATCTATGATAGTACTAAAGAATTCGCCCATTTGTACTGGATAATGAGATGCTCAGCTCTACATTATTGTATTGTGTATTGAATGCCTTGCTGTGCAATAGTTTGGTAATAAGAACAGTGAATAAAGCCCATTTTTCTGCCTCCTCTGTGACGGCGTACAGGACAAGCGGAAAAGTGGAAGGAGGAAGGAAAGAAAGCTTCACTTTGAAAAAATTGTCTTTATTTGTTCGCGTTTAGTGGCGTGTCATCGTGGCGTCTTCGCGTCTTTTGCGGGATTTTTAAGTGGCGAGAGCCAACTGGCCGTCTTAATCGCCCACCAGACTTTCTGCCTTTAGGAGCAACCTCATCCCGTTGCCAAGGCGCTATGACTTATCCAGTTTTCTACCGCCCTACAAGACTGTTCGTTTAGGAGGTTCATTATTTGAGCCCTCCACAGCTATACTCTGTAGGTACTGCCTTTTTACTACACTGCATTAATAAGTGAATTTGTTTTCGAATTATGTTCTCTCAGAACGTATTCTTGCTATCATTCTGGTACGTAATGTAGACAGAGTACTCAGGCACCCTCTAATAAAATACTTGCAATTTTTGCCTGATTACGCCCGCCATTGTGTTGCAAATAAACGTAACTTGAACTTATTCTCCCAGAAATAAACGCTCAATGAAACGCTGACGTCATCCTGAACAAGATCAACAAGCATCGTAGTGCTCGATCTTATAATGCCCGATTCGCAAACTCATTTTTGTTAATGTTCTTTTTTTTTGCGCTGGGTGGGGGGGATGGTGTTGTGCTCTTTCACCGCAGAAACGTCCCTCGGACGTCTCTGATGCGCTGGTTCTTTATTCTCAAGCACCCAATGTACACGGTCATAGCCGCAACTTCATGATGTCCCGGTGGCAGGCCACCATGACGTGTCGCGCAAGTATGATCACGCTGATTCATTTGGATTGGCATATACTATTTTCTGCGTCATACTTAGACAAATTCATCTTTCAAACTATGACAGAGCTCGAAAAGGCCGGCCAACTCACTAGGTCCCTTTCCTCTGTTTACTTCCGCAAAGTGTGCGTCTTTCACTGTGGTTAGCAAATACGCCCACCGGTATGCTCAAGCCTTTCTAGCGATCTGAGCAATTGAAGTCGCAGGCTTTCTTCAACCCGGCATCGACGTTCAATATGGCTATCCTCAAAGTACTTTTGGCGGACTTCGCCTGACCGCTTTCTCTCCAGTATCATCTCTTACACGACTCGCTCCTGCCACATACAACACAAACAAGCAACGACCCTAATGAAGTATCAATTACACGCTAGTTGACATGCTGTCGATGTACATTTCCGCTGATCACCCGGATAGGAGCGTGGTCCTGCCTTTAATGTCATTATCTGACTACAGCCTCACTCCAATACACCACTCGTTACTGATCACTTTTTTTGTCGACAGGAGCATACTGTAATTCATCTGAGTATACTTTCGGCTTTATCTGTGATATTGAACGCCCGCTTATTCTGTTACGTTGAAGGCGACCGTTGTCGTCAGGCTGCCGCCTGATTCTGAGCTTCGCCGTCACCGGAGAGCACAGAAAGCTGTCTTTGCAAACAAACTACCGGGATTCAAGCCAATGTATCCGCAGCATTCTGCATTTGGGAGCTGGGCACGCCCAAGACAGCCCTCTGTCTTTTAACACGTTCTTATATTTGCGTTCGCCTCTGTATCTTGAAGGGATGCTCACTGTAACCTGCTGCAATGGTGCTTGCGTTCAGCGTATGTAAGGCGAGAAACGTAGTTCTAAAATGTCTTTTCTCCAACTTGTGTAGTAAACCCATGTTGATAGTATTCCCGCAATAGTGAGAGTCACGGGTATGGCAACCGTAACCACAAGCGTCACGGTATGGTCGTAACTTGTCGCGATGGCGTATTTGTAATCCTCAGGCACTGCCACTAAGGAATACGCGGCAAGGTATTGCCAATAAATAATTGTCAAGATTGGTTTTCAGCACACGTTTATTATCAAGAGCGGCGGGTGCTTATACTACCGCAAACGACGGATGCTGGGCGGTGACTCCATTCATTCACTCGCCCCATCACACATCTACACTGGAATTCAGCTGCTTTCATTAACTCTCTCTTATATTCTTTTGACTCTAACCTGCAACTTCGCCTGCCACCAGCTTTTCCTCTCTTTGTCCACCGCTCCTTTCCTAATGTGCTGAGACGTGCTTCCACCGATGCTTGCTCCTCCTTTTTCTCAATAAATGAAGGCATTCATTCATTCATTCATTCATTCATTCATTCATTCATTCATTCATTCATTCATTCATTCATTCATTCATTCGTAAGTTGCTGCAGAAAATAGCGTGTCTTCACTGCCATAACTACCCTGTCTCTCACCTGGACACTCCCATTGCAAAACAATGTTGCTGTGTTGCAAATTACTGGGCGTCACATATAAAATTTTCTAGAAATGGCCCGCAGCGCGGCGTGAAATTTTCGTTGGGTGTCGAGACAGGATATAAAACGCCTTCTCTGCCACATCCACACTAACCGCTCTGCTCCGTGAGCTAATATTAGCCGCTAGACGCAGTACGAATTGAAAGAAACCTATCTGGGCTTGTCGGGGGCAGCTCATTTAGGATTCATGATGCGTCGATTTAATATATATATTTCTTCATCATCAGCCTAGTCACGCCCACTGCCGGGCAAAGGCCTCTCCCATACTTCTCCAACTACACCGGTCATGTACTAATTGTGGCCATGTTGTCCCTGCAAACGTCTTAATGTCATCCGCCCACCTAACTTTCTGCCGCCCCCTGCTACGCTTCCCTTCCCTTGGAATCCAGTCCGTAACCCTTAATGACCATCGGTTATCTTCCCTCGTCATTACATGTCCGGCCCATGCCCCCCCCCATTTCTTTTTCTTGATTTCAACTAAGATGTCATTTACCCGCGTTTGTTCCCTCACCCAATCTGCTCTTTTCTTATCCCTTAACGTTATACCGATCATTCTTCTTTCCATAGCTCGTCGCGTCGTCCTCAATTTGAGTAGAACCCTTTTCGTAAGCCTCCAGGTTTCTGCCCCGTAGGTGAGTACTGGTAAGACACAGCTATTATACAATTTTCTCTTGAGGGATAATGGCAACCTGCTGTTTATGATCTGAGAATGCCTGCCTAACGCACCCCAGTCCATTCTTATTCTTCTGATCATTTCCGCCTCATGATCCGGATCCGCCGTCACTACCTGCCCTAAGTAGATGTATTCCCTTACCACTTCCAGTGCCTCGCTACCTATTGTAAATTGTTGTTCTCTTCCAAGACTGTTAAACATTACTTTAGTTTTCAGCAGATTAATTTTTAGAAATGGGCATGGGCAGGACATGTAATGAGGAGGGAAGATAACCGATGGTCATTAAGGTTTCCGGACTGGATCCCAAGGGAAGGGAAGCGTAGCAGGGGGCGGCAGAAAGTTAGGTGGGCGGATGAGATTAAGAAGTTTGCAGGCATGGCATGGCCACAATTAGTACATGACCGGAGAAGTATGGGAGAGGCCTTTGCCCTGCAGTGGGCGTAACCAGGCTTATGATGACGATGATATATAAGGGTTGGTTATATTCCGCACATTTCTCTATCACCTGATTGATAGTGTGAATATGGTCTATTGTTGAGTAGCCTTTACGGAATCCTGCCTGGTCCTTTGCTTGACAGAAGTCTAAGGTGTTCCTCATTCTATTTGCGATTACCTTAGTAAATAGTTTGTAGGCAACTGACAGTAAGCTGATCGGTCTATAATTTTTCAAGTTTTTGGCGTCCCCTTTCTTACGGATTAGGATTATGTTACCTTTCTTCCAAGATTCTGGTACACTCGAGGTCATGAGGCATAGCGTATACAGGGTGTCCAGGGTGCCCACCATCCTTCAACAAATATGCTGTTACCTGATCCTCCCCAGCTGCCTTCCCCCTTTGCCTATCTCCCAAGACTTTCTTTACTTATTACGGCGTTACCTGTGGGATTTCGAATTCCTCTAGACTATTTCCTCTTCCATTATCGTCGTGGGTGCCACTGGTACTGTACAAATCTCTATAGAACTTCTCAGCCACTTGAGCTATCTCATCCATATCAGTAATGATATTGCCGGCTTTGTCTCTTAAGGCGTACATCTGATTCTTGCCAATTCCTAGTTTCTTCATTGATTTTAGGCTTCCTCCGTTCCTGAGAACATGTTCAATTCTATCCATATTATACTTTCTTATGTCAGCTGTCTTACGCTTTTTGATTAACTTCGAAAGTTCTGCCAGTTCTATTCTAGCTGTAGGGTTAGAGGCTTTCATACATTGGCGTTTCTTGATCAGATCTTTCGTCTCCTGCGATAGCTTACTGGTATGCTGTCTAACGGCGTTACTACCGACTTCTATTGCGCACTCCTTAATGATGCCCATAAGAGTGTCGTTCATTGCTTCAACACTAAGGTCCTCTTCCTGAGTTAAAGCCGAATACCTGTTCTGTAGCTTGATCCGGAATTCCTCTAGTTTCCCTCTTACCGCTAACTCGTTGATTGGCTTCTTATGTACCAGTTTCTTCCGTTCCCTCCTCAAGTCAAGGCTAATTCGAGTTCTTACAATCCTATGGTCACTGCAGCGCACCTTGCCGAGCACGTCTACATCTTGTATGATGCCAGGGTTCGCGCAGAGTATGAAGTCGATTTCATTTCTAGTCTCACCATTTGGGCTCCTCCACGTCCACTTCCGGCTAACCCGCTTGCGAAAAAATGTATTTATTATCCGCATATTATTCTGTTCTGCAAACTCTACTAATAACTCTCCCCTGCTATTCCTTGTCTCCAGCCTGCTTGTCTCCGGCCTGCTTCTTGCCTACTCTAGCATTGAAGGCGCCCATCAGTATAGAGTATTTTGTTTTGACTTTACCCATCACCGATTCCACGTCTTCATAAAAGCTTTGGACTTCCTGGTCATCATGACTGGATGTAGGGGCATAGACTTGTACTACCTTCAATTTGTACCTCTTATTAAGTTTCACAACAAGACCTGGCACCCTCTCGTTAATGCTATAGAATTCCTGTATGTTACCAGCTATATTCTTATTAATCAGGAATCCGACTCCTATTTCTCGTCTCTCGGCTAAGCCCCGGTAGCACAGTACGTGCCCGCTTTTTAGCACTGTATTAGCTTCTTTTGTCTTCCTAACCTCACTGAGCCTTATTATATCCCATTTGCTACCCTCTAATTCCTCCAATAACACTGCTAGACTCGCCTCACTAGATAACGTTCTAACGTTAAATGTTGCCAGGTTCAGATTCCAATGGCGGCCTGTCCGGAGCCAGGTATTCTTAGCACCCTGTTCTGCGTCACAGATCTGACCGCCGCCGTGGTCAGTTGCTTCGCGGCTGCTGGAGACTGAGGGCCGGGGTTTGATTCTTGTATTCATATAGGAGGTTGTGGCCAAGTACGGCACCAGGGTGGCCAATCCTGCTCTGATGAGAGAGTGCGTTACTGGTTCTGGTCACCGGGATCAGGCCGCACTCCAGGCCTGTTTGTGAAATTTTCTCAACACACGGGGTTTTTTTATTTTCCGGTGGAGAATTGCGTGGCACTGGGATTCGAACCACGGTCCTCTTGCACGGGAGGCGGATACTCTACCACCCCCACAGGAGTTGTACGCCTCATTTAACCTACAGTTTCATTTATAAACAGTCACTACTCATAACTAGGTTACCTGATATACCTGCAATTGAGTGCGTGCTCATTAAAGTATATTTCTATGGGCACACCGTAATTGTAGGAGGCTTCTACCGTCCCCCTACTCAAGATAACTTCTTTCTCGAGCTTAACGAATTCCTTTGTTCTAGCAAAAGCCATTCTTGTAATGTCCTCTTGGGTGGTGATTTCAATATGCCTTCAATCGACTGGAGTACCGATTTTCCTGAGCCCCGTTCTAGTGCTGCTGAACCTTTTGTCGACCTCGTAGTATTCCATGATTTAGCTCAGTTAGTAAAAGAACCCACGCGCATTCAGAATGATACAGCTTCAATTTTAGATCTATTCCTTGTAAGCAATGCAGTGCTCAGTCGTGATCCCGAAGTACATATTTTTGACGGCATGTCTGATCACAAACTGATATCTTTAGCAGTTGAACTTGGCCGTCCGACTGAAACCAAGAAAAAAAAGGTGCCTCGTTCCAAACTTTTGCCGCGCTAAGGACGTTGACATATTGGACGCCATGGATAGGTCGCTGGATGATTTCATACTTCTTTCTGAATCGGGCACGTGCTATGTGAACGAACTGTGGTGCTTCTTTAGGAACCTAGTCTTAAAATGCGTAAGGGACTTTGCTCCAATGAGACTAAGAATTCAACAGCGCACACGCCCATGGATTACAAAGGAGGTAGTGCGGTTGGAACGGAAGGCTAAACGAATAAGAAAACAGCACCGTCAGTGTACCACAGAGGACAATGCCAGTAAACATTGCAACATGCGTCTGCAACTAAAGGCAAGCATTGCAAAAGCAAAGGAATACTATCAAAGTGTATCTTTAAAGAATTTTCTGTTGTCTTCCCCGGCAAAGTTCTGGCGTCATTTTTCTTTAAAAAAGCAACCCTTGTCTAGTTTCTGCATCGACGGGGATACCATAACTGATAAAAGTTTGATAGCAAAGTCTTTCAATAAATTTTTCTGTTTGGTATTTACGGATGACGACGGTCGTAAACCAAGCTACCTTCCAGTTGATTGCCCGCCAATTGCAGATATCTCAGTGACTGAAGAAGGCATTTTATCTCTCTTGTTAAATTTGAATACAAAGAAATCGCCTGGAATGGACGGCATACCTACTGCCTTTCTCGTGATATATGCCGAGTGGTGCTCAAAATATCCGTGCATCATATTTAGCAAGTCTTTATCGCGTGCGGAAGTTCCGGATGACTGGAAGTACGCAAAGGTTACCCCGATACCGAAATCAGAAAACAGGTCGCTTATCACTTCGTACAGACCAATTTCATTGTTACCCACATGTGCAAAAACCCTTGAGCTTAATATATTTAAACATATTTCGGTCTTTCTTAATGACAACAATATCATCGATCCCAGGCAGCATGGGTTTCGGAAGGGACTGCCTACAACAACACAGCTACTGGAAACTGTCCACGAACTCGCAGCAGTTCTAGATAAACAGGGCCAAACTGATTTAATATTCATAGATTTCGAAAAAGCATTCGACCATGTATCTCACACTAAACAATACTTGAACTTAATACTTAATACAACAACTTAATACTTAATACAACAATACTTAAAAATGATTCTTTGATTTCATGGATTCCAGCGTATCTGTCGTTAAGGCGGCAAAATGTGTTTATTGACGGCGCGCGTTCTGGATCAGCACCAGTTCGATCGGGCATTCCACAGGGGTCCGTCCTTGGGCCTCTTTTCTTTCTTATCTTTGTCCATGACTTAATAAAAGAAGTAAACGCGAAAATATGTTTATTTGCCGACGACTGTATACTATATCAAGAAGTTAATAGCGTAAATGATCAGGTCCGCTTGAATTCTTCACTAGCCAAGGTAGAAGCGTGGTGTGACACATGGCAAATGAATATTAACGAAAAGAAAACGGTTCCTATGTCAGTAACACGAAAACGCCACCCCTTAAAATTTTCTTACAGTTTCAGTGGTAATAATATATCTACGGTTAGTAGCTACAAATACTTAGGCCTCGTAATTTCATCCGACCTTAGATGGAACGATCACATATCTCATATTTCAAAAAAGGCAATGCGCCAGCTTGGTTACTTGAGAAGGTCGCTTCGACAGTCCACACAAGAAATCCGTCTTTTAGCGTACAAAACGTATATTAGGCCAATTCTTGAGTACGCCTCGGTAGTGTGGGACCCGTACACCCTGAAAAACATTACTCAATTGGAAAATATTCAAAGAAAATCTGTTAGATTCGTGTTTAACTGTTACAGCTGGCACGTATCTCCGACAGTTCTTATTAACGAAATTAACCTGGAAACATTAAAATTAAGGCGATATAGGGACCGCCTGAAATACATGTATTTACTTTACCATGATATGCTGGGGATAGATAAGGATATGTACATTACTTTAGTCACTAGGCGTGCAACACGATCTAATCATCAGAAGAAAATAAAGGAATTTTCTTGCAGAACAAACGTATTTAAAAACACATTTTTTCCTCGGACGATGGGTGAGTGGAACGCGCTCTCTGCGAATACAGTGGAATGCCCGACCGTCCAGTCATTCTGCAACCACTGAATAGCATTTAGACTTGATGTTATATGTATATGTATGTATGAATGTAATTTTTCTTTTTCCTTTTTGATTTACAGTATACGGAAGTGCTATTTTCGCTTGCTTGTCATTACTATTTGTAGATTTCTTGTTGCTCAACCTACCGAGCTTGCGCGATGTCTTTCAGCATACCACTATGAATGTGACTCCTTGTTATCAATATCGCGTTGTTATCAATATCCTCTGTACAGCTTTTGCGGTTCAGCGAATATCCGTAGTTTAAGATATATTGAAATTTTGTGATGCTTTTTTCGTTGGAATGCTCTGTACGGCTTGTGCGCATCAGGGAATATGTCTATTGCAATGTATTGAATTCTTGTAATTATTTTTGCTGTTAATTTTTGCTTTGTTCATCTGTATATCGCACTGTCCACTCCTGCCCAAGGCCTAAGACTAAGGTCGGCAGTATCCTGTAAATAAATAAATAATAAATAAATAAATAACGCTCTTTTGCTATTGAATCCGTGTCAACATACTGGATATTAGAAACACATGCAGGTGCGTCTTGAGCTAACCTTTAACTTTGGAACAGTGCTTAGACGCTAAAAGAAGCTCCCCCCTCCCCTCCCCCCAAGATTATAGTATACAGTTACTTTGAATATTAGCTGAAACATAGTGCTCGTGGTAAAAAGGGCCTCCAAGACTGCACAGTGGCACCGAAATACTAAAAATTCCGG
Organism: Dermacentor variabilis; assembly: GCF_050947875.1. Lineage (NCBI taxonomy): Eukaryota > Metazoa > Arthropoda > Arachnida > Ixodida > Ixodidae > Dermacentor > Dermacentor variabilis. The sequence continues at coordinate 106,132,908 of NC_134575.1, forward strand.
AGCTAAACACTTTCCATTTACTGGTATTTCTCAAACCAGCCTTTCGTGGTTCATTGTAGCCCTAAAGTTCAGGGGCCAGTTCCACCACGGGCACAGCGTCCGAGCTCCTAATTCATGTCAGCATTAATTATCACGAAATCACAGTATTTTTTTTCTTTCGATCCTTAACACTAAACCGCCAAAACACATGCAGGCAAACCCTTATCCTAATACTTCAGTACCTTTAGTTCTAACACCCGCCGTGGTTGCTTAGTGGCTATGGTGTTGGGCTGCTGAGCACGAGGTCGCGGGATCGAATCCCTGCCACGGCGGCCGCATTTCGATGGGGGCGAAAACACCCGTGTGCTTAGATTTAGGTGCACGTTAAGGAACCCCAGGTGGTCAAAATTTCCGGAGTCCTCCACTATGGCACGCCTCATAATCAGAAAGTGGTTTTAGCACGTAAAACCCCAAATATTATTATTATTATATTTTAGTTCTAACGTACGTGTGCGCGCTGATCCATATGTTATAAAGTAGCGAAAAAGTATTCAATGCTTTTCCCCAGGCATCTGTTTTTATTCTGAATGACGCGAAGTAACTAAACCTGATGCCACCAACGCTCAGAAATCTAATCGTGAACGCGCACAATGTTCTCGCCCAATTTGTGCGACGTACCATAGCGCTGCAGTGCTTCTGGTATTGTATGATGTAGGAGAATCGGTTATAGAGGCCGAAATGTGCAGTTTGCAAATGCTTAAGCTCATGAAGTCCATTTGCGCCAAGATAACCTGTCCAAGTTTTCACACTTGCTTTGTAAGAAGCCTACAGCACCACCAATATGCCAGTTGCTTTTAACTGCACCAAACAAAACTATTAAACCAACACAAGCATTAGTGACATCTTATTATTAGAGTGTTCAGATTGATAACCTCTCAAGGCGGAGTAAGTTGAGAAGTTCTGTGCATAATTATCAAAGCTGGTTAATTAGGTTTTCAGTAATTGATCTTACGTGGCCAAGGAAATGTGCAGTTTGGAGCCCGTCCTCGATATTATCCAGCCGAGCGAAGAAATTTCGATTTTACGTGGCAGTTCGGAGCCCGTCCTCCAGATTATGCAGCCGGGCGAAGAAATTTTGATTAAACATGCTACTGTAAGAGCCATGCGAACAAAAATTTTCTAAGACAACGCTCTTGGAAGGCGTAACTGACGCAGAAAAAGAATATCTGTAAAGTCACAGAAAGAACAGCGCTACAAGACGGGACACAAAAGAGGAACCACACACAATGCGCTAACAACTTGAAGCATTGATCTTTCTGTGATAATAAAACAACTAGCCCGTCAGTCAATCCTTATAAACCTGTGAAGTCAACATGACTGCACCTAGCCTTTTGTGATGGTGTCATCAATAGCATGGCCCCGTGAGCACGTCCCTTGGGGCCAGTTCGCTTTCGAAATTTATTCACGCTATTTTTTCGAAGGCAAGCAGCTTAATCTATGTGTCAACATAGCAGTGAATGTGTGCCGCCGAAGCTTGCTTGGTCGCAGAAGCGATGCATGACGCAATGATGGTGCAGATTTAGTGCGTCGCTGGCATCAAGACAATGCGCTGCCGCGGAGGGCAGGAAGATAACGACAGTTAACAGCTTGGTAGCTGCTTATGTAGCCGTGCCGACGGGGACGGTGCCATCGTGACGAAATCTGGGGCGGCGATATTTACGGCTGAGTCGTTTTTTCTTTTATTCATTTTTTTTTACAGCGAAGCCGTTAAGAGGAAGCTTTAGCCCAGGGGCGAATCTCCATATGGCTGCCATTGGCTGTTTTCAAGGAGACGCTCTTTCGACGCTAACGCCAAGGTCCCCTTCCGTTACGACCTTAGCAGGAGGGCTGTGCTTTGACAGAATGGTGGTGTACACGATTGTTTATGTTGTCATGGCAACAGGAACAGCAGCAGCGCGGTGCCTCCTCACCCAGACGCTTTGCTTTTCTCTTTTTGTTTTTATTATAATGACCCGCTCCGTCGCCTTTCCACCCTTCCCAATGCCCAGCCCACCTACACTTTTTTCTTTGTGCCTGTCCGCGGCGCGTTTTTTTTTTTTTTTTTTTATCGCGCGCGTTCTACCTCAGGCATTGTTTGTCAAATGGCGCGTGGTGAGCCGTGGTAACCACCACCGAAGTGGTGGTTCTTTATGCGTTAGCACGCACGCAGTCGTCCTTACTCAGAATATTCCAGCATATTCCAGAACACATATAAGTTCCACTTCCAACACAACAGACCTTTGGCCTCCTTTTATTGACTTCCCGAAAATAAATATTTTCGCATAACTTGGTATGATATACGCCCAGAAAATGAACAAAAGCTAGAAATGCATGACATCTACAGTCACGTGCAATGTGAGGGGCAACACCAGTGACCGTGGTCGAAGGGGCTAGAGAGACTGTACGGCTGCGCAGACACAGGGTAAATACCAGACCTGAACACAGCTTGAATTAGCTGTATTTACTAAACCGCTATACCAAATGTCAGAGCAGCCGCGCTGCCCTGGAGCCCCTTCGACATCGAACAAGGGCGTTGTAAGTCATATTGCATGTGACTGTACATGACTACTAAACAACACACACGTTCACAGACAGTCAAATAACAAAAAAAAGAACTGAAGAAAACGCGAAGGTCATTTCATGTGCACACATATAAAATATTTCAATATAGTACCCTAAAGACTAAAGTGTAGAAGAGCTTCTGATATCCGCACTAAGAGCTTCTAACATACAATGTACTCACTGAGATATTGCACAAGGCTGGACGACGTGTATGAGACTGTCATGACAACTAAGGTAAGGAAAAACCGACTGGTAATGACAAAAACAATGACAGGCGAAACACCTAAAGAATAGAATAAAATGCTAAGATTGTTTTATTGACAGCCATACCAAAAAAACAAGAACTTTTAAACCTGCACAAAAGTGTACGAAATGCGTGACATGTTCATTACCACTGAACGAAATGAAAAAGACATGGCAGAACAAAAACAACATTGTGCTAAAAACGGAAATACACATTATCACATAATTTGGCACTTGGCCACAACTTGAGTAACGATGGCAAGGGGGAACAGAAGGTAGTCAGCTTTAGCAGCAGCACATAGACAAAATTCGCAGAAAGGTCTATTCCTCAATGAAAGACCAAGTAAAATAAGCCAACAACAGCACGTTTCCTTCACCCGGAATGCAATGCCTAACAGTAATATTACGTCACTTAAGGCACTATGTCGTACCTACTGGGCGCTCCATTGTGTGATAAACACCAACTGCAAAAATCTGCACTTTAGACACTTGCAATGCTCATGCTTTGTAGAAAAAAATGCGCATGATGCCTACACATGAAGGTTGTTCGCGCGGTTTTCCCACCGGCAATCACCGAGATAATACACAAACATGAACAGTAATTTTTCAGCTGTTAGTACGTTTTCAGGACTTGACACACAGAAAAAGCACTGAGGGCGGAATGAAACGCTGGGCAAGTTACTGAAGTTGCAGTAGACGGCGCTGAAAAACAAGTCATAGACCAAGTGACAATGAGGAGGAACATCTATTTGTCAGCTTTTCTACTAGTAAGAAGGAAGTGTAGAACAATCAAGGCGCAATGACGTGCGGAGACTCATGAAGCACACACATGCATAGAGCCGTATTCTTGTACATGCGCCTTCTGATGTCCTTGGGTGTACGCGCTCACCTGTTGTCTTTAAACACCCGGAAGAACCTTGCAGGGCTTGCTTTTCACGTGTTCGTGCACCACTGCGCGATGCACGAGCGGTGCGAGTCGTGAAACGGGTGTAACGTCGTGCAGCGCAAGCGCAAAGCTATCGAAGACCGCGAAACTGACGAAACTGCCCAAGCAAGTCAACGCACAGCAGCGTACGCTTCACGATAACAGCAGATAACGAAACATGAAACGTCATGCAGTGGGCTAAATTGGCGCCGGGCCTGCGGGCGCGCGTGGAGACAGTAGAAAGTGAGGCAGTTGCGAGGGGGCGCAAGAGGAGAGGAGTTGAGAGGGCCGAAAGGGCATGGCTTCCACGATCGGCGCGCGCCCACGGGCGCCAATCTAGGCGGCTGTACAAGGGAAGCAGATTTGCTGTCCCACCCTCCTAATGGATGGCGCCAATTACCTCTGCCATCGGAGCGGCCGAGTTTCCGAAGCCGGGTGCAATCTCCAGAATTCCTAAGTAGTCCATGCTACAAAGCACGATAGCATTTTTTAAGGTAACACGAAGATATGCGCATGCTTGTTGTTATCTTGTCCAATGAATAAAATTTGATAATAAAAGCGATGACTTAACAAGTAAGCAACCCGTTCCTACGTTGTAGGAACTAAAAATAAACAATATAATACTTGAAGATCCTTCCTGAAAAAGCGAAAACTGAAAACACATCTTGAGTTTTGTGTTTCGGGCATCTGGAGGAAGACTGTCAAACTCAGTTCTGTGTGGCGGTAAAAAAACATCACGCAGCACGGCATTGAACTGCCGCCAGCATGACGCGGAACGACAGGTGCGAGCGAATAAACGACTCGGCCAGGGCTTCAAACGCTGGCGTATGTGATACGCTCGGGTTTCTATAGATACGACGTGAACTTTCACGACTGTGTGTCAAAAATTGTTCTGTAGAACATTGTTACGCCATGAGTAGAGTGTCGAGATAGATATCAAAACAAAGCTGAGTCTCCGGACTACGTACGCTGCAGCGACTTTTTCGACACACGCCATCGTTTCATCACAGCCTACCGTTTGTGTCTCAAAAATCGACTGCAAATTTTCGCCGTTTTCATAGGCTTCCATTACTGAATTTTAACCACTCTGGGAACAAAATTCTTGTTTTCTAGAGAGTGATCACTTCATTTGGTTCGTGTGAATTGTCTTGCAGAACATGTCAGTCACCTGACTTTTTCAATAATCGACCTGCAGCTTTTGTTATTCGTGAAAAACCCGCTCGTTCTAATAAAAACGCGCTAGCTTCGTGCAGGGGCCACTTGGGGCTCTAGTTGGTACGTGTTGTTACGTTTTATTAGAATGTGAAGACGTCTACCCAGCGGTCGATTTAGGCACCACTAGCCTCCTTGAAACCCTTGGGCTCAGCGACAGCAGTGGAAAAGTAAACATGTCCGCAAAAGGGATTAGTAAGAGCCGATTGAAGGATTCGTGGAAGGAAAGTAGGGAAACAACAAAAAACGGAGACGTACAAAAGCACAGTTCGCAATAGGGGATCAGAAAATTTGGTTGTGGGAGTTCATAGTGGTTTTTTATTGTTTCACCTAGGTAGGACATTAGGCAGTATAATAGCAAGAGCTTAGTGGCGCAAGCCAACGCCCCGTTCCAAAGGGGACGCTCATAACATCCAACCACCATCCATTCATCCAGAAAATCTGGATATGAATCGTTGTCATAGAAGCACGCTTCATTTTTGTTTTTGCTTGCAACGAGTTGCGGCTTGAAATAACGCTAGTCTGGCGTTATTTCAAGCCGCAACTCGTTCCGTGAGCATGCAGACCAGCTTGCTACTAATCAAATCCCCTTCCTGGTCCCTCGATCAGTCTAAACAAAGAGGGTTGAACTAACGAAGGAACAGCGATGTGCATGACCGTTGAATAGATAGTGACTACTGAGTGCATCTCCAGTTAATCGCGCAGGCACCGAATCGATAAGGAAATTGGCATCCACACCCCAGGAAACAACGCAGGAATTCTCATTCAGATCGATTGAGCGGTTTTTTCATAAAATAATTTATGCGTTTTTCATATACTTGAGGATCCGGCATCAAAGATAGGCCCGAGATAAAGCTTCCTTGTAATGCATCACACACCGGTTCTATAGGAATCACACGAAACAACGCTCACTATACGCAAGCCCGCGGCAGCAGTGGTGCACAAATAATGAGAAAAAACAATGAAGAAAACCCACCGGAAGCTTCGCGGGAGCCGTTATCTCGGCCAGACATATGGAATACGACAGGCTGTTTGGCAAAGTCTCTAGCAAAATCATCGATTCCTTGCCAGTCGAGCAAATAGCAGGTCGTCTTCGAGATAAGGCTAATACATAAGCGTGCTCGTTTCCAACTACCGAGGTGAAGCATGAGTCTCAGTCTGTGTTTCTTTCTCTTGTGTTTTCTTTAATTGTGAGTCATGGCATACGTCATGGCGTGAATTTCTCATCTTTAAGGTCGATACGCTACGTGGTGGCAAAAAAAGGAAACTGAACGTATTCGAAGAATTAGAAAATTAAACTATCGGGTTTTACGCTCCAAAACCACGATGTGATTATAAAGGACGCCGGTGTGAGGGACTCGGCAAATTTGGACCACCTGGATTTTTGCATTTCACTCCCATCGAAATGCAGCCGTCGTTGCCGGGATTCCATCCCGAGACCTCAGGCTTAGGAGCTCAACGCCATAGCCACTAAGCAACCACGGTGGTTGTCTAGAATTCTTGGCTATTGTTTCTGCGACAAGGTCCCTTAACACTCTCGCGTTAAAACTAGTTCCTCACGCGAGACGCAAAGGCCGTGTACGCAAAGCTCTTTGTGACTGCGAAGATAGGGGTCCCTATTCGAAAAGTTTCTATGAAATTTCATCCTGTAACTCCCTCTTCAGCGTTGTGAACCGTGCACCCTTTGGAAAAATCGAAAACAATAGTGTTTTAATCGAGCCGTTCTTCAGTTTTGTCTTTACAGATTATACATATTTCTGCTTGCAAAAATTATTCCGTAAAGCCCAAACACGATTCTGTATCAAGGAAAATATAAAATAGCTTGTTAACCTCCATTTCTAGATCATGGAGACTATACACTCGTACAAAGACTGTTGCATATTAAGTTGCATAACCTGATTTGTAGAGTTTTTATCTAAATAATTGGCTCAACTACCCGAAACTGAAAATGCTACAATGGGCTTTACGGTAAGTTTTTCCGGCTCTAATCAGTTCTTATTTATACGGAAGGTCCCTGGCTACGGCCTTTTGCTGCAGTGCGCGTTGAATCCCAGCCGCGGCGGCTGCATTCCTTTGGAGGAGAAATACGAATACGCTTGGGATGCAGTGCATTTGGGTAACCCTTAAATCCCCAGGCTGCCAGATATAATGCGGACTGCCCCGCAATGGCTTGTCTCTTAAGTTATTAGTTTTTGTGACACGTACTACCCAAAACTTCTTTGAATTTGCACTTTCACTTATAAAATTCAATGATGAAATAGTAATCAAACCTTGGTGTTTTATCGGCCACGACCAACACCCACGTAATGCACGCCTGCGCATGCTCCCTCCGAGAAATCGGGGCGCCCATGACAAAAACGCACCCGTCTGAGCCCAACAGGTGTACTGCGCATGTCTGACGTGCCGCTCCTGGTAAGCGGCCAGATAACACTCCTGATTGCGGCGCTCAAGCGCCACCGGTAAACACGAAGCAAGCACAAGGCGAGCACTCGCCAGTGACAGACTGGCCGGGACAACGTGAGCGTTTGTGCGGGAACTGCGGCTCCGCACCTAACGTCATACTGCCGGCGACCAACGAACTGACCCCTACTTGTCCGGAAGAGCCGTCCGCCCGGCATCGCAGCGAGGGTCCCACGACAGCTCTCCTGGAATTCAGCGTGCCAACAAGAGATATCTGTGAGTAGCAGCGGTGCTTGCTGTGTAGTGAGCAGTAGCTGGCCGCTTGATAAAAGCCACTGCGACAGTCTGTTGCTGAAGCTCACACAAGCTGTTGTCTCGAAATGCTGGAGTGGCGAAGGGTATTTTTCGAGGGTAATTTGTTCAAGTGTGGTCGCTAGTCGCGCGCCATTCTGAGACAGAATTATTTTGAAAGCCCACCCTAGACAAGGTGGTGCAGCATGCGCTGTACCTAAATGGAGTCATTTCCACTGCACTGTAAAAAAGTTTACACTCTGTGGGGTGTATATTTTCCACACAACAATAATCATGTCTCGCCCGCATTTCCTTTCTTGAAAACGCTGTGCTCGTTAGTTTCCTGTCGAGAATACTTTGTTATGCTGATAACGCGCATGCTGTTGTTGACTTAGAAATACCGGGCTAGCAGCGTTAAAGAAAGGAAATGCCGGCAAGACAGATGACGATTATTATTTGCGGCAAATATACACCCGAAAGGGTGCAACTGTTTTCAGCGTGTGGCCACAGTCAACGCTCGAGTCGTATTACAATGACTAGCAGGAGCTGCTGGGCGGCGCCGCGAACGATGCCTCCATACCCTGGAGCAAGGCTACACAACTCAAACAGCAAGAGCCAATAACTTTTCTGCAGGTCTCACGGGGCTGCATTTTATGCGGAAACGTTGCATCTTTTCCTCGTGGAAAAGCTTTTTATATTTGTCCTCAGCGCACTCGCCATCATCGGCAGGCCTTGCAATGTCGCGTCGATCACTGATGACTCAAGGCAGCTCTTGTTCAGTCAACAAAGAAACGAGCTGGTTGGAACGTTTCAAGGGACTGTTAACTATGCATATGTGCGTTTCTAAACCTGTTCTTATCTAGGCTCGTGTTCAGCCGCAGGAGCCTCCGATCCCGCTGTAAGCAATTACTGCAGCTCTACGAGCGCCAGCTGAGCGAGGGAGCTTCATCATGAACAGATCGCGGAAGTAGTGGCTTTTCTCTTGCTGCTTCAACTCCTTTTTGAAGGTTTTCGACGTGTGAAGCGAGTGTGGTGCTTCCTGACCTCCTTCTCGCCAGCTAGGAAAGTCAGCAGGGATGTTCCCGCGAATGTGCTGGCGAGGCAAGGCAGCGCAGTTTCTTTTCAAAAGAAAACATAGTGGTCGCCCTGTCCGTAATGCAATCATCTTTTACTGCAGGATGCTATTGGTGCACTAAGATGACTTGATATGTCTGCGAGAAAAGCCTAGCCTTGCAACTACTCGCCGTTTTCGGTTTACGGAGCATTCTGTTGCTTCGTCGCTTCAATGCCCAAGGTATCATATATCTTAAAATTCCCATGTAAGCATCGGAATTTTAACGTGAAGCGTATGCTTTGCTTTTGATATGCTGGCGCGAGTTTGCAGTTGTTGCACTGTCTGCGAGTTTGCAGAGTTTGTGTCTGCTGCTGCGGCAATTCCTCACTCCAGAATTTTGACAGCGAGTTTCCACGCTCATCGAACAAGACGTGTTCATGTTTACCTGTTCGCGCGTGACGCCATGCTAGTTACGAGGGAGATGCAGAAAATAAAGCCCCCAAGGTGATGCCTTTATTTTTGTTTGACAGATAGCACCGATACAGGTATACATCAGTGGAAAGCTTGCAATATCAGCTGCAAATGTTGGCATCGTTTTTGAAAATACTCTTAAGCAAAACTACACCCTTTTGCCACACAATAATCGTCATCTGTCTTGACCGTATTTCCTTCCTTTAACAGGTCACGAACGACATGCGCGTTATCAACATGAGAGCATTCTCGACAGAAAAGTATCGAGCGCAGCGTTTCAAGAAAGGAAACGGAAGCAAGACAGATCACGATGATTGTGTGGCAGATATACACTCCAATGGGTGCAACTGTTTTTAAAGTGTACGGTCAACTTGCGACAGCTCAAAACAAGGTATTTCGTGGCAGCTGGCGACACCATTGTCGAACTGCTGTTTCCACCTCCGCGTCACAACTGTAGCGTTGCCCCTTAAGGTAATCATTAAGCTTGGGGAAGAGCGAAAAGACGCAGGACGTAAGATCCGGACTATATAGGCAGGATGTCCGTGAACCTCAGGCACTGCAATGCTTCCCGAGATTTGTGGCTTAGTGCGGACGATCATTGTGCTCGTGCAGAATGGCCTGTTTACGAGTGCCTTCGTGTGTTGAAATCTGGCTCGCAGTCGCTTTTGTATTTATTTATTTATTGATTTATATACCCTCAAGCCCGAAAGCATTACAGAGGGCAGTGGAGAAAAATACAATCGTAAAGAGAACAGCAAGATAGAGAGCTATAATAACAATGTCACATGCGTGTACTTTAACAATGGTGGTTAGTGCCTCGCGAAAACTTTGGTTAAGAATTATTCATGCAATGTAAACAAGACGTTGGTTCCTTTGATAGCTATGCGCGGAAGAAAATATTCGCAAATATGTTTTCGTTTTACACAATGGAATGACTACTTTACGGCCATGACCAGTGTGATCGGGCACATATTGCGGTGACTGAATAAATTTGTGTCAACGTAGCTGTCCGAGTTTGTCTGACCGTTTCGCACAAGGTCAACTTTCCCAGCTGACGGCATAACTGAAAGCATATTTAGCGCCAGCAAACAAGGATGGAAGGGAGACGACAACACAATGCGCTAACTTCAACAACTTGATGGGATAACTTTGCTTTTTGGCGGAGGACACGTGTGGCGCTACTCTGTCGACTGACACTTCGTTTCCGGATTGTAATGGCGTGACCACGACTCTTCGCTGGTAACAATTCTGCGAAGGAAGTTGCGAGCTTCCTGTTTATATCGCAAGAGTAGCTGATGAGATTCTCTTCCTCGACTTTTTCATGTCAGTCCTCACTTGTCGTGGTACCCAAAGGAGCGCAAATCTTGCAGCGCAGGAAGTCCTTAATGATGTGGTTCATTCAACCAATGGGAAGGACGAGTGTTGCGGTGTCGTCTTGCTTGATGAACAATTGCCCCCAAATGAACTCGCTCATCTGGTGTTGATAATCCTCACCAGAGGCCATTGCGGGCCGCCCACTTCGTTGCTGATCCCGGAGATTTGATGAGCTTGGATTTTCATCTTTCACAGACCTTGCCTGCCTCTGCACACTCTGACGTAAATGCAGGCATCCTCGTAAACTGCAGTAGGACAGCGATTTATGTTGACGGGCGCACAACCTTTCGCACTCAGAAACTCAATTACATCCCGGTGATTAACCGGACGTCACCACCGGATGCCATGGATTGCCCGATTGGAACGCGAAGAGATAGGGAGGTAGGGGCAAGTCGCATTCTCTAGCTTCAGCACCAGTGCATTATAGTAGATTTGAAAATGTTTGCAGTACTACCAGCGAAATAGTGTGCTTGGAGGCATTACTTTGTTATTCGCTCTCGTAATTTAGTTAAAGCACGTTAGTTGGCTAGTTAGTTTAAATCTATGATGGAATGTTAAGTTTTTTCCTAAGTCTTCGTTCAGTCGCCCTCACACAGTATAGTAAGCGCATGTTTAAAAGTATATTGTGCCAATAAAACTACTATCGTTACTTCGTATAGCTACCTACAAATTTCCGATTGCAGTCGGCGCTTCGCCTTTCGGGCGAAACTGCGACTTTTTTGTTTGTTATGCAAATATCCTGCAAATAGTATTTTTTGTTTCTAAACTCGTTTTAACATAGTCAAATTGAAGTCACAAGAAGAAAGCGGAAACGCTGCTAAATTCTTAATGCTAAAAGCAATGCCTCCTGCTTTAATTGTCACAGAAGACGTGAACACGCTTATACTTCGGTTTTGCCTGATCTTGTATTGCACATAGAGGAAAGTGCAAAGATATTTTTTTATTTTACCCTCGGGGCCAATTGGCTTTGCAGAGGAGTGTTGGTTGCTAAAGAAAATTGTTGAAGAAAAAGCAGTCAGTTCCGTTAATTCATACAAATGAAGCTCGTAATTATACAATGCACACAGAAATAATTGAACGAAATTAATTGCATGACAAAAGGCAGTTGGTACAGTTCGTACAAATAAAGCTCTCAATTATACAATGCTAGCTAATGCATCATGAAACATGTGGTTATTATGAATAGTTACAATGTGAAGGGGAAGTTCGTTCCACTTTTTTGACGTGCGAGGCAAAAATGAGTTCAAGGTCTGTGTTCCATAAGGGAATATCTACTTAGTGATGATGATGAATGCTGCGGGGCATGTACTGTTGGCGAAGGAGTAGTTGGTCATATAGGAAATGGGGATACACCTTGTGAAACAGTGTTAAACGAGAAACTTTTCTGCGAGATGCTAAAGAAGGAAGTTCTAGGAAAGTTTTCAGGGCGATGCTCGCACTTCTGTTGTAGTTATACATTATAAAACGGAGTTATTCGAAGCAAGTTCAGTGGAAATTACTAGATTTTCATAGCTGGTGTCCCACACGGCTGCAGCATATTCCAGTTTAGGGCGTCCTAATGTCTTATAAAGCTGCAACTTCAAGACGCATAGAGCAGTAGAAAAGTTACGACGTAAATAGCCAAGCATGTGGTTAGCATTAATAATGTACACAATATGTAGCGGCCAAGTCAGATTAGTCGTGATGTGAACTCCTAGGTTCTTGTAATAGGGAACAGAATCCAAAGGAATGTTTTTAAGATAATAAATAAGTCAGCTAGTGGAAGTTCTAGATAAATGCATGATTTTGCACTTTTTCGTATTTAGGTCAATTAACCATTTAGCACACCAGTTAAAGGTCAAATTACACAACTTCAGTGTCGTCATCGTAATTTCATGAAAACGAAGTTTTCGGCAAAAAGATGCATGTTCGATGATATAACTAATGTGAGGTTTTAATATGAATGAGAAATAACAGGAAGCCTAAGACAGAACCTTGCAGAACGGCGGAACAGACTTCGCAAAGCGAGGAACTATGGCAATTTGCAGCTACAAATTGTGACCTCTTACTGCGGAAACATGCAATTCACTTTACGGCGTAACTATTAACATTTAGTTGGTGCAGTTTCTAAAGTAAGACTATAGCATGTCTTATCAAATGATATTGGAAAGTCGAGGAAAATGCAGTTTGCAAGCGATGATTGACCAAGAATCTGATGTAAGTGATAAGTAAAGTGTAATAACTGTTCCACATGTTTACCGGAAGCCATGCTGTACTGACGTGAAAAAAATGAATTCTAAAACAATTGACTAAGTAAACATTACGTGCTCGAGCAGTTTACAACAAATACCAGTTCAAGAAATAGGGCGGTAATTATTTGAGCAGTTTTATTACCATATATATGCAGTGGAACGACCTTCCCAATTTCGATTGTCTGGAAAGTGTAGACGTATCCAGTGACATGGAAAATGCTATTTAGTATAATAGAACTGTGAGCACTAATATTTTTTTTAATTTTGTGCTATTACCATCATAACCAGGAGAAGAATCATTCTTAAGAGATTCAATCAGTCGTACGATGCCAAGTGGATCAACAATCACTGGTGACATTGGTAAATAATTGTGAGCTCACAAAGATTCGGTAAGAACAGTGGCGCAATGGTTTTCGCTAACCTGGTTACATCTAGAGTCCATCAAGGAAATATGGTTGCCGGTTGTTGCGTTAATGACTCGCAAACATTTTTTGCATTAGTTTCTAATATAGACGGCAAAACGTTAGTCAGAAAGTTGTCTTTAGCGTATTTGAGCGCACCTTTGTAGATGGTCGGTGCAGATGTGTAAGCAGCCCAGCGGCGGTGATTAGTAGGCAAACATCTGACGGCACGGTAGAGACGTTTCTTTCGGTTAGATATACGTTTGATATAAGCATTGTGCCATGGCGCATGTGCGTTTGAAGTGATAAAGCGACTAGGGATATATTTCTGTTAGACGTTCGACTTCAGCTACAAACATATCGCAGTTCGATTTCACTGAACGGGTATCAAAATTGCATAAAAAGGTGTCTAAGAAATCTACCAGTTCACTATTAATCATGTCAAAGTTTGCTTTCCTGTAGTCCCGTATTGTTTTTTTTTGCATTAGGGCAGGGCGTATTAAATGAAGCGAAAGTAATGAATGATCAGATTACCAGTGTACAGGCTATAGTGTTAGCGAAGTCTGGTCGAGTCGTTAGTAGTAGATCGAGGATGCTAGTGCTGTTATTGGATGTCCTGGTCGGCAACGTTACTAGTTGTATTAGACAAACTACCGAACATAGGTTAAGAAATTCAAGAGGTTGTGGCAAAGACGGCAATGAATAAGGTGAATTTGCGTTCCAGGTTATACTAGAAAGTTGAAATCTCTTAGTATAAACAAAGGATGTGACTGAAATCTTGTGCAAACTATATTAAATGCGTCATGCAGTTGATCGATAAAAGTTCTAGGTGAGGAGGGAGAGCGATAGCATATACCTAATGTATTGTCGTACCCTATGGTTACTATAGCCCAGACTAATTCGAATTCAATGTTAATATGAATATATGCTGAAGGAACGTCCTGCGAAGCGATACGAACTCTGCCTCCCCTACGCATTGTCCGATCACAACGGTATATGTGAAAGCGGTTTGCGTCGTCAAAAATTTCATGACCACGGACTTGCGCGTGAAGTCATGTTTCGGTTGAGGTGACAACCTTTGCGCTGCACATATCAATAACTGATAAGGAATTATACTTGTTTAGTGCACTTCTAGCGTTAGAAAAAACTGATACCTGAAGATGTGATTTGCGGCCAACTCCCCTCACGCGTCCCTATGTAGACGTGCTAGCCGAAGTATGGGAATGACTGCCATGCTCGATGCGTTTATTACCATCTAGAACTTGATCGCAGTCTGGAAAATACATGTAACGTATGTTATTAATGCGCAGTTAGCTGTAACATAACTTAAATAGTGGCGACCCGGGCTGACCTTTCCCAAAGTCAGTGAGTTCTTTTACGAGACTGCCATGTTGAAACGTCTTCGCTCACTGCGGTGTTCTCATCCTTTAGTTGCTTACGTAGTGACATAACTTTATTTTGTTTTGAAATTAGTAAGCTTAGCGACAATACGGCGACACTTAGAAGGTGGAAGGTTACCTAGACAGTGCACGCTTTGAAATAACTCACAGGGAATCCTTTCAAAGACAACATAAATTGAATATAATTTTACTTGTTTCCTGCCAGGTTTTTTTCGAATCGGGTATTCCGTGCAAGATTATGTTGTCCCGTCGCGATCTGTCCTCTAGATCGGTTAGTCTGGATTCCACCTGATTGTTCCCATCGGTACATTCTTCCGCGGATTTTTACATACTTGTTAGTTCTTCTGTCATGTGATCTAGCTGTTTAGATTTTTCGACTTCGTCAAGCCCTTCCGGATACTAGTAATTCCCGTGTGAATGATTTTTTGCCCACTTTCAATTGCTTAAGCATCGGTGGCAAGGTCAAGCTCCCTTTTAAAGATCTGTAAGGAGTGCGAGTGTACGTCTTTCAACACGTTGAATAATGCGTTCATTGGTTCGGCAGGATTTTCGGGCAAATGTTCTTTTGGTACTGTGTTACGGGCGATAGGTCCAGGGTTGGCTTCAATGTCACCGTAAAAGCAATAGATATGCCATTGAAAACATTCGCTGAAATTACCATACAGCACCCGTGGGTACGGGAACAGCGGTTGATGGCGGTTGTCAGATTTTTTACCATATAGTGAAGGTTGTGTACACACCTGCATGGTGAACTAGTGGCTTAGAGCGGTACAAAGACCAATGTTCCCATGCCCACTGAACCCGATGCCCAGGCGTTCCTGGTTAAAACTATTGGCGGCAGTTGCTGTTGTTGCAATGGGCCTGGTCGGTTTTTGAAGAGTACCCAGGGAGCGTCAATACTCAGCGTGTTTTAATCGTGTACAATGACGAGGCTCGTTGTTGGCAGCGACACACTCATATGGGCCAAGGCAGCTGAGGGCGGCGACAACCAATGCAGGGCAATCGTAAGCAGGACCTGCATGGTGAATTAGTGGCTTAGAGTGGTACAAAGACTGCTGTTCCCATGCCCGCAGTTTCAACCGGACGTCACCACTGGATGCCATGGCTTGCTCGATAGAAACTCGAAGAGATAGGAAGGTGGAGAAAATGACATTCTATAGCTTCAGCACCAGTGCATTAATGTTGGAGTTGAAAACGTTTGCACCACTATTGGCAAAGTAGCGGGCTTGGAGGCATGACTTCGGGAATTGCTCTCATAATTTAGTTACAACACGATCACGGGCTAGTTAGTTTGAATCCATGATAGAATGTGCAAGCGCGACTGAACGACGACGTAGAGACGCACCGACAGAGTGCTGTATCTGTGTCTGCTTTTCCCCGCAGGGGCGTCTGTGTCAGCAGGCGTTTGGTGTGTTGCGACACCACGTACCCGAGCGCACGAGGGCTGGACCCTCCCGCGTGTAGCCGTGCGCGGCTTAGCCGCGTCTGGGGAAAAGGGGATCCTGGAGGTTGAGCCGATGCTGGGTGTTTGGGGGGATACGATCTCTCCAATGCTATTCACAGCGTGTTTACAGGAGGTATTCAGAGACCTGGATTGGGAAGAATTGGGGATAAGTTAATGGAGAATACCTTAGTACCTTGCGATTCGCTTATATTGCCTTGCTTAGTAACTCGGGGGACCAACTGCAATGCATGCTCACTGACCTGGAGAGGCAAAGCCGAAGGCTGGGTCTAAAAATTAATGTGCAGAAAACTAAAGTTATGTTTAACAGTCTCCGAAGAGAACAGCAGTTTACGATAGGTAGTGACGCACTAGAAGTGGTAAGGTAATACATCTACTTAGGACATGTAGTGACTGCAGATCCGGATCATGAGACTGAAATAATCAGAAGAATAAGAATGGGCTGGGGTGCGTTTGGCAGGCATTCTGAGATCATGAACAGCAGCTTGCCATAATCCCTCAAGAGAAAAGCTTATAACAGCTATGTCCTACCAGTACTCACGTACGGGGCAGAAACCTGGAGGCTTACGAAAAGGGTTCTACTTAAATTGAGGACGACGCAACGTGCTATGGAAAGAAGAATGATAGGTGTAACGTTAAGAGATAAGAAAAAAGCAGATTGTGTGAGGGAACAAACGCGAGTTAATGATATCTTAGTTGAAATCAAGAAAAAGAAATGGGCATGGGCAGGACACGTAATGAGGAGGGAAGCTAACCGATGGTCATTAAGAGTTACGGAATGGATTCCAAGGGAAGGTAAGCGTAGCAGAGGGTGGCAGAAAGTTAGGTGGGCGGATGAGATTAAGAAGTTTGCAGGGACGGCATGGCCACAATTAGTGCATGACCGGGGTTGTTGAAGTATGGGAGAGGCCTTTGCCCTGCAGTGGGCGTAAGCAGGCTGATGATGATGATGATGGGTGTTTGGACCTTTAAGGCCCCCCGGCGGAGGCAACACACCTCTTTGGCCTCTGCTTCACATAGACGGCACCCCCGGGCTGACCCACCCGGGGGAAATCGGCAGTCTCCTTTTCCTGTCTCTCTCTACTCAAATCTTCGTCTTTCTCTCTAACTTTTGACCTTTCCTGTCTCCTATTTACTTCATTCCATTACCAAGTTTCCGGGCGGCTAGGGTTAACCATGTGGGCGTGGCCTTCCTTGGTCATGGTTGTATGGTTATAGCAGTTATGTATGGCTTGTGGTTTTTGAAACTCTCGTGCTGGGCTCCATGGTGAGTGGCCAGCTTAGCTGCCGAACTTATATGTAATTTCATGGACAGAACCCTCTCTTCAACAAAACCTGATCGGAGGCCGAAAAGGCACCGGACCGAGGTAATGAACTTCAATAAACCTAGTGATAGCTTCACAAAATTTTTTGTCATCACGTCTGAAACTGAACAAAAAATTCAAGACATGTCCCCCTTTCTCATCGCCAAAGCACTTAACGAGTGTATTGGTGAGACCTACAAAGCCAAGAAAATGAATTCTGGAGACCGCTTGCTCGAAGTTATGACGGCTGAGCATTGCAGGCAGATTAAAAAGCTTCAGAAGATCGGTGAGAACAGCGTGTCTGTCTCACCACATCGGACACTGAACTATGCGAAGGATGTCATTTCAGATACAGAACTCCTTAAGTGCACAGACGAGGAAATCGAGGAAGCCTTGAGAGATCAGGGTGTTCTATGTGCAAGACGAATTAAATTTAGAAAAACAACATTGAAACTCCGACCAAACACATTGTGCTGACCTTCAACTCATTAACGCTTCCAAGTGCCGTTAAGGCCGCTTACCTGTACCTTAGAGAAAGACCATATTTGCCCAATCCCCGCGGGTGCTTTCGGAATCAGAAATATGGGCACGGATCCCAGTCATGTCGCGGAAGAGCAACCTGTGCTAAATGCGGTCAACCAGACCATGGTGATGAAACGTGCACAAACGAGCTGTGCTGCGCAAACTGCGCGGGTCAGCACGCGGCGTTTTCCAGATCTTGTCCTCAGTGGAAAAAAGAAAAAGTGATTGCATTGAAGGTACGGGAGAACATATCATACATTGACGCCAAAAAGAGAGTCGCGTTTGCCGATAGAGGTACTTACGCACAGGCTGTGCACAGAGGGCGTGCGCCGCCGATGGTGTCAATTGGAACCCAGGTGGAGCTGCTGTACAAGGTTTCAGCTCTCCGGCCCTCCTCACCCAGTGAAATAACAGACGCTCGTCACAACCTTCTCCCAAGAGGCCCAGAGGCATCTGCTGAGGGCAGTCAGCACGCGGTAGAGGCCACGAAGGTCTCAACGCCGGTGCTGAAGGACCGCTTTCTTTCCAAGAAGACGGCACCTTCACCAAGCACCATCAACGATGAACGCCCAAAGGGCGATGATATGATGGAAGTGTGTCCGCCGGACACGAGTCAAACAAAAGAGCCTATATCTGGTAGGCAAACCAAAAAGTCTGGTATTCTCCCTGGAAAACACAAAGGGGGTAGACTTCCGGTCATTCCCCCTGCCAAGGAGAAGTGACCTACAAAGCATTTTAGCAAGTTTCGTGCTTATTCACATATGTCATCTTTGTGACCTCTTACATAGAATCTCTTCGTGAAGTACTTGATAATGCACATCATCAAATATGGCTACTATTGTGCAGTGGAACTGCCGTGGTTTAAAAACCAATATTGATGACATTTACGATCTTTTCGAGGATGCTGAGGCTTCTGTTATGTGTTTGCAAGAAACTCATTTGAAAGGTTGCCATAAACAACCTCTACGTCGATATAGCATCTTTCGCAAAGATAGGGAACAGGCGTCAGTCGCATCTGGAGAAGTCGCTATAGTGGTCGCTCAAGGAGTCCCAGTACGCGAAGTGAAGCTTAACACCAACTTAGAAGCTGTTGCAGTAAAGGTTCAGATAGGGAAAACCATAACAGTATGCTCCCTGTAGTTACCACCAGGTAAGAATATCACAATAAAAGAATTAGAAAATCTCGTGAAAGAACTTCAAGAACCTTTCCTTTTATTGGGTGATTTTAATGCTCATAAGATCTGGGGCAGTAACCACACTGACGCAAGGGGCAAAATGGTAGAATTTTTAGACAACTGTAATGTGTAACTTTTTAATGATGGAAAGCCAACATATTTTATTGCTAAATCACAATGTACTTCAAGCATTGACCTCTCCTGTGGCACGCCGTCACTTGCTGGGTTTTTTACTTGGGACGTGAGGGAAAACATACGTGGCAGCGACCACTACCCTATATTACTCAAGCCGATCGACGTGCCTCCAACAATGCCAGCACGAAGACAGAGATGGAAGCTGGGTAAAGCAGACTGGTCAGTTTTTTTGGAAAGCTCCGAAATAAGAATTGATGTCATCGCACTCAATATTGACGACTTATGTGATGCGATAACGAAACAAATTTTAGATGTAGCTGAAAGGTCCATACCACTTTCACAAGGGAAGCTTCCACCTAGACCGAAACCGTGGTGGAATGATGCATGTGATAAAGCTCGTAGGAAACAAAACTGTGCATGGTCTCGACTAAACAGGTACCATACTTTCGAAAATTCATTGTTTTTTAAACAAAAGCGCAGTGAGGCTAGAAGAGAAAGACGGATAGCAAAAAGAACATCATGGGTGAAATATGTGAGCTCGATAAACAGTCAAACAAGTAAATTAGTCTGGGAGAAAGTGAGAAAAATAGACGGTTTTCATACAGAATACACACTCCCTATATTTGACGAGGAAACGGATCTTAAAGGGCAAGCAAATATACTTGGCGAGCACTTTGCTGAAATTTCGAGTGACGCTCACTACATGCGCGAGTTTCTTAATATAAAGGTCATGGCAGAAACGAAAGAGCTTCGGATATGACTGAATAGTACTGAGCCATATAACTGTCCTTTTGCAAAAACTCAACTCCTCGATGCGATATATTTAGGGAAGAGCCATTCAGCAGGCCCGGACAACATACACTACGAAATGCTGCGACACCTACACATAAACACGTACGACACAATCCTTCACCTCTTCAACAGGTTGTGGGCGGAAGGCTATTTTCCAAAAGCACGGAAAAAGGCGATGGTTCGACCACTTCTAAAACCTGGATAGGCACGCTCTGATCCTAACAGTTATCGCCCCATTGCCTTAACCAGTTGTTTAGGAAAAACATTCGAAAGAATGGTTAACAAACGGCTCGTACACCTTTTGGAATGTAACGGGTTACTTGATCAGTACCAGTGTGGCTTTAGAGCCAATCGCAGCACAATCGACCAATTAGTCCGGTTAGAAACAAAAATCCGTGAATCTTTCGTCCAAAGGCAGCATTCCGTCTCCGTTTTCTTTGACTTATAAAAAGCGTATGATACGACGTGGAGGCATGGCATTTTAATGGACTTGCACAGATACGGAATAAAAGGGCACATGCTTCGTATAATCAAAAGCTATCTGGAGGACCGAACTTTTCAAGTGATGTTTGGACCAACTTTCTCCAACTGTTTTATACAGAAGAATGGAGTGCCGCAAGGTGGAGTATTGAGCGTTACACTATTTTTAGTGAAGCTCAATTCGATAACTACAGTTATTCCTTCTTCCGTAATGTATTCTTTATATGTCGATGACATTCAACTTTGTTTCTCCTCTTGTAATATGGCTACTTGCGAACGCCAACTCCAGTTGGGTGTAAACTCTATAGTGTGATGGGCAAACGAAAATGGTTTTAAATTTAGCGCAGAAAAAACAATATGCGTACCTTTCAGTCAATACCGAAGGCTCACACCGGACCCAACATTACATATTAAAGGACAGCAATTCACAGTAAAGAACGAACACAAAGTTCTTGGTATTATCTTTGACAAGAAACTCAACTTCAAAGCCCACATCGCTTATGCAAAACAGAAATCTCTGAAATCCATAAATTTAATAAAGCTCCTATCCCACCGATCATGGGGTTCAGATAGAATGTCTGCTTCGCATATACAATGCAGTTGTCCGGTCACAATTAGACTACGGATGTTTTGTGTACGGCTCAGCTCGAAAGTCAGCATTAGAGGTTCTTGATCCGGTGCATCACCTCGGACTACGTCTGTGTTCCGGCGCGTTTCGTACGTCTCCCGTACAAAGCTTGTATGCAGAAACCAACCAGCTGTCTTTGGAACACAGAAGACTATTTCTTGGAAACATGTACATAATGAGAGTACTGTCCTGTTCAACGCATCCTTGTAGACTATTTACAAGGCCGCGCTTTGAAATACATTTTAGCAACAAACCGGCAATCATTCCTTCCTTTTTCATCAGGTACCAAAAGCTGAATGCGGACCTATGTTTCGACGTAAGAAATAAATTCTTGCAAGATGAACCTTCTTTTGCTCCTTGGGAGATGAAACATGCGCAATGCGACTTTAGGTTAACAAAAAACAGAAAACAATTTTCACCAAGAGAGGAGTTACTAAGCGAATATTTAGAAATAGAATCAGAATATAATTTTTGCGTGAAATACTTCACAGATGGATCAAAAAGCAATGACAATGTAGGCGCTGCAGTGACATCAAATCAATCTGAAAAACAAATGAGACTTCCAAGTCAGGCTACTGTCTTTACTGCAGAACTTCATGCCATTTCGTTAGCTCTTGAAGACATCCTGAAAAGAGAAAATAACCAATCTGTTATATTTAGCGACTCCTTGAGCTCTCCAAGCACTCGCATCTAGGTTACCATCTAAAAATAATCTACTGAAGAAAATAAAAAACAATACACATGTCACAAGAGAGCGTTAAATGTCACTTTCTGCTGGATTCCTAGTCATGTAGGAATTCCCGGTAATGAAAGAGCCGATTTTCTGGCAGTCCGTACCAAAGATTTGGAGCTACATGATGTTGGCCTACCTTGGCAAGATTATAAAGCAACTTTAAAAATAGCAGTTGAGAAACGCTGGCAGAAAGTGGGGGATCAAGAAAAACTTAACAAGCTTCATTGCATAAAACCTATTTTACGAGAATGGCAGAGTTGTCGCCACAGAAAGATTTTACGAGGTTATATTATGTCGCTCAAGAATCGGTCACACAAGGCTGACACATAGTTACTTAATTAATAACAAACCACAACCAACATGCCAACACTGCGGTGAAATTTTAACCGTGCAACATATTTTAATAACATGTCCTGGCTTAGAAAAATGAAGGGAAAGATATTTTAAGATTTTTTTTACGAGAAAGAATCCCTATCCATCCTATGTTCTTATTGAGCGATGAACCACTGGTCCCATATGAAGATATTTTTAACTTTTTAAAAGCCACTGGAATCCCACAAGAACTGTAGCACATCTCATGTTTTATATTTTTACTTGGCCATTTACACCATTTTACAGCATTTAAACAAATAAGCTAATACGAAAAATATGTACTTGGCGCATTATAGTCTGCACGGCTGCTGCGCCATAAAAATCCCAAATCATCATCATGATGTCTGTTCTTTTTCTACGTCCTCAGTCGGTCGCCCTTACATAGTGTATTAAACTCATGTTTAAAAGTTTATACTGCCGAGAAAACTACTACCGTTACTTCGTGTAGCTGTCTAATTTCTGATTGCAATCGGTGCTTCGCCTGCAAATATTTCCAGCAAGTATTTTTATTTCGTTTCTAAACTCGTTTTATATAGTCAAATAGAAGTCACATGACTCAACGTGAAACGATGTCGCAGTGACAATTATGCCAAAAACAAAGCCTCCTGGTTGAAGTCGTAATCACAGAAGACGTCCGCACGCTTATACTTTGCTTTTGTCTGAACTTCTACTGCACATAGAGGAAAGTGCCAAGATTAGAGGGAACAGTGTTGGAACATCAGGAAGATGGGTGTCGAATCTTTTCTAAAGAATGTACTAGTATCGAAACTCTGCGACGTCGTGACAGAAGTGTCGATCTTGGCAAAATTTCCCAACATGACAAACAAGATTCTTAGCCGTACAGAAATTCCTTGCAGTTGGCGCACTGGATGCGGCAAATCTACGTGGACTCAATTGCGCTTTCTTCTAGTACTTTTACGATGATCTGTTCTTGCGCCTGTCAAAACTTACATTTACTAACGTAGCGAACCGCATCACCTGTTCTAATTTTATAACTTGGGCGCAGTGCTTACTGGTGCTGCACACAGGAATGAAACCTGCCAATTCTCTAACAGTGCCGCGTCAACCGGCCGGCGCCCGTGCGCCTTGTAACAGCGCCAAATGACTCGATCAGCCAGGATAAGTGGATGCGGTGTACGATCGCCCACGTATGGCAATCATGGTCGGGACGTAAGGTATGACCACCGGTACGCCTCTTCGTTTTTCTCCGCTGAATACATGGTAAATGGCACCCCTGATCAGAGTAACCACGTATGGGTGAAGCCACGAAGCACCTGCACCTGGTTTCAGAAGAACGCTCAACACCTTCCTTTTTTTACGCCTTGCGCCCGCCGACTGGCGCAACGGACGGGCCTGTGGATACGCACGTCGTTGCTGAGCTCCTGGAGACTACGTACGGCAATCATGGTCGGGACGTTAGGTAGGACCACCGCGACGCCTTTTCGTTTGCCTCGCTGAGTACATGGTCCCTAAATAGCACCCCTGATGAAAGAGGAACCACGTAAGGTAGAAGTCACGAAGCACGTGCGCCTGGCTTCAGAACGCTCTACACCTTCCTTTTTTACGCCTTTCGCCCGCCGAATCGCGCAACGGACCGGCTTGAAGATCCGCAAGTCGCGGCCGAGCTCCTGGAGACCACGTACGGCAATCATGGTCGGGACGTTAGGTATGACCACCGGGACGCCTTTTCGTTTCTCTCCACTGTGTACATGGTCCCTAAATAGCACCCCTGAAGAAAAGTAACCACGTATGGGAGAAGCCACGAAGCACCTGACTTGGCTTCAGAAAAACGCTCTACACCTTCCTTTTTTTTACGCCTTGCGCCCGCCGGCTGGCGCAAAGGACCGGCCTGAGGAAACGCACGTCATTGCTGAGCTCCTGGAGACGACGTACGGCAGTCATGGCCTGGACGTTAGGTTTGACAACCGCGACGCCTTTTCGTTTGTCTCCGCTGAGTACATGGTCCCTAAATGGC
Source organism: Dermacentor variabilis (assembly GCF_050947875.1). Taxonomy (NCBI): domain Eukaryota; kingdom Metazoa; phylum Arthropoda; class Arachnida; order Ixodida; family Ixodidae; genus Dermacentor; species Dermacentor variabilis. The sequence continues at coordinate 106,157,068 of NC_134575.1, forward strand.
ACCCCTGAAGAAAGAGGAACCACGTAAGGTAGAAGTCACGAAGCACGTGCGCATGGTTTCAGCAGAACGCGATACACCTTCCTTTTTTACGCCTTTCGCCCGCCAAATCGCGCAACGGACCGGCCTGAGGAAACGCACGTCGTTGCTGAGCTCCTGGAGACCACGTACGGCAGTCATGGTCTGGACGTTAGGTATGACCACCGGTACGCCTCTTCGTTTCTCTCAACTGTGTACATGGTCCCTAAATTTCACCCCTGAAGAAAGAATAACCACGTATGGGTGAAGCCACGAAGCACCTGCACCTGGTTTCAGAAGAACGCTCTACACCTTCCTTTTTTTTACGCCTTGCGCCCGCCGACTGGCGCAGCGGACCGTCCTGTGGATACGCACGTCGTTCTGAGCTCCTGCAGACTACGTACGGCAATCATGGTCGGGACGTTAGGTAGGACCACCGCGACGCCTTTTCGTTTGCCTCGCTGAGTACATGGTCCCTAAATAGCACCCCTGATGAAAGAGGAACCACGTAAGGTAGAAGTCGCGAAGCACGTGCGCCTGGCTTCAGCAGAACGCTCTACACCTTCCTTTTTTACGCCTTTCGCCCGCCGAATCGCGCAACGGACCGGCCTGAAGATCCGCAAGTCGCGGCCGAGCTCCTGGAGACCACGTACGGCTGTCATGGTCGGGACGTTAGGTATGACCACCGGGACGCATTTTCGTTTCTCTCCACTGTGTACATGGTCCCTAAATGGCACCCCTGAAGAAAGAGTAACCACGTATGGGAGAAGCCACGAAGCACCTGACTTGGTTTCAGAAGAACGCTCTACACCTTCCTTTTTGTACGCCTTGCGCCCGCCGACTGGCGCAGCGGACCGTCCTGTGGATACGCAGGTCGTTCTGAGCTCCTGAAGACTACGTACGGCAATCATGGTCGGGACGTTAGGTAGGACCACCGAGACGCCTTTTCGTTTGCCTCGCTGAGTACATGGTCCCTAAATAGCACCCCTGATGAAAGAGGAACCACGTAAGGTAGAAGTCACGAAGCACGTGCGCATGGTTTCAGCAGAATGCGATACACCTTCCTTTTTTTACGCCTTTCGCCCGCCGACTGGCGCAACGGACCGGCCTGAGGATACGCACGTCGTTGCTGAGCTCCTGGAGACCACGTACGGCAGTCATGGTCTGGACGTTAGGTATGACCACCGGGACGCATTTTCGTTTCTCTCAACTGTGTACATGGTCCCTAAATTTCACCCCTGCAGAAAGAGTAACCACTCATGGAAGAACCCACGAAGCACCTGACTTGGTTTCAGAAGAACGCTCTACACCTTCCTTTTTGTACGCCTTGCGCCCGCCGACTGGCGCAGCGGACCGTCCTGTGGATACGCAGGTCGTTCTGAGCTCCTGGAGACTACGTACGGCAATCATGGTCGGGACGTTAGGTAGGACCACCGAGACGCCTTTTCGTTTGCCTCGCTGAGTACATGGTCCCTAAATAGCACCCCTGATGAAAGAGGAACCACGTAAGGTAGAAGTCACGAAGCACGTGCGCATGGTTTCAGCAGAATGCGATACACCTTCCTTTTTTTACGCCTTTCGCCCGCCGAATCGCGCAACGGACCGGCCTTAGCATACGCACGTCGTTGCTGAGCTCCTGGAGACTACGTACGGCAATCATGGTCGGGACGATAGGTATGACCACCGCGACGCCTTTTCGTTTCTCTCCACTGTGTACATGGTCCCTAAATGGCACCCCTGATGAAAGAGTAACCACGTATGGGTGAAGCCACGAAGCACCTGCACCTGGTTTCAGAAGAACGCTCTACACCTTCCTTTTTTTACGCCTTGCGCCCGCCGACTGGCGCAGCGGACCGTCCTGTGGATACGCACGTCGTTCTGAGCTCCTGGAGACTACGTACGGCAATCATGGTCGGGACGTTAGGTAGGACCACCACGACGCCTTTTCGTTTGCCTCTCTGAGTACATGGTCCCTAAATAGCACCCCTGATGAAAGAGGAACCACGTAAGGTAGAAGTCACGAAGCACGTGCGCATGGTTTCAGCAGAACGCTCTACACCTTCCTTTTTTTTACGCCTTTCGCCCGCCGAATCGCGCAACCGACCGGCCTGAAGGTCCGCAAGTCGCGGCCGAGCTCCTGGAGACCACGTACGGCAATAATGGTCAGGACGTTAGGTATGACCACCGGGATGCCTTTTCGTTTCTCTCCACTGTGTACATGGTCCCTAAATGGCACCCCTGAAGAAAGAGTAACCACGTATGGGTGAAGCCATGAAGCACCTGACTTGATTTCAGAAGAACGCTCTACACCTTCCTTTTTTTACGCCTTGCGCCCGCCGACTGGCGCAGCGGACCGTCCTGTGGATACGGACGTCGTTGCTGAGCTCCTGGAGACTACGTACGGCCTTCATGGTGAGGACATTAGGTAGGACCACCGCGACGCCTTTTCGTTTGCCTCGCTGAGTACATGGTCCCTAAATAGCACCCCTGATGAAAGAGGAACCACGTAAGGTAGAAGTCACGAAGCACGTGCGCCTGGCTTCAGCAGAACGCTCTACACCTTCCTTTTTTACGCCTTTCTTCCGCCGAATCGCGCAACGGACCGGCCTGAAGATCCGCAAGTCGCGGCCGTGCTCCTGGAGACCACGTACGCCAGTCATGGTCTGGAAGTTAGGTTTGAAAACCGCGACGCCTTTTCGTTTGTCTCCGCTGAGTACATGGTCCCTAAATGGCACCCCTGAAGAAAGTAACCACGTATGGGAGAAGCCACGAAGCACCTGGCTTTCTTTCAGAAGAACGCTCTACACCTTCCTTTTTTTACGCCTTGCGCCCGCCGAATCGCGGCCGTGCTCCTGGAGACCACGTACGGCAATCATGGTCGGGACGTTAGGTATGACCACTGGTACGCCTTTTCGTTTCTCTCCACTGTGTACATGGTCCCTAAATATCACCTCTAATGAAAGAGGTACCACGTAAGGGAGAAGTCACGAAGCACGTGAGCATGGTTTCAGCAGAACGCGATACACCTTCCTTTTTTTTACGCCTTTCGCCGACCGAATCGCGCAGCGGACCGGCCTGTGGATACGCACGTCGTTGCTGAGCTCCTGGAGACCACGCACGGCAATCATGGTCGGGACGTTAGGTATGACCACCGCGACGCCTTTTCGTTTGCCTCGCTGAGTACATGGTCCCTAAATAGCGCCCCTGATGAAAGAGGAACCACGTAAGGGGGAAGTCACGAAGCTCGTGCGCCTGGTTTTAGCAGAACGCTCTACACCTTCCTGTTTTACGCCTTTCGCCCGCCGAATCGCGGCCGTGCTCCTGGAGACCACGTACGGCAATCATGGTCGGGACGTTAGGTATGACCACTGGTACGCCTTTTCGTTTCTCTCCACTGTGTACATGGTCCCTAAATGGCACCTCTAATGAAAGAGGTACCACGTAAGGGAGAAGTCACAAAGCACGTGCAACTGGTTTCAGAAGAACGCTCTACACCTTCCTTTCTTTCACGCCTTGCGCCTGCCGACTGGCGTAACGGGCCGGCCTGAAGATCCGCATGTCGCCGCCGAGCTTCTGGAGACACCGCACGGCAATCATGGTTTCATCGTTAGGTATGACCACGGCGAGGCCTTTTAATTTGTCTCCGCTAAATACATGGTCCCCAAATAGCACTCTTGAAGAAAGATGAACCACGTAAGGGAGAAGTCACGAAGCAGGTGCACCTGGTTTCAGAAGAACGCTCTACACCTTCCTTTTTTTCACACCCTGCGCCCGCCGACTGGCGCAAAGGACCGGCATGAAGATCCGCATGTGGCGGCCGAGCTCCTGGAGACCACGCAAGGCAACCATGGTCGGGACGTTAGGCATGACCGCCGAGACGGGTTTGCGTTTGTCTTCGCTGAATACACGGTCCCTAAATAGCACCCCTGATGAAAGAGGAACCACGTAAGGTAGAACTCTCGAAACACGTGCACCTGGTTTCAGAAGGCTCTGCGCCTTCCTTTTTTTCATGCCTTGCGCCCGCCGAATGTCGCAACGGACCGGCGTGAAGATCCGCACATCGCGGCCGAGCTCCTGGAGACCACGCACGGCAATCATGGTCGGGACGTTAGTTATGACCACTGCGACGCCTACCGCCTAGGGTCGCTCGCAGAGTCGGGAGCCGATCCGCCGGGCGACCCGACCACACTTTGCCTTGCCCATGTGGCGCGCCAGGCCAGGAGGCGTAGCCGCTATGTCCACACATGTATGGCTTTGAAAGCATTCTCAGGACGACACCAGTTTCGAGATATATATTCCCGAACTTTGCGGAGAAATATATTGGCGTTCCGGTTGTCGGCTTCTGTGAAAGGACGTTTTGTTAACAAATAAACTGTCGTAATATATATACGTATAATAATTATACATATAATTGGTGAAAACTTTAGACAATTTAACATGCACGTACAAGAATAGACCGGCACACTCCTCAGCTATCAATGCCATTTATGGTAGCGTGTGACCGCCACACGAACGACAGATTACACACTTGCTAAGGTGGCATCTCGCAGCTAATAAATTTGCGATTTCATTTTTGCGCACATCTTGAGATCAAAGAATGAAAGCTCTCTTCCAAAGTCTGTACATTTTGCTTTGTTGGGCATTGCCAAATAGGTAGATGCGTGAAGAGCCATTTTAGATAAAGGCATAATGGAAGGTTGGAGGACGGATGTTGTTATTTCAGCTTATAAGATGAGTACAATCGTGTGGAAAAATTGTTCGTATCTCAGGCACTGCCGGAATCGATGTAAGCGAAGCTCTTTTTACTGTTTGCTTTGATTGGCGACAATTAGCGGTGATGATGACGATAAATGTTCTGCAACGTTTTCCCAACACAAGAGTGGTGAGTTAATGTTAAACGTTGCCTTGCGCGCGCCACTGCTGTTTGTTCGCGTTGTACAAAAAACACAAAGGGAGAGGTGTTTGCATGACGCGTTTTTGTGCGCCATATTTGATAACCTATGTGAAAGTTGAGCAGCATTTTCATTGCCTCAAATCGCATCGTGGCAGAAGCATTAAACTTGAATTGGAGTATTGGGCGTTGAGTGCAAAAACTGCAATCGTTTTGTTAGGCAGGCCGTAGTGGCTCACTGCGGATTAATTTTGGCACCGTAGTGTTCTTTACCGTGTCCCTAAACAAAGCGCATGACCGTTATTTTTTCATTTCGCCCCCATCAAAATTCGGCAGCATCGGTCAAATCCGCGACCTCGACAGAGCCATAGCCGCAAAGCTATCACGGTGGGCACTGAAGTGTTGATTTGACGTACGACCGCTTCCGTTGTGTCGCCTAGACCCTACGGTGCGCTTTATATAATGCGGCTCTCCTTCTGCACGCCCTGCGAAAGTTGTCCGCTAGACGTATTTGCGTGATTTTATTTTTTAGAAATAGCAGAAATCCGCCTTACCCTTCCTTTAACTTCCGTTTTTCCAGTGTTTCGTTGTCTTCTCACGCAACCTTTTCTCTAACCCTCCCCCCCCCCTTGTGTTTGTGTGGGAACTGTGAGCGAATAGAGGCAAGGCTGTTCACTCGTTTCGCGACTGCGTCAGTTCTGCCCATTCCTTGCCCCCCTCCCCCTCCTTTCTTCCATTCTATCTAGCTTGCCTCTGGATTTGCATGTTGGTAGAAAGGTAAGCGCTTGCGGGGGTTGCGGAACACTACAGCTGTCAAGTGGCTAAAGTGCGACAACCCGGGATCTCCGGGAGCTGCATTCTACGCGGTGCGCTCCAAACGACTTCCTTGCGTCTCTTCGCTGCCACACTTCTTCCATGTATATAAACGCTGTGCACCACCCCCCGACATCGTGTGCCGGAGAGCAACAGCCACAGCAGTGTGAAAGCCTCAGGAAGAGCAAAGAAACCTTGGCTTTAAAATAAAGGCAGCATTATGTCAGCCTTGCTTACAACAGTGAATATGAATAGTCCAGAACACAGTTCTTTTAGGCCCCATTGCAAAGTCTGAACTTAAATGCACATACACAGATCTTAATAGCGCTACTCTGCCAGTTGCGATGCACAAGCACTATGGGTGACTCTTCTGTACACTACGATGGCTGCAATGTTTCAAGCGCAATGTCGATATGGCGTTCAACTTCTTTTTGGAAGCCCTCAAAAATGTCAAGAAAGACTTCGATACACTCGCGACGCACTGTCGTGAAAACTTCACTGATGATCCCAAGTATTTGGGTCACTTCTGTGAATATCTCCGTGTTGAGGGACAGCGTAAGAAGGCTGCAGGCAGGCGTGCATCCCGACAGCCAGTCATAGCAAACCTGGCTTCCAAATTCAGGATAGCTCACAATCGTTTCAGGCTTCGTGCCTGGACCATTGATCAGATCGCCTTCTATGCATCGTATTGGCAGTGCCCTGAGTGAACGCTGAACGATGCCTCCTTCGTATACAGCCTCTGTTTCTGTACAACCGTTGTCTTGAAGCATTCGCAAGCCAGCTTGATTACTTCCAACAGCTGTCGGCGTCTGTTCGGTGGGCTATGCAGATTGTGTTGTACCGTCTCCCAGAGGTACACCGCCACAGCTCATATGCTGTTCTTCAAGCAGATTTGTGTTTCCGTTCATTTTTGGCCTCTCGCATATGAGCAAGTCACTTGCGGGCACTACGTCAACGCGAGCTGTCAGCCTTTCCCTCAGGACACAATCATTTTCAGTTTCGACTCGACTCTGCGCACCACCTATGGGGTCATGACCATTTTTTGCAGTACGCTGTTGTGATGTTGTAACAGTGCTTTTGATCCTCGCTTTCGTTCAACTCCAAGTGCCCTTGCACCATGAATTAGGTTTTTCCTGTGTGAGCAGCTTCAAAAGCGCCGCATCAACGTGGTATCTCACTAAGTGCTCCTTCAGCTGGCACGGCCGCTTGAACGTGACTCCCCACACGGGCGAGGGTGTCATTTGCGCTGGGTCATGCTCTTTTTTTGTGTGCCGCTTCAGGCTTAAAAATTGACCCTCGCTTGCAGATGCTGCACTCGGAAATACCACTCACTGTTGTGCGTAAGCCGGTGGGGGCTGAGATCTGAGCCCTGAAGAACGCTACAAATGTCGAACACAAAGCGGCCTTTGTGCCACTCTTTGTGGGATGCCAAGTGCTCCTAGAGGTAGTCGAGTCTGGCAAATTCCTTGCGACACTGGGGGCAAGGGTAGCGCTGGTTAGGTGTGTAAGGGTTGTGCCTCCACAGGTGGCGCCAGAGAGCAGTGTTCTGCCGAAACTAGTGGCGCCAGGTTGGGCAAGCGTGGAGGTTCCGACTGTCACGCCATGCCTCGAAATAAATTTTGCCAGAACTGTTTAAGCGTTTCAACTCCACAAGAATTGCCGAAAGTTGAGCGTCCTGTTCAGTGGAATTCAGTGGTGACATACCTGCAGCTAAACAGCTCCTGCATTGATAAACGTAACATGCTGATTTACCTGTTCTGCATTGTTATCCTTGGTGCGAGTCAAAAGTCTCAATTAACCGCATTCTGCTATAACTGCAAGGGTCTTTGGGGTGCGAGATGAGCGTGCGTCCCCCGACGCCACGGGGCTCTACGGTTCTGTATGCAAAAAAGAGGTGAGGCGTGCATACAGGGCACAAGAGCAGAGAAGTGGACAACACGAACGCCGACTATCAACTGAAGGGAGCACTGAGGCGAAAAAATACACAAAACTCATCTGCGCGAACTCAGGAATGGTATCACCACGTGTCAGTCGGGTACATGTGCCGGTCTACGTGAGCGATAACAATTAAGGCACCTAATCTCTTCCTCATGTAAGGTAATCGAAAGCTGACTCACGCACACACTTCCACCATTATAGATATGCCATGCCTCTACCATAAGACGCGTAACTTCATTCTTGTGCCTGTACAACATCGCGCATTCATCTAAATTTGGCGTGCAGTTACTATTTTGGCAATGTAGGGAAAAGCCAGAAGGCGATCAACCGGTTAACGAACTTTTATGTTCTATTATCCTCCGAATTATGCACCGTCCCGTTTGCCCTACGTAGAACTGGCCACAGCTCAGGGGAATTTTATAAACCACACCCATACGACAGTCAATAAAACAGTTGTTCTTATTCTGCTTCACTGGACAAATATCTTTTTCTTTCTTTTTTGCCTTTTACCTGCTCCTTTCTCCTCTGTACGGCAGCGCATATCTTACCTAGCTTATTGGGAGCAGTGAAAGCACCATTAACATATCTACTTGCAACTTTTTAAGCCTGTGCGCCACTGAATAAATGTACGAAATAGCCACTACTCCTTTTTGCTATTACTACTTTCTGTAATCACGCCCGTCCCCCTCGAAACCGACTTCTTTAGGCGCACAGCCACAGTGGCCACTGCTACGCTACGATTACCTGCTTCTAATAGGCGCCGGATCTGCGCATTAAAACTAGCGCACATTTTGTGCATGCAGGATCTGGTGAGAGAAGAATTAAGGCACGACATGGCAATTCCGTTTTTTAGTACTTTGGAATGCTTGGATTGAAAGTTTAGCAACGACTTTGAAGATCTTGGGGAGTACTGCCAACAAACGTGATTTTGTACGAAGACCAAGGAAATGCTAAGAAACTGAATTACGCATTGCTGAGGAAATTCCTTGGTAAACTTTAATCCTCCTCCATAAAGTTTAAATTGCTCACTTACTGAGGTAGCAGTGGAATCGAATTCCTCCCTATTGCAGAAAATCAGGTAATCATCAACGTAACGAAATATCTTGATAACGCTATCACCTAAGGCTTTCTATAAGCAGGTGTCAACCTTCCTCTGGAAAATATTGTTAATAGGGGCAACCTTTGGACCAATACAAATTGCTGATTTCTGCAGAAAAACGCCATCTCTCCACCCAATAAATGTCGATTTCAAGTACAGTGAAAAAAATTCTAGAGAAGCTCCCGTGGAAACACCGCATCTGTCAATAAAAGGCAACTCTTGCACTTCTTTAATGCACTCATTTACGGAATTCAGCAACCCGTCATGTGACAAGGAATAATGCAGGTCTTCAATATCCATACTAAAAGCTGTACAATCACCAGGATTTTCCTCTCTCAAATACTGAACTAGTGCCTGAGAATGAGGCAAGCAAAAGGGGTATGAAAAAACTAGTGAAGTTATGCAGTTCTCTAGGTAATTAGCGACACAGACCTGCCACGTCCCTTCCTATGATGCTATAGCACAAAATGGAATTTCTTGCTTTGGTTCTTCGCCGACAAAAGCAGTTCTAAGGTGACGGTTTTGCTTTCTTGAAATTAGAGACAACCCTATCAAGATTATGTCTCGACAGGAAGTCAACCGCACATTGCTTAACGGCCGAAGCATCTGGTTTTACTGGCTGTAAATTCTTTTCTATGGCTGAAATCGTTTCCTGAAAACCTGTCATCTGGTATAATTACGAAATAACCTTCCTTGTCAGATGTTACTCGTCTAAGCTTATACTCCACAAGATAACTAAGGATAGGACAGGGTCAGACGTCTTAAAATTAGAATTTGCTTGTTTATGCTAGCAATGCAATCTGAAATACAGCGCGAGCGTTCTTCTTCCAGGACGAACCTGGTTATGCAGCGCGGTATGCTTAATACGTCAACGGGTTTTATGTTAGGCTTAAAACAGTGCTTAGGACCTAAAGCAAGGATTTTCTATGGGTATCACTTACGATGGCGTCTCCAAGAACTAGTACGTTATTTCACTGTGAATTATTAAAAGGTGTTTCCTCTTGCTTTGTTGAAGTTCCGGAAGTTTCATCCTCCATAGGAAGTCCGCGTGTTGCACGGCTAACCAATACCAATCGGCGTAGGTGCGGTTCCAGTGGCAACAGTCTCCCAGGGCCGTCTCCCAGAGATCCTTGTACTGCGACCCTGGTGCCCATTTAAGAAATGCTTTTGCTAGGTCTCCTGACAATTAAATAACGATGTTCGATACTACCGCATATTCTGGTTCGTCAGTGCTCGTAGAAAAATAATCTAGAACACTTGAGGTAAAGCTTTCAGTCACGGCAGGGTGATTTTGATCAAATATTACATTCTTTAGCTCAATTAAAAGAATGGCTTTGTAGGCTTCCCGATTGCTGCAACCTGAATTCTTAAAACGTTCCGAAAACAATATTCTCGATACCAGCAGTGAACAGAAATTCCTTGGGAGTCTCATTACAGCCATGCTGCTGCCGAATTATTCCAAAGAGGTTCTTAAAAGGCCTTGATTTAGACGATTCATAACAACTTTAATGTTGAAGGGTTCCTCCAGGACTCTACGCAACATACAAATCGCTTTCCTTGTTGCCTGCCGATTACGTATTATGGACTGCTTTGCTGCTTGGAAGTTCCAATATTTATTTCATACAATGAATTTAAAACTTAGATGTGCTCTGTCGAAGCCATTAATTTAATTATGGGCTTCCTTAGTGCTTGGCGCTGGCAAGATTAATTCATCATACAAGCGAAGTTATGAAGTATCGTATGCTTTGTAGGGGTGCTAATCATAGACCTAACTTTTCGCTCTATCATCTCTGCACAACAACTATTTAATGAATCAAACAACTGATCCATTTTTTCCCGCTAGCTCGGCGGTGCTGGCGGCTTCTGGTGGACGGACATCAGAGGTTATGTTTCTGCTACTAGATATACACTGCCGCTAGCGCCTGAACAGCCCAGTCAGTTCTCATAATGTCGCGTGCAGTTCTATACCCGTGCTTAAGAGTCAGTTTCTGTTGGTATTTCAGTATCAGGTGATGTTCTGATTCATATCACGTTTGAATGTGGCTCCAGGAAGCATCTTCAAGGGGTGTACGGTAGCGCGATGTCCTTCCAGCAAGGAACTTTATAAACACTGCACAGATGCTTCCTCAGATTGTTCCCAAGTACACACCAACAAGTAAGGGGTATAAAAGATGAGGTATATCTTCACTCCATCTGTAATAAAAAAATGGCCTGTCAGGATTTACATTCCGTGTCACAGCAATAACACAATGGCTGGCTCCCTGATCGCAAACTTGGTGCCTTTACAAAGAGGCCCCATTTCTTCATCCAGATGATCAGCTGTTTTAGCAAGAGTGAAAGGGGCTGCCTGGAGCAAATTCCACCAGCCCCAGTCAACAAAAGCTACTTGCTTAATCAATTTCTCAGCTATTCCCGTGTCTAACACAAGCAGTGCAGTGTTGGCTAGGCCAATCATTATTTCTCTCGCATTTTCTACATATTCATGTACGATGTCCTGCTTGAGATATATATTGCAAATTTCTTTTCAATAAAATTTCACCACAGATCAGGCAACAATCTCTTTAATATCACATTTTCCTTCTCTTTGTGTCAGTCAGAAACGCAGCATTTAGGAAAGCGGCTTTTAACAACGTAGCTAAGAAGTTTGCCGTGGGAAGGATTCGTACCGTTCATAAGTAACGTCGGGACTAGCGTTCAAATAACATTAGCGTTAGTAAAATAGGCTGAGGGCAAACAGCCTAAATTCCATGGTCATCGTTCTTAATGTTTTTCAGTGGTAGTAGATGGATTTGCATGCTCGGAGTATCCAAGAAATCTTCGTTGAGGGGCCTTATGACTTTACACAAAACGGTGATGCGACGCAATCGGTGTTCTGGGCTTTTTTAGTCTTCAACAAGTTAGCGGATGCGGAATTTGCGCTGCGATAGCACTGCAGCCTTTTCCAAGAACGGGGAGTTGGAACCTTCCGTATCACGTCAATAAGTGTATTAAGGTGCGTATTGAACCTGATTTATTCATTATAGATTAAGTGCAATATGCACGATTTCTATAGCTCCGGTAAAGCCATTGCTTTCAGCCATAAAAAAGTGTGCCTTGAGCAGCTGTCTTAAGTGGGTGCAGAATATATTCTGTTCGAAGCATGTGTTTATAACATTAGCCAGTGTATTGAGTTCGTTCGGTGACATTATAAGTCATCATTCGTGCTGGTTCGGGGAGGCCTTCAATCACAGCCACCGCGTCGCGATCATATCGCATGCGACTGCACACTTAGACGGGCAGAAGTGGAGCGACTGGTAATGGCAACACCGGCATCAGGTGCTGTTGGTGGCTAGGACGGTGGCGGCGACGCGCGCCGAGACCGCAGATGAGGTGGCTTAATGCTTGTTCTGGGCTCCCATACGCGCCCTGGCATGACGTGTTGCAGCCATCGTCCACACATCCTCCCTGCATCTCGGTTACTAGTTCCCGGTAGAGTGGGAACGACATGCGGCCTCCGACTTCTTTCCCGCTCAGTAGTGCCAGCTTGACTGCTGTTGTGGAATAAGAGACGGAGAACTTTTAAATTATGGAAAAATGACAGACGTCCGTTCGCTTAGAGCGCATCATGAAGACTCCTTTATTTTTGACTAGAAGGTATGGAAAAGGGGAGAGTAGAGAAGGGGAGAGAATCACTCCGCTCCTACTTTTCGCCTGCCGCGTCGGCCGCGCCTCCTAGCATTCATCTGCGGAGCGGACAGAACGACACAATGGCCTCCTGCCGCCAAAGCCGTCGTTGGGGCGACGGCTTCCTTAGGATAGCATGTGCAAATCTCGAAGGCCATGCTTTTGCTGGCTGCATACGGTAGAAGTTACTCTAAATCGAATATATGTCATAAAATTTCTTTCTACGCTAAACTATAGCGTACAATATAGATGGTTCGATTGTTCTTTTTCTCCAACAGTATCTATATGTAGTCAGGTGCAACGTAGTAAAAAACGTGATTGTACTTGTTAATATTTTAGCTATCACGGTGGCCGCAACAGCCTCACACGTATGCAGGTGGCGCTGTTCATCCTCACGCCAGTATAAGTATAATAACCGGCGGTTGGGAAATTGATGAAAGTAAGGAAACGGCAAACAGATGCGTGCAAAAATGAAATGTAAAATAGACTTTTACAAAGTTTGGTTATGGGAATTCATCGTTTCTCTTCTTTCCTTTTTTCTTTAACATAGCTAGGACACTAGGCAGTATAAAGAGCTTCATGGCGCAACCCACCACCCCGTTCCAAAGGGGATGCTCATAGCATGAATCCAGCATCCATACGTCTGCTTTCACCATGTTTATGGCGGACGAACGTGTTTTTCCACGGCTCCGTAGCGGCGACGAAAACATAAGTTTTTTGTGCATGCTTCGAGCTTGCTTCCGTTTTTGATTCTCTGATTTGTTTTTAGCCTTCACAGTAATAATTATCTAGCTTCATTTTTTGCTTCTTTCGTGTGCGCTGGTGTGTTCGTGTATATTTTGTTTTGCAGGATAGTCGGCGCGTCCTTTCGCGCCATGTGCTTCAGCCCGTGCAAACGTGTCGGGCGTCAAATCTTTATAGCCTTTAAATAGCCCTTTGGAAGTGGCTAGAAAAAGAGCTATCAGTGGTTAATAGCTGTCATTCGTGTCGAGAATATTGCTTTTCTAGGACAATGGGAGCGTGTCCACGTTGTTGTACACGTGCGAACACGTCATACCTCATGTCTGTGCGGCATTTATTGCTTCCAAAATCTTCTTAATAACATACTTCATTTTAGGGGTTAAGGTACTGTGCCTATCAGCTTTTGCTAGAACGCATGTGCTCCGAATAGTTCGGTGTTTGCATTAGAAAAAGCTGAATGCAACACATGGCAACAAAGACGGTAAAGTGGGCAGGGGCTCACTAAAGGTACACGAGGGGACGGATGAGAATGGAGAAGGATTGGAGTCAATTGGCTGTCGATGCAAACTAAAGGAATTGCAAGATTTTCAGCGTAAGCTTGTGAAACAGGGCGAAGAGCTCAAAAATCAGCTACACGTGGAGCGTGATGCACGGAAGGCCGTGTAAAAGGACTTCAAGCAGCTGTGGAAAAGTTCAACAGGGCTGGCATTGGTGAACGAGAATGGTCGTGACCAGAGACGGAGTGTCATCAAAGCACGTGGAATGTGCGCAACGTGGGGAGGGGGTAGCGGAAAGAGCTCCGTCTACCTTGATGCGGCCACAAAGGAAAAGCAGGAACGTAGGGGTCAATGCTCCGTATGAAGTCCAAATCACCCAGAGAAGCATGACAAAGGGAAACGGAGAGTCCTCGGCAGTAGGATAAATTGAAAGGGTGATTATCGCCGGCGACTCAAACCTAGCTAGGAGGTCAGAGGCAATTGTGGAGAGGGGGAAAGCTGACAAAAAGGTGGTGGTAGGTACATTTCCAGGACGGACATTGAGCGCTTTCCTAGAGCAAGAAAAACCAAAGCTCGCGGAAAATGCCCACGGACCTAACCTTGTCGTAGTAGGAGGTGCGACAAATGACGTCCTAAACAAAAAAGGGACAGGACTAGCCCAGCGCTTAGCGAAGAGGGTAGGCGATTTGCGCGGGCTCTCCCCTCAGGTGCAGATCGCGGTGTGCACGGTGCCGGAGGTGCCTGTACGGAACAGTAACGTACAGAGAGCCGTAGTGGCTGCTAATGAGGCTATATGGTCAGTAATCCGAGAGAAAGGTTTCGAGGTTGTCGAAGTAAGCAGAGCAGTGAGGTGTGGGGGTTTTGAGCGGTTTCGAGGTTGTCGAAGTAAGCAGAGCAGTGAGGTGGGGGGGTTTTGAGCGAGACAGGATCCACTTCGATTACAGGCTTGGACGAGAAGTGGGCTGGCGACTTGATGGTCGCGCGGCTACTTTTTCAGGGGGCCCTCGGGCGCTCAGGAGGCAAAAGTAGGTAGTAAGGAAGAAGGTCCCCTAGGGGAACCACAGAAGAGCATCGCCGTTAGTAACACAATAAGGAAGAAAACAAGAAAACTCGCCATGCTACATAAAGACTACGAGAAGGAGCTACATAAACGGGCAGGGCAGCAGAACAAAGGAAAAGTGGGCACAGATTGAGGGGCAGTTAAAAAGAGAACAAATAAAGGTATATGCGGTTACAGAAGCGCAGCTTAGACTCAGAAGAGCCTGCAGTGCTTGAGAATTAAGTGTGGGAAGCGTGCAAGACAATTAAATCGGAAAGAAAGGGGGAGTCGGAATGCCCATACATCAGGGAGCCAAATGCGCATGGCCATGAGGGAAAGCGTAAAAAAAGCACGACAACAGAAGGGAACGAAGACACCGAACTACTAACTGAATTTTTATTCCACATGGTTACCGCATCTATACCATCGTACAACAGGCCAGTATCACAGCATAGATTTCTTTCTGCCACAAGCATCCGCCACCGCCACATCATACAATTTCATTTAAACGCAAGTCAGACGCCTCCAAAATTTCCGATGGGCACTGCCGTGCAATTTGTGATTTTAAATGTAATAGCACATTTTCTACTTCTTATCTCGTTGAACTTCTGCCGTTTGTATTCAGTTTTTTATTTATTAATACTGCAATTTTCTACAGGACCTTCGTATGGTGAGCATACAATACAAATGCAAATATTGGTGAAAACAAAATTGAGTGACAATTATCAGTAAATTTCAAAAAACAAGCAATCAAGGAACACAAAGGAAAGAGATACAGGAAAAGGCAGGCAGAGCACGTGGGTATATTACAGTTCCAAACAAATGTAAGGCAATCAAAGATAGGTTTCAAACATTTTCAGTTGAGTTTGTAATACTGCATACATAGACTGTTCCAGTGTGTGATTGTTCTGGGGAAATAAGAATATTTATGAATTTCTTGCGTTTAATCGACTCATTGTAACACTGTGTCGTTGTCTTGTGTCCTATCCGGAGCAGTACGATATATTATTGGACGTCTAATTATTGTATTCCCCTTTGATGATTCGAAAGAATTTTAAACGACATATTCCGTTTCTTTCAGAGACTGGAAAAAAGCCCTTTTGATTAATTAGATGAGTGATAGATTTAAGACCATATGAGTTCTAAATAAACCCTACTTTGTTTTGCACTCTTTCCATTTAAGCAGTACTAGTTTTTGTAAAGGGATCCCAGATTATACCTGCATATTCGCACATTGGACGAGTAATGTTTTTATATCCAAGAAAACTTACACTGCGGGGCGTGAGTTTCAAGGCACGTCGAAGGAAAAAGTTTGCGGCGGGCGTTAGTAGTGACATCAATTTGTTCAGTTCAAGTTTATTTATATTGCATGTACAAGGAACGGGCTTACATATTATATGCAGCATCAGGAGCTCCCAAAGTGAGAAACTGCCAGGAGGACCTCCTATCACTAGTGGGTGCATAAGAGCATTAGAGCAGAGTAGAGGGAGAACAAACAAAAGGAAAAAAAGGGAAAAAACGCGTCAAGAAATATAATTCGTATGGAACAAGTTACGATAATCAGAAAAAAATTAGATATGTATTAAAACAGCGCTATACAATATCAAAATAATGATAAGCAGGAATATGTACTAATCTGTAAGAAAAAATTTTGTTATTCTACATATTACTAACAAAAATAATACAAAGTGTTTTACAGAAATATAAAGCCTAACGATACAATAATAAAAGTAATGTAAAGAAAATGCAATAATTGTGAAATTATATTTATGACAAATATAAAAAGATGGTTCTGCTAGCAGTATCCTTTTCATATTGCGTTTAAGAAACTGCAATGAAAGAGATGACCTAATATTAACAGGGATGCGATTCCAAACTGAAATACCATAGAAACGAATTTTAAATTTTCCATAGTTGGAACTGATATTATGTAATAGATGATTATTGCGTTCTGAAAATCTAGTATTTTTGGTCATGAGGTTGTCAAAAGGAAGACTGTCTGATATTTAACGATGAAAAAGACGAAATGGAATGAGTGACAACTAGTGATAGAACAGCTGTTGAATGGGTACAACGTTAAGATGTTGATATATAGGTAAAGAATGGCAACGGACTGAGCTAAAGGACATTAATTTTACTGCCCGATTTTGAAGACGTACTAGTGGCTTGAGATGAATTGCATATGTATTACCCCATGAAGAGAAACAGTATCATAAATGACTCAAAGGGGTGGAGACATCAAAATTTTCGTTCGTGCGTTTGTTGATTCAAACGTTGCGTCATGCTTCAGGGAGCACGATACACACAGCGGGATTCATGTATATCCGATAAATAATTTAATAGCATTATTATACCGAGCGATTTCGGTTTCGGTTTCTGGGTTCCGGGGAATGCTATGACGTCACAGAGGAGGAAACGCAACATGGCTTGGTCACGTGGGCCACAAGAAATAGTGACGTAAAACTATGCTGCGTCGTCTGCTCGCGCATACGCGCGCTCTACCAGCAGAGGTCAATAACTGGCGATTCGAAGTGCACGTCGAGATGATGATAATTATTGCGAAGAGCGACAACAACGGTAAGAAAATATTGCGGCTTGTGAGAGTCGGTGATTCATTCCGAAGCGCCGTAATTTAGCTTTGAAGTAAACCGGAAAAGGCCTAGCAACGATATCGGCGGCACCGAACAATCAGAGGCGGTGAAGCTGCCGTCGGTGCCAGAGTGACCACTCCTCGGTCGCTGATTGGCCGCTTCGCCGTACGGCCTCCGCACAAATGGATCCCGGGCCTGTCCTCTCTACGGCAAGGAAATCTCGCCGTTCGCGAGCAAAACCGCCGGCGCACGGGGGCCCGCGAACGGCAAACGGCGTGCGGCGAGTTTCCGTGCCGGTAACGTGGACGGGCCCTCACATTGAGAAAGGCCAAGAGAACGAGAGACCGCTCCTAGCTGCCGAACTATGCGACTATGCGAGGAGAGAAGCAGACAACACGAACGCCGCATATCCTGGTCCCTTTCGGAGTCGGCCGGCTAGTGTTAACTCAAACGTGTAGAGGCCCGTCCGCACGGCAACTCGTCGCACGCAGTTTGCCGTTCGCGGGCCGCCGTGCGGCGTTCGTGTTGTCCACTTCTCTCTTGTGTCCGTGCCTGCACGCCTTACCCCTTCTTTGCATTAAGAAATGATTTCTATATGCCTGTAGCTCGGTCATAGTGGAGGCTATGCTCGGTCGCTCGGCTCAGCAGGCTCCGTAATCGGCATTTCATCGCTACTCATCATACGTCACGTTTTTGTGCTGGTGTGCTATGACTTCACTATTTTCGTTCCTCCTCCGTGACGTAGTAACCGCCGCGCTAGCGATGGGTCTAGACTACGAGAAGGAGTTTTTAATGACTTTTTGAAGCTGAATTAAAATTATCTTGAAATGTTTGCAGCGTCCAATACCTCGTTCTGGGTGTCCTTGCATACGGAAGCAGCCTACAACATGCTTTTTATAGCCTCAAAATTTGGTGTCCCAACCCCTTTAATATAAGCATAATACAACATTCTAATAACATGAGGTTGGAATAATGCACTTGTTTTAATAATAATGCGGATGCCAAATCAAACATTTTTAATTAGCGAGTTGGCATGGCTATTGAACTTAAGGTGTTTCTCGAGAGTAACACCCCGCAATTTAACAGTATTAGATGTCGGTATAACATAAGTAATTAACGAGACAGCTGTGGAAAAAGAAATCGCTGTTTGTCGGTTAAGAAGTAGCACAATCGCTGTTTTTAATGGATTGATTAAATTCATTACATTTAGCAGTTGATATAATTGGAGCATAACTGACAGTTGGGCTTAAATATGTTCATTTTAATGTCACCACAAATGATGTTGTTTTCATTGGTTAAGACGCTGAGTATTTCTTATAGCTGTGAACAAAAGTCCGAGTACGACGATGATTGGGAACGATAAACGAATACCAGGATTGTATTCCTGTTATTCAGTGACAAGACATTCCGGTCAAACTCCAGCCACAGACTCGTACAGCAAATTGCGGAACAAAATATGACGAGTGTCCGCAATCGAAAAACTAACACGAATGGCAGATGCACCACTTCGCTGAACCTCACAGTAACAATATTCACTGGTATATCCTGGCAGACCAAATAGATTGCCATCTACTGTCGTTAGCCATGTTTCAGACAGGCATAATAAATAAAAATTACGGTTAAGTAAAGAAACTTCAAAAGGTCATCATGATGTTTGTGCAGACTTCGAATATTGCAATGAATGAACGAAAATTAGGTTTATTTGTCGTGTAACGTTTTCGACTTATCACATGAAAGCCTGCCTCTGTTCATGGTGAGGATTTAATTTGGAAAAACGGTAGTGCAGGCGCAATCATTATGTAGACAGCCAAATCGCTTACGGCTGAAATGCGATAAACGCGGCTATTCTCAATCTTTCTGGCTTTGATCACGCAGTTTTCAGTCCAGAGGAATCGCCATCCTTTAGTCTTTTTCAATTCGTGAGCTTGCGCGAAAAGTCGCTTGTTCTCTGGCGTGAGGGGATCATTCACGAAAAACGGGGGGAGTCACGGTTTCGCGAAAATCCAATGGCTAATGTGGTGAGCTTAGCCTTTGTAGCTTCACTAATGGATTCAGCTCACTTCGACGTTGAACAGAATCGCGCGATAATGTCTTTTCTTTTTGTTGCCGGGCAGCGATGAGGAATGTCAATGCCGGAGGGGACGACAGGACATCAGATCTTTTCGCCAATAGTTTGTATTACAGCCAGGCAGTTCTCACCTTCCGTGAAGAGAATGTCTTCTATTTTAACGTTTTCCAGGCGAGAATACTGCTCTGGAGACATGAGACGTTGAGACAGCTTTGCGTTTTCGTCCTTCAACTTATTTTCCTTCAAAATGGTTTCATTCTGCACTTTAGCGGATTCATGCAGTCCATTAAACATGCCAAGATTTCCCTGCAAAGATTTCATTTCGGCATCTAGTGTTGATATTTCTTTCGCTAGCTCAGCACACGACGGCATCTTAAAATAAACACACTTGTGGCAACAATGCAGCGGCATAGATGGATTTGGAAATGCACAAGTTTATAGGAGACAGACCTGCACGAAGTATCGGGATGGACTTAGTTGCTTGCTCGCTGCCGCAACCCTTGCTGCAGAGTGACGGGCTGGCGAGCGGACACCCCCTTTTTAGGCGATCCGGTAGATACGGTCACTCCGATAGATGTACCTTGACTTCACGAGAATGCAGATAACAGCGGCCGTGAGTAGTGACGTGAATCGGCAGATGACGTCACTCCAGTAGATGCCGCTTGGTTCCACCAGGCCGTCGAAAACTGCAGGTGTGAATTGCAACAATGACTCATTTCGCTGCCGACCGGTTTACGTGTGAAATACGTCAATGCCTAATTGCACACGAAGCTATCGACCAGGTTTTCGCAAATGAGAAGCCCTAGGTACTTGTAGCTGTTCACTTCTGAGAGGTGGTTATTGTTAGGGATATCGTTAAACAGTAGACTCTTCCTTTCCCGTGTTACCCGCATGAACTGTTTCATCATAATTAGAAGGCATTTGCCGCTGGTCTCCCCAAGATATTATTACGTAACATCGTTATTTCTCCTAACTTGATTCTTTACTGTTATTCTTTTGATAGAACACGCAATGATCAGCGTACAATCTGACAGAAACTGACATGTTAGAGACAATGTCATTTATAAAAATTAAGAAGAGACAGCCCGAGAACGGATCCCTGGGGAAAGCCAGAATCAACGGAGAGCATATTAGAAGAGGCATTATTTAGTGCCACAAACTGGCGGCGGTTTTTTAGATAGACTATTTACATGGATAGTAGCTTATCATTTTTAATATGTTGCCTAACTTGTGAAGGTTATTATGCGAAACCTTATCAAATGCGTCTCTCACGTGATCCCCGGGTTACATCTTGGAGTCTATTTAGCAATTTTCAATACAAAGCGTTCAATGCGCTCGAGAACAATACTTTTGAGAAGGAGCTACAAAGGATTCACATTCCAATTACATTTTATGAAAGTATCATAACTATAGCTAGCATGTCAACAATGTATTCATCGTGAGCGCGATAGAATTAGGAAAGAAATGGATATTGTCATTGCGATCAAAGTCAGCATTGGTCAGTCAGTATTACAGCTTGGTGATCAGCGATCCCTTCGGTTACATCACTTTCCACTCTTTCTTGAATAGCACCATTTAGAAAAAATAAATCACGAATTGAACCCGATCCAATGTGACTACTAGGAGTCGTTAACTACTTGTAATAGGTGAATGCAGTGGAAATATCGAGCATAGTTTGTTCAATGATATCAGAATGTGAAAAGTGTCCAATCTATGTTTGGTAGATTAAAATCTCCAGTCAAATGTGACGTATCATTCAGTTTCACATGGTGCCACAAATGATCTTTCAGATTTATTAGCAGCTCAATGGACGAGCTAGGTGGCCTATAAACGGCTTCAAGGATGTAACGAGTATTGTTTTTGTAAAATTTACAAAATACGCCCTCTACGCTGTCTATATGAGGCATTTCGAAGATCGTCAATGAAGATTTAAATAGGGTGGCTACTCCTCCTCCCCTTAGTTCTCCGTCTTTACGAAACACTCGGTAGTTTTCTGGTACAAATTCACTGTCAAAGATGTCGAAGTGTCGGTATGTGCAGCTATTTCTACGTCATGCGCCATAAGCAAACACTCAAGTTGTGTAGCTTTGTTAAGTCATCGACAATTGGCATTTAACAGTGCGAACATTTGCTTCGCAACGTTACTGGGTCATTCATTCTTCTAAATGACGCTATAACGCTCTTCCTTCTGTTCGTCCCACCCGAACATAGCTCATGAACACAGCTTCATGAACAAATATCTTATCAAATATTATTCTGACCTTAGCGCCTTCAGCTTTCTCCTCTGCACAACTTTGCCAGAGCTTTTCCTTATCTCACGAATTCGGCCCGAAAATCTTCTGACACCGAAAATTCAGTTCCTTTAAGCTTTGAACATGCCTACAGAACCGCAGTTTTCTCTCGTAGTCCTGAAATTTCACAATTACAGGGCGATTTTGTACTTCCTTTTTTCCCAGTCTGGGACGCCTTTCTATACTATAAATTTCAACTTCTAATTTTCCATCAACGACTTCTTTCTTTACTATACTCTGAAGACTGACGGGCGTTTCATTTCCTTCTCCTTCAAGCCGTAAACGAGCAAGATATATCTGCGGCTTCTGTTTTCTACGTCATTCATCTTTTTAAGCATGTATGACTTGTCTTTTCAAGCTCAGATACAGCTGCTTTTATATTATTCACTTCATTATTTAGGGTCGTAAGGCATGATAACATGGCTTCCAGGTTGGTAATGCGCTCAGTAAAACCGCAAATTTTATCCTTGAGAGCACTCTGTTACTGATGCCTTCATCGAAACAGTCATAGTGCTTTGACACAAAAGAAGCTGATACAACATTTCGTCCTGCGTTGGACCTGGGTTGCGTTGAATGTCACCGCACATTAGCAAATTCATTGGAAACGAACAAACATATGATAGACGGTTCGCAATGCACTATGGGCAATGCAGCAGCACCAAAAATCGGTTATCGCTGCGAAAGCATTCAGTAGGCATGTAAGAACAAACCTGGATAACAAAGAATTGGTTGGTCACCATCGTGTCCCATGTGCTGTTGCCAAGCCCACTGCATGGTATCGGCGATGTAGTGCTCCGTATATACGCCTGATGCTCCACGTGTTCTGCCTTTCCGGTAGTCGGGGCATGCGCAGAAATATGGGCAGACAGTCGCATGGCTACGCTGATTTTGATGCAGTCGGCACGTGCTTGTTGCTGTGTGCTGGTATGACCGTTGAGATTCACAGGCACTCCAGAGAACTCGCAGAGAACAGGCGGTTGCACTCGCATCAGGCCGGTGAGGTCCCACATAACAAAGCACAATGGATTGGTGACCATCGCTTCCGATGCGCTGCCGCCAAGCCCACTCTAGCCAGCTACAGTGCTCTACTGATGTGCAGTCCTTGCACATGACTTTCACGTGTTTGGTGCTGCAGAGCATTATCTCAGCAGGTACCCTAACGAATCTTTTTTATCTTTTTGTTTCTGGTGCAGCAAATTACAGTATTATATTCTATGCCATGTTGAACTGTATCCTTAGACACCGCATTGCCGTCTATTCAGATTTTAAGCAACCTGCGATTCCACTTCATGTTGAAGAAAATACCAGGAAAAGGTTGATAAGTTATGAACCAGCCTGTCTTTAGTAGCTCAAGCGAGGTACTAAAGCCGTAGTATCTCACTTGAATTCATTCTACCATGTTCTTGTCATTTTCCTCACAGACCGTGCTGCTGCATCAAGTGCCTACTTTTTGTTTCTGCTTTGGTATGGTATCCATTTATTCCTATTTAGTGTAGAAGCAACACATTTCATGTTGTATCAAGCTGATTTTATTTATTATTCATTTGATTTGTGAAGCTCGTTTTGCTCGCTTCATATTTAAAACGGCCTTGTTCATCCGTAGTGTGCGAGCACCAGACCTTAGGAATCTATCTGAAGCACATTTCACGTTATGTCATGCTAATTTATTAGTTTTTGAGGTGGGGGAGGCTTCCGTTTTTTCTGTACTTCGTACTGGCAAAGTGCCTTGTGAGTAATAAGCGGGTTAGCAGCACAATTCAGAAACCTGCCTTAAGCATACATCAATATGCTCTCCTGAAATGGCGATGATCCAACTTAAGCCAATTTTTTGCATTGTATGTTAAATTCAATTTTTTAGTGCGATATTGTCCGATTGTTTCGGTGGAACTCTCACGTGCAAAGTCGAAGCTGGGTTTGTTGAACTGGAAATTTTATGAAGCACCTAAATTAATAAAATGAGCACATTTGATGTGTCATTGTAACTCGTAACGCATTTACATATTTATTGTTCTGTTAGAAACAGAAGCTGCATACACAAGACTGTGACATGTGGTGGAGACGTATGA
Source organism: Dermacentor variabilis (assembly GCF_050947875.1). Taxonomy (NCBI): domain Eukaryota; kingdom Metazoa; phylum Arthropoda; class Arachnida; order Ixodida; family Ixodidae; genus Dermacentor; species Dermacentor variabilis. The sequence continues at coordinate 106,180,780 of NC_134575.1, forward strand.
AGCTGATAAAATACGTTTTATTACACTGTCACATCTGACATTTGTTTACAATATTGTCGCGTTGCAGTGAAGGTAAAAAAAAGGAGCAAGGCTGAATGGCGAAATTAATGTTTTATTGGGTGAACATGTGCCCTCAAAAACAGGCTATACTCAAAAGACGATAGCGGCGAACACAGTCGGCAATCGTAGAAAATCTGATCTGCCGATCAAGCACGTCGGCTTTTATACACGACTCATCGAAGGTTCCACAGTAATCGCTGGTGCCCGCACGTCTTTCACAAATTTCTACACTATTCGTGTCGCACATGCGATCAGCTTACACTAGATTCCGTGACAACAGAACCATTGATAACATTATAGAAACTTCCGATACATGCCGGCGCGTCCTACGCCGAGCGAAAACATTTGTTAGACGATGAAAAGCGGTTACCCGAAAAGGATAAGTACGCGTGTCAATATTGCGTGTATTTATTCAAAGTATGTGGCTAGCTTGTTGCTTGTGCGTAACAGCTCAACAGAACATGGAACGGACGCTACCTGTATGCACACTAGAAAAGATATGAGCCGAATGCAGTTTCGCCGAAGAACACATTGGCTCCCACTTTCTGATGATATCGATAGTGCCTGATAACATTACATAGGTGTCATGTCAGCGACAGTCTTGGACAAATAAAATGTGAACTAAAAATAAACAGCAGGTCACCTGTCTCTGTGTCTCGGTTATAGAATCTCACCGCGAAAGAAGCACACATCCGACTCGCCCACTATCAACATACAACTGGAGGGACACACCATCGTTCCGTCTCAGAGCGTAAAGATATTGGGAATGGTTTTCCAGTCGGATCGCACCAATACAATATTAATTCAAAAGCTTAAGAATACAACAGCCCAAGTTACGCACATGATCCGGCGAATAACAACCAAGACAAGAGGTATGGGGGAGGCGTACACGCTTCGGCTTGTCCAAGCCTTCGTCGTGTCTCGAATAACTTACGCTATTCCATACGCACTACTCGACGAGACGGAACTCAAGAAAATCAACACAATGATCAGAAAGGCATATAAGCAGGCGATGGGCCTGCCAATCAGTACGTCCACAGAACGCCTACTACGACTAGGTGTGCACAACACGGCCGAGGAGCTGATCGAGGCACATTTATCCAGTCAGCGAACAAGGCTGGCGATTACGGAAGCAGGGAGGTCCATTCTCTTACGCCTGGGGCTCTCTGCCCCTCTGAGCCATCCGCCGCCTCAGACTGTGAGCTTACCCCATGCCATCCGGAGAAACATCACCCAGTGCACCACGCAGAGCGAAGGGAGGCCCGCGCCCTGGCCATACACAAGCGATACGGAACTTTACCCTCTACAGCCTACACGGACGCGGCTTCTTACTCCAGACGCACAGCCACAACAGCCACCGTAGTGGCCAAAACAGAACATCGGAGCAGCCGTTCGCTCACACGAAACAATCCCCTCCAAGCCGAGGAAGCGGCCATAGCCCTCGCGCTCTCCCAAACAGAGGTTGAAGTCATAGTGACCGACTCCCAACAGGCGTGCCGCAACTTTGCTAGTGGCAGAATTCATACCACTACGCTCCGGATTATCAATCAAAAGCCGCCAACGAGATCAGTCATGATCATCTGGGCGCCAGCTCATCAAGGCATTCCTGGCAACGAGGTCTCCAACCACGTGGCTCGAGATCTGACCCACCGAGCCGACGCCGAGGAATCTGAACCCGAGCGCATGCACCCTCTAGTCTCTTACCAAGACATCACACAACACTACAAGCTAACCCGCAGAACATATGCACCCCCACACAAGTCACTACCTAGAGAGCAGGAGCGATTCCTCCGAGCTCTACAGGTTAATACATTCCCCCAACCAACCAGAAATCACCTCATACACCCTACAAAATTCTCTCCCTAATGCCGCTTCTGCGCAGAGCCCGGGTCCCTCAGGCACATAGTAGGGGGTTGCAGAGCGGCGCCATTAAATCCTCCGAACCCTTACCCCACTAACGAGCTTTGGGAGAGAGCCTTGGCCAGCTCCGACCTCGAGGATCAGCAACGGCTGAGTGCGAGGGCCCAGGACGCGGCCCGAGCTCAAGGCATTCTGGAATGAGGACGCCTCTCCAAAGCTGCATTTACCTAATAAAAATGTTTATTCTCTCTCTCTCTCATGAAAGTGCCCTGCGACATACTTGTGATGCATGCAAGTGATAGCTGATTGCTAAAAATGCTATATACCTGATCTTAATGCGAGCTGAAACCATGCAAGATTGTGGAACTCGCTTGGATTTTAATTGTCAGTCACTGCACAAAATGCTGCCAAGTGGTCGGTCTTCAATGTTTTAAACACTGCTTCAATTACGTCTGATTACACTTCAGTAAAACTCTTGCTTGGGCTACTTGGTTCATGCTTGAAGTAGTAAAGGCAAGGCGCAGAAGACCAGCACTCAAGAACAGAAACGACAGGACCGGCGCCTCAGAACTAAGTTTATTTTCGCAACAAGCCTGCCTTGTGTAGGTTATTCACGCCGAGTCGCGCACAAAACTTTAGAAGTAAAAACCGCAATCTATCGACCACTCAGGAATTATATCTGGCACATAATATCGAATGAGCAAACAAGAACCATGCGTGGATCAGCACGGGAGGCAATTGATCTAGTATAGTCTTTTTTTTTCCAAGCCAACGGGGACAAAACCAGACATAAAAAGTACCGTCTACGCTTCACTACCAAACTATCCACAACATAACACACTTCAAACGCCTAAGGCCCAGTCAGTGATAAAACCCGCATGACTATGGGAATAATGACCAACGAATAACACGGAAAAACAAGAAAAAGGCTTCTAAGTACAGCGTCTGTGTCAAAACTAAAATCTCTAATAGTCGCTCACCTAAAAAATTGATAAAACATGTGACCGCGTGAAAAATGAACCACGTGACAAACAATAAAATGGACAGAAGTGTTGAACGATAAAGGTCTAAAGAACAGCGTCTGCGTCAAAAAAAGTGCAACAAAAACTTAAGAGCCACTAGAAAATCGTCAACAAAATAAAACTAGTTAAATAAAAGCAAGACAGACGGTAAAACCAAATGAAATCACTTTAACTTGAGGCCTAAATGAAACTTCTAAAAAAGTCGTCTCCTCTTCACGAAGCATAATGGACGGCCTGCTGACGCATGCGTTTCCCTCTTTTTTGATGAAATAGGCTTCCACAATTTCCCGCTTGAACCTGTCTTTTCCAAACTTCAAAAATTTAGTTTTGTCAAGATGAGGGCGGCAATTAGAGCAGTCTCTGCAATGCTCTGCAAGGATACTCCCTTCCTTGTTACGCAGATTACAACAGTGTTCCATTGCACGCTCATTGAAACATCGACCTGTTTGTCCGATATAGCTGCGACCACAGCTTAGAGGGATTTGGTAGACTACACGTGTCCTGCATTCAGTGAACTTCTTCTGATGCTGAATTGAACAAGCCGGGCGTTTCTCTCCTTTCGTGGCACAAAGCTTAGACAGCTTGCAAGGCGCGGAGAAGACAACCTGAACGTTATGCCTACTCGCCACTTTCTTGATGTTGTGCGATACCTTATGAAGGTACGGAATTACCGCAACAGAACTTCGTGAAACTGGCTCCCTGATAAGAGGCGGGTGCTTTAGTTTATGGAGCATCGTTTCGCAGACAGCTGAAATCAGACATGGCGGGAAGCCTGCCTGTTGTAGTCGTTGCACTTGAGCGCTAAAGCTACTTGACACCAAATGGATACAAGATTTGGTTAAAGCCGTTTGCAAAGAATTGGTAGTAATTGCACGCTTTACAATCTTGGAATGGGCGCTCTCAAACGGTAGCAGGCCTTTCAAAGAACGCGGATTGTACATTAAACAAATGCCTTCCTTTGGAAACACTAGCCTGATATCCAAGAACTGGAGTTGACCACAGCTCGGAACTTCCTTGGTAAGCCTGAGACCCTGACTGTGGTTCGAGAAGATAGTCATGGTTCTCTCAACGGTAGAAACTAATTCGTGCTCAGGTACGTCCTTCAAAATGACCAAGAAATCAACATATCTGTAAATGGACACTACATGGGGATCACAAAGATTATTACGGATTTCAGCTCCTACAACAGATAGGAAGATATCGCAAAGGACAGGAGCTACAGAAGAACCGATGCATATCCCTTTCTTCTGCACATAAAACTTGCCTTCAAACGAAATGGCGGTTGAGTTCAGGTAGAACTCTAATAAGGAAATGAAATTGTCCGCACACACACCTGCAGCATTCTGGAAGCGGACTCCGCCAGTTGATTGGATCTTGTCCCTGACCGCCGCTAAGAGACCTTGGTGAGGGACCGAATAGAAGAGATCTTCAATGTCAATGGGGAACGCGTTGTATTCACGAGGCAGCAAGTTTTCCAGATCCTTCAGCACCTCCAGAGAACTACGCACCAGGAAACGGTCGTCGCTCACCACGTTTCCCAGATGTGTCTGAAGGTACAGGCTAACAAGACGTTGCCATGTTCCCCTTTCTGAAACAATGGTGCCCAGCGGATAATCAGGCTTGTGTCTTCACAGTGAAGATCTCAAGAAACCTCCCTTTTTCATCCTTCGCCATCTTTTGCAGGTTTTCTAAATTCATTTCTCCCAAAAGTTGAAGAGCCTGACGTCCTTGCTTCCGAACCTTGAACACTTACACTTAGCTTAGCTTAACATTACACTTAGCTGCCATGGAAGGAAGCCCTGCGAATAAATGATGTAATCTTCTATTTCATCTTTTATGCACAGAGCATGTATGCATGATGTGGCATATAAGGACGGAGGCACGCAGATGCCTTTATGAGGTTAGTGAGAAGCTCTGAATCATCGTCTATTCTCCGAAGAAAACATCGCCACCGGGACACAAAAATTCCAAAAGCATTCTCTATGCAACGACGTCCCCTCGAGAGGCGATTGTTGAATGTTCTTTCTTTCATCCAATTCTTTCCTGGGTATGCACGTTTTGGAAATGGCTTTAGTAGAAAAGCTGCACCACCTAATAAGCACTCGCCATTTAGACATTCGAAGGTAGCCCTTGAGTTTATTCTTCAAAGGCTTTTTAGATTGCACCATCTCCAACAAATGAACTATCTGAAATTTAGCCTTGCGGCCCCAATGTCGAAAAGAATTAACCTACAGTTAGCATCTACTACTGCGAGTAAACTAGGGACTAAAAAGATTCATAATTAAAAAATGCTGATCTATTATTATTGGAGACCTTTATAGCAAATGTTTTCCATCGATACCCCCTATGACATATGGCAAGTTCCAATTGTGAGTAAATTATTCCCTTATTTGTGCCACTGGGATGTGGTCGCACAGCTGAGAACAACTGGAAAGAGGCAGTTCCAGATGGCTGGCAGCGTCTCGTTTAAGATGCTTGACACTGTTGCTGAATGTATGCGGTAGCTCATCGCAATTTCGTGCATAGAGCCTCCAGTTGCCAGGAATCTACAAATTAAAGAGAACATGGATCGCAAGTGTACATGTTCTCTCTACACAGCCCAATAGTACAAGTGCGGCAAAATCTGCCAAGATTGCAACTTCCACAGAACGCGGATGAAGCATACAAGGCGTAGCATGTATGTTTCAGGGCTCATGCGATCATGCTAGTTTAAAAGTCGAAGTATTCAATAAAATGGTTGCCTAGGAGGCAGATATAAAGGCAATTATTGTCCGGCAGTGAGTCAACCTCCTTCCCCCCCACTCCCCAAACATCTCACCCAACATCACTGTAATAATTGCTACAATGCCTGTCGACGAAACTTTCAATATAAAATAGTGGAAAGCACTGGCAACTGCATCAAAATGAAAATATTACAAACAAGAGTGTTCTGTATCGCGAGAAATGCGCAACTAAGAACGAGTACATTTGTGACATGAAGTGCATGAAAATCGACCAAAGCAATGAAACAAGAACCATAAAAACAAAACTCGCAACTGAAACCAACATTTAGTGCTCACTTATCACACCGAGAGAAAAAACAAAAAGAACGTTTCAAAATTGTTTGCCAAGAAGGTATCTGCTTATGCTCTTTTTAAATGCTTGCGCTGAGACGCTCTCTGTAACAATGCTCATATCTGTTTCGTCTATTCAAGAAGTCAAGAATCTGGTATGATAATTTTTTGTGGACCGTAGTTAGTACTGCTTCAAGTCTATATCTGGCTGACTCGAAAAGAATTGAATCCTTTAGTACAAATTCAAGAAATTGTGAACTTTGGTTTGTGTTCCCTCAGTGTAACTGCAAGCCTTTCTGCTAGGTAGAATGGCCTGTTGTGCGCAGGTGCATGGAGAATGTGGTCGCACACAATGCTTAGGAATAGGTTAAAGGGCGCTTTGGTCATTCTGCATAAAAAATTATTGCTAAATGAGACGATTACAGCATCTTTTCCATTCTATGGACCACTGGGCAGCATAAGAGCTCACACACTTAGTTTTCCCCCTTCGTCTCCTTTACCCGAAGAAAAAGCGCCAGCATATTTGAAAACGAGTAGGATAACTTTGGCCCGCAATGTTATGCCAACAATAAATACTTTCGGATTAAGATAAACAAATGTACAAAGTAATGTACCCCGCAAATTAAGTGTATGTATCACGTGATCAGGTATTTTCGGGAAAGGAAAGTAAAATATAGATGTTCACTGCTGTTACCTGAAGCCTCTTCGGCTCAGAATATTCCATGCGAAAACTAAAATGTATTTCTGACTTCTTTTTGCGACACCTTACAGGCTGTCAGGACGGGTAGAAAAGCCAATTGCCTGTATAGCCTGTACGAGCCCCAGGCGCAGTCAAACAGCTCAAGACACATCGCCTTCTTCAGCTGTCATAACTTATTACATGTCGCCCTTCCGATCGTGATCGGACGCTATCTGGACTGAATTTTTTGTCCCACTTATCATCCTTCCGCAGTTTGTGCGTTGGAGAAAACTGATGGAGCAAACTGAGATTGTTCGTCATTAGGCTCATTCGACTCTATGGGAGTAGCAGCTCGCGGTTGCCCATTTATTGAGCTGCTTCATGTCAGCTGACGGCCATACATAAGTTGCGCAAACTGAAACCAGGGAATATGATGCTACCTAAAGTTCTTGAATTGATACTCGGGATTCGTATCTCGATGCTTCTGCACGAGATGGTGGCACTCGCCAAAGTCTGGCCTTTATCGAAGACTTCCCTGATGTACATAGTTCTCCGTTTCCACCGAAGGTGCTATCGCAACAATGCTACTACACCAGATACAAAACCCAGAAAACGCCTGGTTCAGTAAATATGACCTTCAAGCTCAGCCAATGTCAAGCTGGGACTTAGCCAGCCACTAACGGCGGCTGCGGCGTACGCCGCGTGGGCGCCCATGTCTTGAAAGCGATGTGCGAAGTGTACAAATGTGCAGAGTGCTGGTAGCTTCGTATGCGCTGTGCTTTCGCCGCTTAGTTCGCGTTCAAGTGAGACGCAGCATGAAGTTCAGTTCTCCCGCTGCTCCAGCCGCGGTGACCAGCGTCTGTGTGTTGTAGTGAATTGTCGTATTGGAGTGCAATTGTTGTAGTGCAACTGACAGCACCGAACAGCATCTGACTTTCCCCAAACCAATCAAAACCATGCTATCGCTCTACAAACTTTGTTGAATTGCATGCAAATACGGCAGTTTGTTAGCAGCATTCCGCAGAAACAGAATTGCGCATGAAGCGAAGCCCGTGGTGAAGACCTTAGTTGAGAAGCAGCTGACAACAGATCGCACGGCGGCAGTGCACACGAAAAGAGAGCCCTGTTGCGGCACGGCAATGAGCAAAAGCACATCCGCCACAGGTGCTCTCCGGGCATGCCACACGTGTTTGCATAGCAACAGCCATCCTCCATGCCAACGCGAAGCATTGGTGCCGTTACCGCCGGTTGTAATATTGGCCGTGACATCGGGCTATATGTGGCACCTTCGTCGCCTCGTTAATGTGGATAGGCGGTCGGCGGCGCACCTTGAAATATACGCAGCGGCGGTCCTTGGACTGGATACAATAGTACGTGTATTGCGGTCCAGTGAACTTAAAGCCGCTAGTTATTATGACGCTAATTCACCGATTGAACGCATACATATGAGCTTTTTACTTCTTTTTCGATTGTCTGTCAAATACAAACTAGTCACTAATTTCAGTAAAACAAGGTACGGCACTACGAATGAGAACCAAGTGGCAGGATCACCGTGTGGTTACACACAGGTTTTTTTCACGGAAACAGCAAGAACGGCATTTTATCACAAGGGTCTCTTGCAGGATTACATTGAAGCATGAGAATGCTGCCAGGGCACCATTCACATACCCTCAAATTTATGAAAATTGTGCGAATAATTTTATTATTTTAGAAGCCCAACATTGCGTTGTTTTCTTTGTGAATATAATGGCTGCTACCTCTCGCCAAGCTAACGACACCACACTTAAGAGGGCATCATATTCTTCAGCAGTAATAGCGTATTTTATGTCGACTGCAGGACGAAGACCTCTCCCTGCGATCTCCGAATAACTCCTGTCCAGTGCCAACCGATTCTCACTTGCGCCTGCGAATTTCCTAATTTAATAACCCCCCCCCCCCTAGTTTTGTGCCGTCCTTGACTGCAGAGCACCTTCATTTGTAGAGCACCTTCAGAAATCACCGATCGACTTGTTTCCTTTATGATACGTCTCACGAAGTGTTTTTCTCCGGGTTGCAAAGAAAGTCCGCGAAATATGAAAATCCACATGACGGAACGTTCCTACAGTGGTATGGTGCTGCTCTCAAGCGTGCGTTCGGTGAACAAGGTCTGCTGCATCTTAACTGGCGACGAGGGAGCGGCAGGGCGTTCTTTATCTCATCGGCAGCGCTCGGTCAGCAGCATGCATTTTCGCAGTCATCCAACGGGATCCCGCCTTGTTTCTGTATATTGTAACAAGGATGGTCACGCAGAACATGTCTGTCTCCTCACTACCACAGTCCTCACACCCGATGCGCATTTGGCCAATCTAATTCGGAAAGCAAAAGAATTCCTAAATGTTGTACTATGGTACGTGACTGGGGTAGGACTGCTGTCAATACGCAATAAGGCAAGGTAACCACTCGTCGGCAGAGTCCTGGTTAGACGTAAAGGTGGACAGAAGGGTCCAGGTGGTCCAACCCGTTGCCTAGAAAACTTGATGGTCCCCATTAGAACGTGACATCTCGTGAGAACATTCGCAGTTTTCTGACAGATGCGTCCTTGACAACTGTGTCCACTCCGTGGCCCTGAAGGCATTATCCACTCCATGGCAGACCGAGCGGCGTTATTAGCGTGTTCATTACCTTTGACGCCGCAGTCACTTAAAAGCCACTGAAATGCTACGTCGTTGCCTTCCATGGCGAAGGTATAAATTAGTTCTCTGATCTGGAATACGAGTTGTTCCTGTGGCTTGCGCCTCAGGCCTGATAGCAAAGGCTGCAGTGCTACCTTTGTGTCACTGAATATTTAGCATCATTTAGATTGTTCTTCGCTTAGGAGACTAAATGCAGGGCGAAGAGCCACCAGCCTAACGCCGTCGGTGTCATAGGGCGACATCTCTTGAAACTGATGGCAGTGGCTCTCGCTGAGCAAACCGTTTCCAGATGACGGCTCATTGCTGATCAATCAGTGTAAATGTGTACGAGATTGGCATACCTGTCGTGAAAAGACGGAGAGATGGTTACAATAAGATGACAGCTTAAATTTTTCCTGATCCCCGTACGCTAAGGTGCATTGCAGGTCGAACCAAACAGCATGGGAGAACCAATGGCGTAGTTGCGAAGGTTAGCCTGATATATGGCTGGTGTAATAATCCGGTCTATCACAAAGTGATGCCTGTTGCCTTTCTGACGGTACTGTTGCGAGATAGTAGGAACGAACTCGGGCAAAGTGCCTAATGTGAACTCAGCGCCTCCACCCCAATGTGTGTTTGAATTGGTTGTAGGCTTGCAATCTGACCATTCGAGAAAACTTAATTCAACAGGAAACTGAATTCCAAAGCTTTCCAGTGGACAACTAATTTCGTGGCCCTAAAATGAGCCAAATGCAGGATATTGCTACGGAACAGTATTTGCGATCACGAAGAGGCGAGCAGTGTGAAGACGACGACGATGATTAGACTAGCGCGCTGTTGCCTCTTGCCCAAGTGCGGCCTATTTCCTTGTAAATATATTTGTATATAGCTTTTCGTCTGCGTCTTCCTACGTAACATATCTGGTGGATGTGGACGTTCCCTGTACCTCGTCATGCAGCTTCGCAGTGGACGGTACGTCGAGCCTTCCTTCATGGCTCCCGGCGACGACAACTCGACTCCGCCAGCTCCGACACCTGCTGCCGCTACGACGACCTACATACCTCTCCCCGTGATCTTGGCGTATTCTCGGGCAAAGATGGGGAAGACGTCGATGACTGGATCAGCCTGTATGAACACGTCAGCCGCATTAACCGGTGGGACGCTATCATGCTCGCCAACGTAGTCTTTTACCTCGGTGGCAGACCTCGAGTTTGGTTTCGGACGCACGAAGATGAGCTCACCAGTTGGGATTTGCTTAAGCAAAAGCTCCGAGACTTGTTCGGCAACCCATACGGTCACAACTTGCCGCGCAGAAGTCTCTTTCTGGCCGTGTGCAGACGTCAACAGAGCCCTATGTCACGTACATTCAGGACGTCTTGGCTCTGTGCCGCAATGTTGACGCACATATGACTTAGTCCGACAAGGTTTCCCAAATCCTCAAAGGCATTGCTGATGACGCCTTCAACTTGCTCGTTTTCAACAACGTGGCGACGGTGGATGCAGTTATAAGAGTGCCGCCGCTTGGAACTCGCTAAAAGCCCACGTATGGACCAGCAGTCTGCCCGTCTGCCCAACACCCCAGCGACATCATCCTGTGCCGACGCTCCCCGTCTCAACAACATTAGCGATGTTACCAGGATCGTCCGCAGGGAGATCGAGGCCGCCTATACGGCTGCCTTCGACTCCAGCCCCACCAACGCACCTGCAGTCACCGTTTCCCTGATCCAGGCAGTTGTCCGCCAGGAGTTCGCAAACATGGGTTTTCACACCATCTGCTCGACCCATCGCCCTAATACCCTCCCGGCTTCTTCGATTCCGCCCCGTCCGGCATCTTCTTACCCACCACGTTTCCACAATCCATCTGAATGACACACTGCTGACAAGCCCATTTGTTTTCCCTGCCATCAAATCGGGCACATTTCTCGGCACTGTCGCAGTCGCTGGAGTTCCCCGACCCGGTCTACTCATACTGCCTACTATCGTCCCCCAGGCGGCCTTTCTCATCCCTATGCCGTACGCTCCGATAATGCCGCCACTGATTCTCCTGCGTCGAACCGCCCCTATTCTCGTTCGCCTTCGCCCCAAGGGCGACAATTTCGCCCTCCCCAGCCCCGTCGCTCTAATTCGCCGACTGCCTTCGGACGCCGCTCCCAGCCGGAAAACTAGACGATGCAGCGCCTCCAGGTGACGCTGCATTGCTCCCTACGCCACCAAATCCTCTACTGACGTTGCCCATTCATCTGAACCTTCTTCACATACAAGTTGACGGTGTTTCTGTGTCTGCTCTTATAGACACTGGGGCGCATTTGTCGGTAATGAGCGCTGACCTTCGTAACCGGCACAAGAAAATAATCACGCCTGCCAAGACGCCTGTTGTCCGTGTCGCCGATGGGGGAACAGCCCCCGTAATTTGTATGTGTGCCGCCCGCGTCTCCTTCGCCCATCGCTCCACTATCGTGCTATTTACAGTCATCGCCCACTGTCCCCACGACATCATCCTCGGCTTAGACTTCCTCTCCGCCCATTCTGCTCTCATCGATTGTTTCACCAGTACTCTCCGCCTTGAGCTGCCTGTTCTGGTTCCCGCTGAATCACACCCCAGTCGCCTCAGTTCCGTCGACTTCGTTCGCTTGCCATCTTCGGCACTGACTTACGTTGACTTCGTGTCATCCCCACCAGTCCCCGATGGTCACTACATCGCGACTCCTATGCAAGACGTCCTCCTTACACACGGGATCACAGTACCTCATACAGTTTTAACTGGTACGGCGAATTGCGTCTGCCTGCCAGTGGTCAATTTTGGCTTGACGACACAAGTGCTGCCACGCGGGATGTCTCTGGCCCAGGTTTGCTCATTCGAGGATCACTCAGTAGCATCTATTGCAATAGACTATTCAGCCGATCCTCCTCTACCATCGCAGTCGGCAACTTGTACCATCGCCAACTTACAGAAAATGATTGCGCCCCACATGCCGCCCGAGCAAGCTCGTGAGCTCTACCACGTTGTTTTCCTCCCACGATATTTTTTACTTTAACGATCGTCCTTTGGCCCAAACTACAGCTCTTAAACATCGCATTAATACCGGCGATGCCCTTCCTATTCATCGCCACCCATATTGAGCCCCACATGCGAGAAATGTCAACAGCCACTAACAGTTATGCACATATTACTCACATGTACGGAGACTGAAGCACACAGGCGAACACTTTTTCACAAATTATATCAACTACACATACCTTTACACTCTGCTCTAATTTTAGGTGATGATCCACTAGTACCATTATGTAACGTCCGTAAATTTCTAGATGACACTGGTTGTTTACATAAAATATAGATTAACAAAGCCTTTTCCTTCATAAACTGGATTTTAAAACAACTCGTGTTTGGCGCAGCATAGCGTCAGCCGCTTTTGCGCCATTAAACCCCATTTAACTAACCATATTGAGTGTCACCGGCTGAGCGTCAAACTATTCATGCTGAAGTTCGCAGAATGCGTGCCAAGAAGATCATTGAACCGTCATGTAGTCCATGGGTGTCACCTGTTGTACCGGTAAAAAAGGATGGCTCATGGCGCCTTTGTGTAGATTATGGGCACCTTAACAGTGTTACCAAAAAGGACATGTATCCCCTACTTCGGATTGATGACGCCCTTGACTTCCTCCACGGTGCTCGCTATTTCTCCTCTATTGTCCTTCTCTCCGGCTATTGGCAGATTGCCGTGGACGATCTCCACCGCGAGAATCCTGCTTCTGTAACAACCGACGGTTTTCCTACGTTACAATATTTTGGATCTATCAATACCATATACCGATCTTTCGTTTGATTTGAAACACATGCCCTATCAACAAACTGCGCCAATATTAGGAACCTGATTTTTATGTCCAGTTGACAGTATTTCCCACTAGGTTGTGCCTGCTGTCAATCAAATGTCCTCCTTTTCGGCGCTTTCGTTTTAATGTTTATTTCAAAGCGTATAGGCCGCAACGTATATCGTCATGCAATAAATTTCATGCAGGTCATTGGTAGTGCGAAATCGAGTAAAGCCAAAATAATTGCTCCGAAAGCTTTCGATCATTTCGTATCCAACCTCAAATGAGCAATTCAAGAAGCTTGAATAAGGTAGTACTTCAACTAAACACGGCGAACTATAAAGTTTTTAAAAATGCCTTTAATTACTGAATTTATCATCGAGAACACTCAAGCGTTAATCATCGATGTTGCAGTGGCTTGAAATGTGAATATGGGTGACTTAATGCATAAAGTGCGGCAGAAACCTCCTAAATATGTGGCCCTTCGTAGCAAGTTAGCAACAGGAGTTTCCACAAGGAGAATGTTTGGAGCCAGGAGGCTGATGCTGGTTAGCTAAAGTGCAGTGTTACTTTTGAAATTTAGTCACTCTTACTCGCGTATTTTACTATACACTGCATTATTCACCTTGTGTACTTGTTGATAACCGTTCTTTTTCTAGGTGTTCCATCTTTTCTTACTCGCGAATGTTCCTAGAATATCTTGTGCAACACGCTGCTGTGTCACTTCGTAGCAGGAGCCACACTAAGAACAAGTATTCCCATAACCTAATTTTTCAACCTTTTGTCAAGGTATGATCACAAAAGATGTATTGGGAAGGCGCGTGCTGGACGCAAAGGCCGACTTGAGGTGGGACGTTCCCCGCTAGCAAGCGCCTCTCAATCGACTACCCAAATGGAGCTGCGGTATGCGGTAATTCCTAAAAAATTCCTTTTAGTGGCCCCGTATCTTTCTTCTATTAAATTATTATCTCGGCCACCCACACTATCGCTCGAGCCATGACATTTAAACCGATTTTGGCAGGCGGCTCTGTGTACAGATTCCCAAGGCAGTTATCGTTTGAACCTTCTGTGAACATGCTCAACGGCAGGTTTATTGCCCAAATTATAGTTGCAGCTTAAGACTATCCCATAACGTCCGGGGAAATAAATGGCTGAAATTATGGTGGCCCAATCAGTGCAAACAGTTGTTCCTGTGATCTTTCGCAGATACTCGACCCGAGCTAACTGCTTAAATTACAATTCTAGGTACGTATCTATGCATTAGCCAGATGCGTATGCCACCTACTCCTAATAGGATCCTTCTCGCAAGTAAAAAGGCCTTGGTTCGTGTAGCTTTTCTTAACATGCTCCACGTGCGTTCTCCTCGCGGACCGAGGGGCCGCCTTTAGAAATAATGGTTCAACGGCCCGGGAGTGGACACCCATTTTCTCCTCCTGCTCTCGCCTGAATTCGCCTCTAGGATTTTGCCTCCGGGAAAGCATGCGCGATAGGAGAGCCCAGATGCTGAAACATCGCGAAGGCCTTAACTTGGGATTCGGCCGAAACGCGAGAGACATCCAAGACGCCTAGGCCTTCAGCTCGATGATGGACATACATGACGAAGTCCGCCAAGAAAGCGCGCAAGCGCAAAATTCCCTCAATTTCTTGTCTGTTTATGTTGAGTGCCGGGGCAATAGGCAATACTGACAGGGAGCTGAGGGTAGCGTGTTAACAGTTGGGGAACCAGTAAAATCGAGATGTAATGTAATTTCTGAAAATGCTTATATTGGCCGAATTAATAAGAGCCAGTTCTTTATGAATTAAATTAACTGAAGCCTTTGGTCGTTTGTTTACGAATAAGTCAACGCTTGGATATTTGATGGAGTCTATCCGTGTCTTCACGTTGACCACAGCATCCCCAAGGCAAGGTTGCGGAATGCCATAAGCCATTTGAGCTGGTGAGCCTCTTACCTCCAGCCAGTATACTGGACGTTTTCAGTTTCTGTATTCCGATTTTTTTCAAGTGTTGTTGAGCTACCTCTAGGTTCTTCACCAGTTCCTAGTGGTTTGACACCATGAGGATTAGGTCACCATTATAAACATTCATTCCTTCTATATTGTAGCCAAATCCGGATGATTTAAGGTCGTGGAGCAGGGTATACAGCGTTAATGATGATGAAAACATTTTATTTAAAGCAAAAGGGGAGGGGAGTTAGGAGAAAGGTGGTCCGATTCTTATTCCGGAAATCCGTTGGCTAAGGCCTCCGCCGTAGCCCTTTCCATGAGGGCTCGCTGGTCCTCGAGGGTTAAGCTGGACAGGGCTGCCTCCCATCCTTCCCACGTTGGCTGTTGTATCGTTTCTAAGGCACTATTAGTCTGGCAGGCCCATACCATATGGTACAAATCTGCTTTCGGCCCGCAGAATTTACACTCGGCCGGAAAGGATTGTGGCTCTGTAGCATGCAGCTTGCCTGGGTTATTAAATGACATGGTTTATAATCATCTTAAATGACATTCTTTTGATTTATCTAATCCTTTGGTCGGGCCCGGGTATTTTCGTCGCGATAAGCGCAAGTGCTGTAATACATCTGCATCAGTTATTAATGGCACTGGGAAGTCCGAGTCTTCGGGGAGGGAGGAGGAGGGACCCCGGGGGAGAAAAGCTTGGGCGGCAGCGTGTGCACACTCATTTCCCTCTACATCCCCGTGACCTGGCACCCGAATCAGTTCCTTGCGCGAACCGAAGACCCCAGATTGTTTGAGGATCCTGCAAGCTAGCGGTGCATCAGGGCCCCGCGTGTAATTTCTATATGCAGTTTGCGAGTCTAATGATGTATTCGGAACGAGGATGCGAAGCGGCCATGGCGATCGCCACCTCTTCCAATTCTGCAATTTCCCCGTGCCGAACAGAACGTCCATTGACCGTCTGCCCTTGATGCACCACCTATATTGTGGAGACTCCTCCCGCCGGACACGCAGCATCCACGAAGAAGGCTCCCTCTAATTTAGAATAGATCTGGTCCATCTTCTTGTCTCTTGCCCTCCTCCTTGCTTAATATTCTGGGTGCATGTTTTTAGGGAGTGTCGCGAATTTGCCCCTCGACTCTTTCGGAATGTCTTGTCTTGTTGCCGTACAGTAAGGACAGCCAATATTCAGGTCCTTAGCAGTACCATGCGTCCCGCTTTCATTCCTGCCAATGTCGCGTATTGATTAAATAGGTGGGCCTCAAGTATCTCACCTGTTGTATTGTGTTAAATTAAGCGAAACTCATGAAAGTGAATCCCCCTCTGCACGAGCGCTCGAATCCCATCCGTACGGGCTCTGTAGGAACAGGTTGACGACTTACCAGAATACTGATCGGCGATCGACCGCACATGGTCATACGCCCCTCCCTCGCGTAAACATGTGAGGAGCGCATGACGACTAACCGAGTCGGAGGCCTCCTTTAAGTCTAAGGAGGCCGCATACAAGTGTCTATTGAATCACTTGGCTTGAATACAGTCTGAATAATGCTGTAGAAATGGTGATGAGGTGATCGCGGAATCAGGACACTTTGGGACAAGCACCGTCCGGGAGAGATGGGGCTCATCTGGCAAATGATGGTGGGCTAGCCAATTATTACCAATAGCGCCAAGACAGCAGCAGGGATCTTACGGAGCTCCCATACCGAGAGTCCATGCGGCCCCGGAGCCGACGCCACCGCCATTCCTTTCAACTGTGTTGAAACTTCATCTTGGGGTGAATCGACGGAATTTTCTGGCCAAGCGCCGCTTCAATTACAGGCTTGAACTAGAAGTGGGCTGGCAATTTGATGGTCGCGCGGCTGCTTCTTTAGGGGGCCTACGGGCGCTCAGGAGGCCAGCGTAGGTATTAATGAGTCTCCTAGGGGAACCTCAGAACAGCATCGCCGTCAATAACAGAAAGGAGGAAAACAAGAAAACTCGCCATGCAATAAGCTACACAAACGTGCAGGGTGGCAGAAAAAAGAACAATTGGGTAGAGATTGAGGAGCAGCTAGAGAACGAATAAGGGCAAATTCGGTTGCAGAAGCGAACCTTAGACACGGAAGGGCCTGCAGTGATTGAGAATTATGTTTGGGAAGGATGCAAGAGAACTAAATCGGAAAGAAAGGGAGGGGGAGTCGGAACGCTCATCCATCAGAGCCAAATGGGCATGGCCATGAGGGAAAGCGTAAAAAAGCACAACAGAACGGAACGAAGACACCGCACTAATAACTGAATTTGTATTCCACATGGTTACCACATATATATACCATTGTACAACAGGCCAATATCACAACATAGATTTCTCTCCGGCACAATCATTCACCACAGCCACATCATACTATTTCATTTAAATGCAAGCCAGACGCTTCCATAACATGCGGGGGGCACAGCCATGCAATTTCCGAAACACGGGATATAGTAAGTACTGGAGAATGCAAAAAACAGATTAGGAGTTACAATAAATCTTACGAAGGAAATTATACAATTTTAAGGAGCGAATACAGCAAAACTAAATGAACTCAACAAAATTGACAGTAACGGACAAAAAAAATTACCGAAACATGCGCGGCCACGTGACGGCTTCAAGGTCACCGATTATGGGATCGATCGCCTAGAATGCTGCGTCACCATCGCCGCGAAAATCCCCAGGAGGGAATCGGAAGATGACACGGTGTGTGCCAACTACAAACAGAACATTCTAGTGATCAGCACGCCATCAGAGGAGCGCGCCGAAAAATACGGGACCATCACTAGACTGAGGATGGGAGACAAGGAGTTCGAAGCCAACGCGTACGAGTCGGCTCCGGAGGATACATCTAAGGGAGTGATAAGAGGAGTAACGCACGAGGTGTCACCTAGAGAAATAGTGGAGATGCTTGTAACACCAAGGAATCCGACGGTCGTCATGGCCAAAAGGATGGGAAACACCACGAACGTCATCATCCTTTTCGACGGGCATCACGTCCCAAACTACGTGAGGTACGGATGGGCACTGGTCAAGTGCTCACTATACCGGGAGCAAATAGACGTATGCTACCAGTGCGGACGCCTCGGCCACAGAGCCGATGTCTGCCCGAACCCGAACAGCAGGATATGCAGAGGATGGGGATGGAGAACCCGCCAGAGGACCACGAGTGCGAAGCCAAGTGCCAGCTCTGCGGCAGAGACCACCCTACGACGGATCGCCGATGTAATGCCAGATACAAGTTGCCGTACTTGGTAAAGAGGCGCCGCTAGGAGCGAGCCAGACGAGAGGAAGAAGCGATGTACTACGAAAGGGAAGTTGAATAACTCTACAGGCCAGGACGGGAAGACTGGAGACAGCAGCTGGAACATCGGACAAGAGACGGATCTGGACTGGAAGATTTCCCCAAGCTCCAGGCAAGGGAAAGGGGCCGCTCGACGCCCAACAACAGAACCAGGTCGAGATCGCGGTCCAGATCGAGATCCAGACCCAAGACCAGTAATACTGGATCTCCCAGAGCACAGGGGTGGAGGATCCCAGAGCCCCAAAGGAAAGAGCAACGTCAACGGGGCGCCGCGGGACCTTTACAGGTGAGCTGGGCGGACGTGGCTTCCGGGGCGCGTGCGGAGGCAGAGGCTCCTTTTCAATATAGAGTTAAGACGCTAGAGAAAGAATTGGCGCAAATCAGGCATAGCAATGTCGCATTCATGGATGAAATTAAAAAACTCCGCGAAGAGAACGACCGTTTGAGGAGCGGGAAAGTGCCACGCAACGAGGAGACCTCGCGAGTTATGAGGAAAAAGACACAGCAGTGGAAGACGTAGCACTCACCCCCGTTAAACGTAAAACCGAGAACGCTCCGATTGAAACCGGAGTAAAGAAACCCAAGCCAGCCACGACGCTCCAAGGAAGACAGGAGGAATTTGAACAGAAAATGGAAACCAGCATCAAACAGAACGAAACCAAACTAGAACAACTGGAAGTGAGGCTTGAGGCAATGATAGAGGCAAAGATAGAGGCGCTAGAAAGGGATAGTACAGAAAGTGCAACAAATGATGGCTGACTTCGAAGCGAAACTAGCAATATGGGGACCGCAAACAAACAAGTAATGGGGGACCGTTTAAGACGGCCATTAAGCCGTTCGCTAGGCCCCCGGTACCAGCCGAGGGATTGGAGAACCTGTAACGCCGCCATGGACAGAGAATTATACACGATTTGGCATAGGAATTGTAGAGGATACGATCGAAAACGATACATTTTGCAACACCTTACAGACAAAGCAAACCCTGATATTATAAGGATGCAGGAAACGCACGGGCTGGCAACATTGTCGGGATACAAATCTTTTGGTACTGCCAAAGGGGAGACGAAGGCGCTAACGACGTTGGTAAAGCGAAATCACTCGGTCGTTCAACACGACACGGAGGTTAAGTCAATCGATCACATACTCATACCCATGCGGAAAACGAAGGACAGTCTCTTTGTATTAAATATTTATAGCAGTCCAAAATGCAGACACCATAAATTTCGATCGCTCTTTAAGAAAACCCTGGCCATAGCCGACAACCAAGTGGTAGTAATCGGAGGCGATTTTAGCGCCCAACACGGGGCATGGGCTTACAATATCCAAACTCAAAGGCAGGAACCTATGGCTAGACGCGCAAAAGGAAGGCCTGACCCTCGTGACCGACCCATCGGTTCCCACGAGAATAGGTACCAGCGTTTGCGCGGATACTACGCCAGATTTAACATTCACCAAGAAACACGGGACACGCAGTGGGCAAATACGCAACACGACTTTGGGAGCGATCACAATATACTAGAAATAACGGTAAGGGCAGGACCGCGCAAGACAAAGGATAGACCGCTTAAGATTGTCGACAGGGATAAATTCAGGAAAATAAGGGAGGAGGCCAACGACACGACACAAGGTATTGAGGAATGGACCGAAAAACTAAAGGGAGATGTGGCGGCAGCAGCTACGAAGACGGTCCCGCCGGAGCCGCCTTTAGAGAACGTAGACAGTAAGCTTCTACACATGTGGGAAGCTAAGGCAGGGTTGCAACGGAGATGGAAAAAACAAAACCACAACAGGACGCTTCGTAGAAAGATAGCCAAATTGAACAGGGACATAGAACAGTACGCCCAGCAGCTGTGCAAACAACAGTGGGAGGAAAAATGCAACAACATGGACAGTCAAATAGGAATGGCAAAAACGTTGAACATCTTTCGATATTTATTACACCCGGACGGGACAAAGTTGGCACGTAGGCAAAATATAAATCGGCTAATAGAAACGTACCGAGGGACAGAGCAGGACTTCAAGGAAATCTAGAAAAGATGCATCTCGCAAGCGCTGCCCGTCATACACCCTGACTACACAGGGCAGGCACATCCTAGAGAGATTACACATAAGTTACCACACACAGCACGGTGTCAAGGTGGACATACCGAGAGAGACGAAGGAAACAATGCTAATGCCCCCCATATCAAAGAGCATGCACGCAGAACACAATAAGGACAGACGAGAGAACAAAGCGAAGCAAATACAGAAGAAATTCGGGAGCGACTAGTACGCAGCGTTCGTAGATGCGGCTCGATACAGTCGCAGACGGGGTTTAGGGCAGCCGCAATCGATAGGGAGAAACGCTGCAAGACGTGCGCGACGATACGCACCACAAGTAACGAGATAGCGAAGAAGTAGACATAGCGCTTGCAGTAGCTCAGACTAACGCAACCGTGATAGTCAGCGACTCTCAGACGGCAATAAGAAACTTTGCCAACGGCCCCCGCGGAGGACGGCAACGACGAGGCGGCACACGACGCGGCTCGAGGGGTTACGGACCGAGCCGCAGTCGCAGTGACGCCCCGACACCCTCCGGACGTGGCGGTGCGGTAAATGAATGGGAGTGGGAGGACAGAATGACAACATATAATGACATTACGAAACACTTTAGGTTACAGAGGGGCACATTCCCGTGACCTCACGCAAAATTGACTCAAAAGCAGTGTCGCATGGCGGCAGTTACAAACTAGGACGTATGCGAATCTGCGCTCTCGCACACCATATGTTCGGATGTATATCCAACGGACACATGAGAATCCAGAGCCACTCTGGAGCATATATTATGGGAATGCCGAGGGATATATAACAATAAAGAAAACGCGGCTTCTAGCAGCAGCCTTCGCAAGCCCTGGGGAGCCGCGCTACTCAGCCCCGCCCTCGAGGATCAAGTATGGGCTGTCCAGCGGGCCGAGGATGCCGCCAGGACCCACGAATTGGCAGTCACCTAGGCGGGGCCTTTGGCCCTCCCCAACCAACTCGCAGGGCACACAATAAAGTTATTTCCTCCTCCTCCAAACATGCAATACAAACAAAACAAACTTTTTCAAAATATATATCCCCATAAATGCAACAATAGAAACAAAAAAAAACTTCGAAATGTACATGACCATAGAAGTAATAAGGGTGAAAGAAAAAGAGAAAAAAAGTTCATGTTAAATATTTTCTGTTAGAAGTAAATTTTTCAGATGTTCTTTTTTTTTAAATATGGATGTTG
Source organism: Dermacentor variabilis (assembly GCF_050947875.1). Lineage (NCBI taxonomy): Eukaryota > Metazoa > Arthropoda > Arachnida > Ixodida > Ixodidae > Dermacentor > Dermacentor variabilis. The sequence goes on from NC_134575.1 coordinate 106,202,426, forward strand.
AACGCGAAGTTTTGACGCAAATTGGTATGGAATTCCACAACGAAAAAGCTTAAAAATGAACTGATTGTTTACCATAGTTTCTACGCACCTGAGGTAAAAGGACGTTATTGTTTAAAGCAACTCTAGTGACATTAGCGTTTACCAGGCATGTTTTAGGAATTATACATGCAAGAACTTGATTATTCAATAACTTCCAAATAAATACATTCAAATTATACAACAGTTTCTTTGACAGACAGAATGTTATTAGAGTGTAGCAATGGGAGAGCACTAGCATTATAGGGACTAGAGGTGACTATTCTAATTGCTTGGGTTTGCAAAATTTGAAGTGAACTGAGGTGAGTATTATATGTATTTCACCAACATATTAACGAGTAGTTCATGTGGGAGTGTATAAAAGGATAGTATAGCGAGACAAGTAAAGAACGGTTAAATAATTGGCGGGATCTAATCAGTAACCAAATGCCGTAAGCAACTTTTTAATATTCGAGACAATGAAACTTGAGGTTAGTCTAGTTCTACCCCTAGGAATAAGCAATGAGTGCTAGAAGGGATTAAATGGGAACCAAGACTCAAAAATTGTACTGAACAAGATGGTTTCTGGATGGAATCAATTACAATAACCTTGGTGTATAAATAATCTTGTTATTATTCCCTCGAAAACCATTTTGTAACCTTAGTTAAGCCATTATTGAGTTTGGTAACCAAGGACGAAATATTTTTATCGTATTTAATGACGGTTGTGTCGTCGGCGTGCAATACAGAGTGAGGATGTTACAGTCAGGCAGATCGTTAATGTAAAATATTCATAATAAATGTCCGAGAATAGAACCCTGTGGTACCCCTAGGTTAGTAACCTTAGCTTTGGAAAACATTAGAAATTTTAATGTCTATCTGCAGATAGGCTCATAGTAACATTACTGCTGGCCCAGTTATGCCTATAGCTTACAACTTTAAGAACATGTGATGGTTAATAGTGCCAAAGCTTTCGTAAAATCAACAAAAACTGAACCGGCAAAGTACCCTTCACAAAGAGCTTCCTTTAAGCGATCCGTTAGGGAGATAAGAGCAAGGTCGGTCGAATAGCCAGGATGAAAACCATACTAAGAATTGTAAAGAATATTTTAGACGGGTAATTGGTTAATCGAGGGACAGCAAACTGAAACAGCGTTATCCTACGCGCGACAGTGCAGGCACTTACTATCCATACAGGCCTAGACATGGCACGTAAACCGTTGGCAGATCCCTCGCTCCTGTCGAGAGATAATGACTTGTCTGAAACTTCGGCGTCGATGGCAGATGCTCGACACCCGGCAGGGGGACCAATCAGATCGCACAGCGTAGGCTCGGCGCGGACGGATCCTAACAGACGTTCATGGAGGCTAGAGCGCCTATTATTTTATGGCGATGGCACTGCAGAGTGTTCTTAAATTGAGACAGGTTAATCTAGATTAATCTAGACAGGTGAATTTAGATGGTTAATCGAGTAACAGTCAACTTTTCAACCACTTTGCTAAATAATGGCAGTATATATATATATTGGGCGGTAATTTGTTAATAAAGAACGATCGCCTCTCATAAAAACTGGAATTTGCTCGTTTCAGCTCAAATGGAAGAATGCCGGTCCTGAATAATAAATTAATAAAACATAAAACATCACATATGAGATGAGCAACTAGTTTTGTTACTAGGATGAATATTATGAAAACCGGCACTGGTTACTTTCAGCGTGCGAATGACACCAAGAACCTCGCGGGGAGTTGTAGGGTAAAGAAAAAATGAATGCGGCACACGATTCAGTGACAAAGAATGGCTACTGATGACTGGTTTGTCCGGGAAAAAAGCACCACTGAACGCTCTTACTATCTGAAACGGTTGATCATATGTAATGTGACCGGTGTTGTTGAAGTATGGGAGAGGCCTTTGCCCTGCAGTGGGCGTAACCAGGCTGATGATGATGAATGTGATCGTTTGTGATGGTATCCATAAATTTGAGTTCATTTCTGCGCAAAAAGGAATTTAAAACTTGCCACTTTTGTCCTGAGTTGCTGCCAGACTGACAAAGTTTGTGCTCATAGTAGCTCTTCCTTGCATTCTTTATTTTGCTGTGGAGTGCATTGCAAAATTTTTTGTATCGTGCAGGGAGGGCGAAATTAAAAGGTTGCCTTTTAGCTTTTTATATAGGCTGTCACGGTTACGTACATTGGCTCGCATGCTAGCATTTAACCAAGGGTTTTGAGGAAAGGAGGATTTTCTTGCATTTTTTCTTGACGGTAAGTGAATCGATTAATGATACCAAAATTGCGCAGAACTGAGAAATGGCTTCTTGCGGATTATTATTTTCAAGGACAGCAGACCAGTCAGTTCTAGTCAGTTTCCAAAAAGGCATCTTTGTTCAGTACGTAGCTGAAGTATGAAATAGTGGGTGACTGCGGCTCTGAGTTGAAGAAAACAAAGATAGGGTAATGATCTGTTATGTCGACATCAAGGGTACCAGCCTCTGGCGGTGACGTAATGTTGCTTAGCGCATGATTTAGTAGTGTGCCCTCATTTAGCTTATTACAAAGAGCAAGTAGGTAGCGTTATCAAACTTTCAAAAGCGTAACTCTGAAAACTGTTGTAATAAAGGGAGGAGGTAAGTGAAGTTTCATCCAGAAGGTTTATATTAATATCGCCCATAATAACCACATTCTTGTTTTCAAATTATAGTTTCTCTAGGGATTGATCGAGGGCGGAACAAAAGTCAACGTAAGATGAAGACGGTGATCTGTAAATGCAACCAAAAATAAAGTTTCTGTTATCAGCCTGAAGGAAATGATGATTGAATTCTAACCAAACAGACTCAGTTTGTTAGCTTTAAGTCGAGGTCATGACGACCTTTATAGCTAAGATGTGATACGTAAACGGCCACACCACCATGACTGCTAGTTTGTCTATGACAGTATTAGGCTGAGTAGGAAGGGAAGGAAAATAAGTTTTGGTCGTCATCGCAGAGCCAAGTCTCAATAAAGACTTCGCTATGACTTAGTATAACCTAATATTAACAGGGATGCGAATCTAAAGTGAAATACCACAGAAACGAAGTGTAAATTTTTCATAGTTGAATGTGATTTTAGGTAGTAGAAGATTATCGCATTCTGAAAACCTAGTACTATTTTTGTTCATAAGGTTATCAAAAGGAAGACTGGCTAATATTTTACTATGAGAGACGAAATGTAATGACTGACAACTTGTGATAGAACAGCTGTTAAATGGGTGAAACGTTAAGATCTTAATAGGTAAAGAATGGAAACATAATGAGCTATAAGTCATTAATTTGATTGCCTGATTTTGAAGACGTTCAAGTGGTTTGAGATGAATGGCATATGTATTACCCCATGAAGATAAACAGTATCATAAATGACTATTAATATAAGCAGGATACAACGATCTAATAACATGGGGTTGGAAGAATGCACATGTTTTAATGATAATGCGAATGCCAAATAAAACCTTTTTTTATTAGCGAGTTGACATGGCTATTGAACTTAAGGTGCTCGTCGAGAGTAACACCCAGGAATTTAACAGCATCAGATGTTGGTATAACATAGGTATTTAACTGGACACTTATGGAAGAAATATTCGCTGTTTGTGGGTTTTGAAATTGTACAAAAGTTCTCTTGAAAGGATTGATTTGAAGTTGACTATATATTCACCAGGAATACACACTGTTAAGATCAGAGTTAAGTGTGTCTTGAAGCACGGTAAGCGATTTCTGTGATGAGTAAATGGTCGTGTCATCGGCATATAACAAACAGTTACAAGTGGTGATGATATGTGGTCTTTAATGGCGCACGGGCCAGGTATGGCCATAGAGCGCCATGCTAAATGGCAATTTTAACAATGTATTGTGAATGGAGTGGACAGTGAATTCATTACGGTAAATGTGACATGGCTGTAAAAAGGCCTAAAACCTGTCGCTGTAAATGGCTTAAAATAAATAGGTACTAAAATGATGACACTGATTAATTCGGGCATGGGCGATGGCAATTGGGTTTCGTTAAAAACATGACGGAACAAAACAGCGCATAAAAGTGACAGTAAAACTTCAAGAGAGCCCTTTAATAGAAGGTATGTTAGTCGTGTGCTAAAAGTTACCTTCCAAATGATCTTGAGAGTGTTTCCGATCAAAACTAAGACTAATTTCAGGTTAAAAATCGGTTCATCGCTAAGAAAAAAAATGCAGGGTGAAGAGTTATATATTCGCGATAGGGGGGGGAGGGTGCAGAAGGAAAATAGTTTCTCCTCTGTGTTTTTGTTGCAGGGCACTGAATAAGAACATGGAGTACTGTCAGACGATTGCCGCACTTACCACAAGTCGGGGAATCGCCCCCAGTCAAGAGATAAGAGTGAGTACCGTATGTATGGCCTATCCTTAATCGGCAAAGAAGTACTTCTTTGTGCCGTCTGTTTTCCCACTTATCCAGTTCTCCAGTTTTGGTTTTATGTGAAGCTCATTGATTGCTTGTCCACGCAGGGGCGTCTGCGTCAGCAGGGGTTTGGTGTGCTGCGAAACGACATACCTGAGCCCACGAGGGTTGGACCCTCCCGCGTGTAGCCGTGCGCGGCTTAGCCGTGTCCGGGGAAAAGGGGATCCTGGGGGTGTAGCCGATGCCCGGTGTTCGGACTGTTAAGGCCCCCCAGTGGAGGCAGCACGCTTCTTTGGCCTCTGCTTCACGTAGACGGCACCTCCAGGCTGACCCACCCGGGGGAAATCGGCAGTCGCCTTTTCCTGTCCCCCTCTTCAACCTTTTTCTTTCCTGTCTTTTCTTTTACTGCCCTTTCATCTCTTCTCTTCCGTCACTTCCTAATTTTCCTAGGGCGGCTAGGGTTAACATTGTGTATGTGCCCTTCCTTGGGTATAATATGTTAGGTCATAGTGGCAATGTACGGTTGGCGCCTGCATCCTTACGAGTTAAGTCCTGGAGCGTCCCCATGTTGGGCTTCGTGGTGGGTGGCCGCCATTGCTGCTGAAAACAAACCAAATTACTATGGGAACACCCGCATTTCCCCGCCTACTTGATCGTCACCCTCAGAATAGGGGTCGCACCGAAGACGTAAGCACATGTTTCACCCACACAAGAGACCTACCCAAAATACCACGTAGTACACAGGGAGAACCCTGAAAAATCAGCCAGATTCATCTCGCCATTCACAGTAGCAAAATCTTTCACTGAAGTCTTAGGGTCAGGTTATAAAGTAACTAAAATATCTAGTGGACACCTTCTGCTTGAAATCCCTCAGAAAAATTAGTATGAGAAACTAGGCAGGCTTGTGACACTTGGCAATATAGCAGTCTCTGTTACACCACAAAGATCAATGAATATCTCACGCGGAGTCGTGTATGAGGCAGACCTCCAAGATTTGACAGAAGCTGAACTCCTGGAAGGGTGGAAAGACCAAAATGTCACCAATGTGAAACGAATTGTACTTAGACGAGACAACAAGAGAACACCCACTAAGCATCTCGTCCTTACATTTGCATCCAGCGTTCTGCCGGAAACCATCGAAACAGGATATATCAGGTTAACTGTCCGACCATATATCCCCAACCCTAGACGGTGTTTCCAATGTCAGAGGTTCGGCCATGGCTCGCCGAGCTACCGTGGTCAAACAACTTGTGCAAAGTGTAGACTCCAGGGCCACCCCTCCGACAACTGCAATAGCACACCTCACTGTGTGAACTGCAGTGGTGATCATCCAGCTTACTCACGCACCTGTCCGAACTGGAAGAAAGAAAAAGAAATAATCACGCTCGAAGTCAAAGAAAACATTTCGCTTAAGGAAAAGCCCGTAAGAGGTGCTCACCGTTCCACAGCACACCGTATGCTGATGCGGCGCGTCGGGGGGCAGCGTCACAGTGGCCATTGCCAAGTGCCCAGCCCGCGTACAGCGAGCAGGTACCTTTGGCATCTACCCCAGGGTGGAAGTAGGTAAGCCTACTCTATCCAACCAGAAAACAGGCCAGGTTACCCTTGGGTTGCCGGCCCAACGAAAGTTATCTGCGGCAGCCTGTGCTACACGCAGTGATCCCGCAGGACCGATAGCGGCCCCTGAGGTAGGCGCAGCCATGGCTGCCCCAGCCTCCCCGGCCCCTTCCAGCGCTGTCAACAGCCAGCGCAGGCGAATCTCACAGGGAGCCCCATCGACCTCCGGGCTGGTGAGCGCAGGGGTCTTTCCTTCCGAGGGGAGACTCTCTCGAAAAACTTATCGCTCGCAAGAGCGCGTGTCCGGCGCCTCACAAGAGGCAATGGACACTACACCTATCCTCACGGCGCACCAAGCGCCTAAGGAGCGGCGACGCTCGTCGAACGCTCCAGAAAAGGCAAAATCCCAGTTACAGGGCCTCGAAAGAGCTCTGTAATCTCTGTAATTCCTACTTCTGTTTCTGTATACACAGCACCTACTTACCTCCAATAATGATACGCAAATTATTCAATGGAACGTCAGAGGTCTCCTTAGAAACATTGATGATACGCAAGAACTCATGCACGAACACAATCCAAAAGTGCTGTATTACAGGAAACACACCTGAAGTCGAAACACACAAACTTTCTCCTACAGTATGTTACGTTTCGCAAAGATCGCGATGATGCTGTCGCATCATCGGGCGGCGTTGCCATTATTAATCGTAAAAGCATAGCGTGTCAACGCTTGCAGCTACAAACGTCTCTCGAAGCAGTGGCGGTTCGAGTTGTTCTCCTAAACAAATTCAGCACCATCTGCTCGCTTTTCATACCACCGCATTACCAAATTAACAAACATGAATTTCAGTCCTTTATAGATCAATTGCCAGAACCTTATGTTGTTCTTCGCGATTTCAATGCAAACGGCAGCTTGTGGGGAGACTCTCGTATCGATGCGCGAGGACGTCTTGTTGAACAGTTCCTTTTTTCGTCCGGTGTGTGTCTGCTGGATAAGAAGGAACCCACTTATTACTGTCTTGCAAACAGAACCTTTTCTTCAATTGATCTTAGCCTAGTTTTCCCGTCAATACTGTCTGAACTCGAATGGGAAGTTACCAGCAATCCTTACGGAAGCGACCACTTTCCCATACTGCTAAGAACACCTAAAGAAAACGAATATCCACCACAGGCTCCTAGGTGGAACATTGATACAGCTGCTTGGGAGAAATTCCGAACTCTCACTAGTATCTCATGGGATCACATGTCCTCGTTAGGAATTGATGCTGCTGTGGAGTATTTCACAGCCTTCATAATAGATGCCGCATCTAAATGCATATCAGAAGTAAATGGCTTGACATGTGAACGGCGTGTCCCGTGGTGGAACGATGAATGTAGAATCGCTCGTAAGAAACAAAACAAAGCGTGGGGGTTGCTACACCCCTCTCAAACTGCGGAGAATCTTGTCTGCATTAAGAAAGTCAAGTCCCAAGGCAGGAGAACACGCCGACAGGCTAGAAGAGAGTTGGCAGAAGTTTTTATCGGGCATCAACTCGCATACAGATGAGGCGAAAGTCTGGAACAGGGTTAATAGGATAAGAGGGCGGCAAACATATTCACTCCCTTTGGTAAGCACACAGCGCGATACCATGCAAGACCAGGCAGATTCACTCGGTGAGCACTTTGAGCGTCTGTCGAGCTTAATTCATTATTGCCAATCCTTTCTCAAATATAAACAAATAGAAGAATGTAAGCCAATCATACGAAAATCCAGACAGAATGAACCCTATAGCCGGCCTTTCAGTATTGCCGAGTTGAACGCTGCCTTGAACACATGCAAAAGCACTGCACCGGGACCTGACAGTCATGTATGACATGATCAGAAACTTACATACTGACACACAAGTTACACTACTCACTTTTCAACACTATTTGGGCTGAGGGATAGCTCCCACCTACATGAAAAGAAGCGAGTGTGGTTCCTGTTCTGAAGCAGGGAAAAGACCCTTCCTTGGCAGCAAGTTATCGTCTGATAGCTCTCACAAATTGTCTGTGTAAACTTTTTGAAAAAAACGATTAATCGCAGACTCGTACATTTCCTTGAACTCAACAATATGCTCGATCCCTGTCAGTGTGGCTTCAGACAAGGGCGGTCGACAATCGATCATCTTGTGCGCATTGAAGGATATATTCGCGATGCATTTGTACACAAACACTATTTCCTCTCGATATTCCTCGATATGGAGAAGGCATATGACGCAACATGGCGTTACGGGATCTTGCGAGACTAGTCGGGAATCGGCATCAGTGGAAATATGTTGAAAATAATAAAAGCTATTTGTCCAATCGTACCTTCCGTGTAAAAGTCGTTAATGCACTGTCACGTCCTTTTACACAGGAAACTGGTGTACCCCAGGGAGGCGTGCTCAGCTGCACTCTCTTCATCGTTAAGATGACCACACTTCGCTCTTCACTGCCACCAGCCATTCTTTATTCCGTCTACGTAGACGATATACAGATAGGTTTCAAATCCTGCAACCTTACAGTGTGTGAAAGACAGGTACAGCAGGGCTTAAACAAGGTGTCCAAGTGGTCAGACCAAAATGGATTTAAAATGAACCCGCACAAAAGTTCTTGTGTTCTCTTCACAACAGAGAGGTCTGGTACCTGATCCTTGTGTAGAACTGGGTGGACAACAAGTTCCCTTCAACAAAGAGCACAAATTTCTAGGTGTTTTTTTCGACTCCAGGCTCACTTTCATTTCACACATAAAATGTCTTAAAGAAAAATGTCTAAAAACCATGAACTTAAAGTTCTATGCCACACTACATGGGTAGCTACAGGAGGTGCCTGTTGAATCTTTCCAGGAGCCTAGTTAGATCACGATTAGATTATGGTGCCGTAGTATATCACTCTGCTGCACCGAGTGCGCTAAAGATGTTGGACCCCGTTCATCATATGATTATCCGCCTGGCCACTGGCGCATTTAGAGCAAGCCCGGTGGAAAGTCTATATGCAGAGTCAGACGAGTGGTCACTACATTTTCAGAGAACGTACATCAGCTTTACCTATTTTCTCAATGTCCACTCGAATAAAGAACATCCGTGTTTCAACACTGTTAACGACTTGACGTGTGAAACACTTTTTCATAATAAACCCTCTATGAGACTTCCTTTGTCACTGCGTGCAAGAGACCTTAGCACGGAAATGGATGTCCCTGTTCTCGAACATCGCCTAATGCCTCCAGCTAAGCTATTGCCGCCCTGGGAGTGGCAGGTGATCGACTGTGACGTATCCTTTGTAGAGGTCACAAACCACGCACCTGACCTCGAAATCGCTATGCATTTCCGTGAACTTCATTCGAAGTACAGCTGCTCCGAATTCTACACAGACGCGTCAAAATCACATGCTGGTGTATCTTATGATGCTGTTGGTCCCTCTCTTTCTAAATCTGACTTATTGAATCCCGCAAAGAAGTATCTTCACTGCAGAAGCCTATGCAGTACTGTCTGCAGTAAAACATACAGAAATTAAAACTCGACAGAGCAATTGTTCACACAGACTCGCTAACTCTCGTAAAAGCGTTAATTTCATTACAAAAGCTTAAAAATCCTGTTTTCATTGAACTTTAGCCCCTCTTATGCAGTATTTATCTATCACATATACATGTAGTAATATGATGGGTACCTGGCCATAGAGGTATCGAGGGTAATGTACTGGCTCATAAAATGGCCACATCACTCACATCACTAGACACTTTTCCTACAGCTGCTGTCCCTGTCACAGATCTGAAGCCTTTCTTGCTCAAGAAACTGTGACAACACTGGCAACGCATGTGGAACGCAGAAATAAACTGCATGGTATAAAGCCACAGTTAGGTTTTTGACCCTCCCCAACAAAATCACGGCGAAGAGATGTCCTATTCTGCCGACTCAATCTAGGGCACACATTTGGTACTCACAATTTTCTGCTTACTGGAAATGAACCGCCAACCTGTGGTCGATATGGTGAGAGGCTGACCGTCCTCTTGGAGTGTCGCAAAGCCGAATCTGAAAGAAAAACATTTTCCTCTTCCATATCGTTATTGCGTACCTCTTCACCCAGCTATGTTTCTTGGTAAAGAACCAATTTTCAACACCAAAGTAGTCCTCAAATTGTAAATGAGGTTCTCCTACATGTTATGAGGTTATGAGCCCAATAAATTCGTAGCGGCATTCTCTTTCCAGAGGATGCCGCTGTGATAGTTGCTTTATATAGCACATGCCTCCAGGCCCTTGTGTCTGAAGGGCTCTAACGAGGCCATGGTGCTCTAGTGAATTTTAGAAACTTGTGCATTTTTTATATCGTATCATTATTTTGAAATGCACCTTAATGCTCATAGTACACGTCATTTGTCATCGCCAAAATTTTATTACACGCACATTTTACGCGCTTTACAGTGACTATTCTTTAGGCCCCTTTACAGCCACGTCACATCAACTTCATAAAACCCATCACTCCACTGCGAAATCACTAACACTTTCATGGCGCTCTTTGGCCATACCTGGCCCTTGCGCCAATAAAAACCACACACACACATTCATTCATTCATTCATTCATTCATTCATTCATTCATTCATTCCTACTGGAGCTTCGTCACGAGAAACCGCATGAAAAACTACCTAATCTAGTGTCCTTTGGCGATGTTCCGGTTACAGTTACCGCACACCGCACCATGAATACCGCCCGCGGCGTCGTCTCCGATGCTAATTTGCTAGACCTATCTGAAGCTGAACTCGTGGAGGGCTGGAGTGATCAGGACGTCATCAGTGTCAAAAGAATTAATGAGGCGGGAAGGAAAAGAAATTCAGACAAAACACCTAATACTTACTTTCGGCTCTAGTGTCTTGCCCGGCACCATCGAGTCCCGGTACCTCAAGATTCGTGTTAGGCCGTATGTGCCAAATCCCCTGAGATGCTTCGTGTCAAAGGTGCGGCCACAGCTCACAGAACTGTCGAGGCCGGATGACTTGTGCCAAATATAGTGAAAATGAACACTCCTCTGAAACCTGCCAGGACACCCCACACTGTGTCAACTGTGATGGCGATCATGCCGCATACTTGCTGTCCTGGCCATCTTGGAAAAAAGAAATTGTCACCATAAAAGTGAAAGAACACATCTCATTCAAGGAAGCACGCAGGCGGGTGTCCTACCTTCCTAAAATCAGCTTTGCCGAATTGGCGCGTCGGGGAGCAGCGCCACAATGGCCCCCGGCTCCTGTCCGGCCCACACTGAGTGAGCCGGCAATGACGCCATCTGTCCCCTTGGCGGCTGTAGCCGGCGTTGCTCTGCCGTCCCAGAAGGGGCCATCGACCTCCGCTCTGGTGGCATCAAGGGTATCGTCCATTGACACGAAGCCCTCTCGTCAAACACAGCCCACGAAAGAGCGCCAGTCCAGCGCTTCGCAGGAAGCGATGGACGTAACACTGATCGTGACGGCGCATACAGCGCTTAAGGAGCGGCGCGATTCTATCGACCGCTCCAGAAAAGACTAACTTCGTTTCATGGTGCCTGTAAAAGGCCCCGTGACCTAAATCCTGTTTCTAGAGCACACAGCTATAACACTCCTCTAATAAAGCAAACACAGATACTACAATGGAACGTTACAGAACTTCTCCATAACCTTGACGATATCAGAGAACTCCTCTATAGCTAAAATTCGAAAGTGCTGCCTGTTCAAGAGACGCACCTGAAGCGTACACACTTTCTCCTACAATAGACTATTTCTTCTGAATGAATGAATGTATTTTGTTTATTGGCGCAAGGTCCAGGTATGGCCAAAGAGCGCCAGGTCCGTGGTGATGAGTTCGCAGCGTAGTTACGAGTTCTATGAATTTCATGTGACGTGACTCTAAAGGAGCCTTAAAAATAGTCGCTCGAAAGTGCGTAAAATCTATCTGTAATAAGATTATGTCGATGACAATGACATGTTCTACGAGCATTAAAATCCATTGCGAAAGAATGATACAACGTATGAAATATGTCAGATACTTAAATTGGCTTGAGCACCAGTGCCTTCTTAGGGCCCTTGAAACACAAGGGCCTGGAGGCATGTGCTATGCAAAACAATTATCGCACCGGCATCCTCCAGAACGAGGATGCTCTACGAAATTAAGGGACTTTTTACATGTAGGATTACATCGCTTAGGAAACCGAGGACTGCTTTCGTGTTAAATAGCGGTTCTTGGCCAAGGAACATAGCCGGGTGAAGGGAGATGTAAGAACGGTATGCTAGAGGAAAATAGTTTTCGCTCGCGTTCAGCCTCCCAACACTCCAAAAGGACGTGAAGAACGGTCAGCCTCTCACCACATCGGCCACAGGCTGGAGGTTCATTTCCAGTAAGTAGATAATTATGAGCGCCAAATGAGTGCCCTATTCTGAGACGACAGATTAGGACATCTGTTCGCCATGATTTTGTTGCGGAGGGCCAAAAACCTAACTGTGGCTTTATACAGTGCAGTTTATTTATTACTGCGTCCCGCATGCGTTGCCAGTAGTTTCGCAGTTTTTTATGCAAGAAAGGCCTCAGATCAGTGACAGGGACCGTAGTCGCAGGATTAATCGCTAGTGATGTGAGTGATGGGGCCATTTTGTCAGCTGGTACGTTACCTTCAATGCCTCATGGCCAGGTACCCAGCATATTATTGCATGTCTATATGATAAATAAATACTGCATAAGAGTGAGTAATGTTCAATGAAAACAGGATTTGTAAACTTTTGTAAAGAACTCAGTGGTTTTACAAGACTTAAGGAGTCTGTGGGCTCGGTGGCACCGCAAGACGCACGATGCTAACTTTCGTGCTCTACTATGTACAGGCATTCCTGGGACCCGGTTTGCGCGGTGATGCCTCCTTTCCGGCTCCCTTCGGACACACTGCGTCTGTGACATCGACAGCATCGTATCAAGTTGGCCTGGCCCCTGTTGCAACCATATCGCTCTTGCGGTTTGACTCGGCAACGCCCAACGTGATCCATCTTGATAAATGTTTCGGCAATCCAGCGACTCCAGCGACCTCCGAGGAACTACATAAATTGGGACAACGCCTGCTACCACCCTTTAGTGGGCTCGGTGGCACCGCGAAGTGTGGTTCTACGAAGTGCTTTAGAACCAGCTGTACATGCCTGGTGGTGTTGCCGAGCCCTGCCTGTTTGTGGTCATGTTGTATGAATGTGTCTCGCATGGTTCACTTATTCCTAATTATGTGTGGCGACATAGAGGAAAACCCAGGTCCTGATTCTGATGTAAAGGGTAATCTTGATCCTGATTCTGATGTTCTGCAACAGATTTTACATACCGTCACAGAAATTAAGGCTTCCCAAACTGAACTTCAAATCGGTATGCAGGGCGTCCAAACACGGCTGTCTCTCATTGAGAACACGCTTGCAACACTCAAGGACTGCAAAGAAAAAGTTGAAAAGTGTGAAACAACTGGTAGTGCGGTTCAAAAGCAAGTCGCACATTTATACAGTAAAATGTACGACTTAGAGAACAGAAGCCGCCGGAACAATATTGTGATATATGGTATTCCAGAAAGTAGCGATGAAGGCCCCGCATCTTTGAAGAAATATGTCGAGAACGAAATCTTCAACAATTTGCTGAAAGTAAAAGACTGTGGAGCGCGTCCATCGCGTTGGCAAAAGATTAGCTAATCGACATCGACCCGTCATATTGCGGTTTTTTTTTATTTTGCCGAAAAAATGACAGTTCTGTGCAACTGTTCAAAGCTCAAAGGCAGAGTTGTCGGTGTCGGAGGATTTTTCGTTTGCAATTCGTGAAACGCGCAGGAAGTTATGGGAGTCCTCAAAACCAAACCGAGCATGCGGTGATGAAGTTGTGCTTCTTTTCGGTAAGCTGAAAATAAATGACACGCTGTACGCATGGGATAAGCACGTGGAAAAAAGGATACCTCTTAAGCGCGTTCTGAGATGACTGGTCACGAGGGTAATAGTTCAAATGCATGATGCCAAGAAAGAACACCGTCGTTTTCTTTATTGTTTCAACGCTCGAAGCATAGTGAACAAAACAGATAAACTAGAGGAGATTTTATTGGCTTACGAACCTGACGTTTTAGGGATTACAGAGACGTGGCTTCATCCCTCTATCCACGACTCAGAAATAATTCCAGAAAACTATAGCCTAATTCGCAGAGATCGTGATAGCCGTGGAGGCGGAGTGGCCATCGCTATAAAGAATGGTCTAAAGTTCCAAGAGGAACAAGGTATACCTAACCACGAGAGTCTCTGGTGCACAGTCACATTTCAAACCACACCTCCACTAATAGGTGGAGTATACAGACAGCCTGAGGCACCTGAAACTTGCCTTACGGTATTACACAACTACCTCCTCGAGAAAATGCATGCTCGGACGAAGCTAGTACTTGTTGGCGACTTCACCTTGGCAGGAATTGACTGGGATAACCTTGCCGTCAGCAATAGGGAAGTAAACAGCTGCGAACGACTTTTTGTTACCATGTTAAGTTTTTCTTTATCCCAACGCGTAACGCAACCGACACGCGTCCAAGGGCTTTTTTCTAATATTTTAGACCTTGCTTTGATTTCCTGCACAGTAGACACTGAAATTAAAGTGGAAGATGGAATATCTGACCATAAATTGATTCTAATTCATTTTCCTAATCTTAGCCTGGCAAAAAGTAACACTGAAAATTCACATATAGTTATTAAAGATTATTGCAGGGCAAACGATGAAAGCATTATTGATTACCTGGAAATAAACTTAGACGATTTTTACGCTGAACCTTCCGATGATGTCGAGAACTTATGGCTAAAATTTAAAGCGGCAATTTTTCACTATGAAAAAACTTATATGCCTACGAAACGTAAGAGGACAAGGCGAAGAAATCCTTGGATAACGCGAGAAATTATTCATATGAAACGGAGACTGAAAAGAATCCGGAAGCGTAAATGCGATCCAACAGTAGTAACTAAATATTACCACGAATTTAAAAGCTTGTTACGGCAAGCAAGAAATAACTTTTTTTCACACACTTTAATAGATTTCATGACAAAGCAACCGAAAAAATTTTGGCGTTACCTTGCTAAGCCGGACAGTCCAATCCGTAAGATGGAAATCAACAGCATCATTATTGAAAATACGCATACAATAGTTAATTCATTCAATTCTTTTTTCCAGTCCGTATTCACCCAAGCATGCCCAGTCCAAGTACCGCTTGTTCAACGTGACTCGGCTATGCCGGAAATCGAGATAACCGAACGAGGTATCTTGAACCTGCTTCTAAACTAGATGTTAAAAAATCCCCGGGCCCAGATAAAATCCCAAATGCGTTTCTTAAGCGTTATGCATAACAACTTACCCCCCTTTTTGCATAAAATAATTACGCTTTCACTGAAAAATGGTGCAGTTCCGACAGACTGGCTTCGCGCTAGAATAACTCCAATTCATAAAAGTGGTAAACTTTCTGTGGAAACGTATCGACCCACATCACTAACTACTTGTTGCAAATTGATGGAGCATATCTTCAACAAAGCCATCATGGACTACCTAGAGTAAGAATATACTGTACCCTAAACAGCACGGCTTCCGTAGAGGGCTGTCCACGGTAACCCAACTCGCGGAAATAACTCAAGACTTCGCTGGCATAATTGATCCTAAACTTCAAGCTGACTCAATACTCATCGACTTTGCGAAAACATTCGATCGCGTACCTCATTATAAATTAATAGCCAAGCTTGAATCGGTTGGAATTAATAGCAAAGTAATAGGATGGGTTTCGGCTTACCTTACAAATCGTACCCAGTATGTAAGTTCAGACAATGTAGATTCTGACTGCCTAAGCGTTTTGTCCGGTGTACCCCAAGAGTCTGTTTTAGGGCCAACATTGTTTCTTATATACGTTAATGACATCTCTTCTTGTGCAGAACAAGGTGCAACATTGCGACTTTTCGCAGATGATTGTGTCATTTATACTGCAATTCGTAGTACTGACGACCAACTAAAGCTTAATTCTTCTTTAGAAAACATTGCCCAATGGTGCAATACGTGGGGGATGGAAATAAATATCTCTAAAACAGCGTTCACCTGCCTAACCAAGAAAAAACGACCTTTATCATTTACGTACAATCTTAAAGGCTTGAATATTACACAAGTCGACAAAGTAAAATACTTGGGTGTCACATTCTCGCAAGACTTAAAATGGGATAAGCACATCACCGATACATGCGCCAAGGCATTCAAGCAATTAGGGTTTCTACGCAGAAGACTGAGTAAAGCACCTCAGGCCGTATAATTAACTGCCTATAAAACTCTGGTCCGACCTATTTTAGAATACGGAAGCATAGTGTGGGACCCTCATCAAAAGTACCTTCGCGATAAACTTGAAAGATTACAGAATAGGGCTCTTAGGTTTATCTATTCAAAGTATTCTTGGCACGACAGTGTAACGGACATGCGCAATCAAGCGCATTTGGCAACTCTTTCCTGCCGGCGTAATGTTGCATCTATGAAGTTTTTTATCTCCTCTTTAACGAACACATCAAAATCGGAAAAGACTATATTCATCCGCCTCGCCGTCGGTCTAGTAGGACAAGCCACGATAAGGGCGTCCGGCCATTTAATACGCATTGCAATACGTTTAAGTTTTCCTTCTTCCCTCGCGCTGTGAACGCTTGGAATGCGCTACCAAGCGAAGCTGTAAATAATCCAAATTTAGATCAGTTTTCTCTAGTAGAGCAGCTGATGGACCCTGTATAACTACTTTTCCTGTTGTAAAACCCCAGAAAGTATCTTTTAGCGTGGTATTATTTTCGCGTGGACATTTTTCTCATGTATAGCATACGATACATAATGCTAGATTTTCTGTTTTCGTGTACGCGAAGCGTAACCATGTAGGTAATATAATATTGATGCTCTTGTTGTTGCAAAGTGTTCTGATCTGCCTCATGTTTTCCTGTTGTCTTTTTGAGAACTTGTTGTATCTTATTACATGCCTATGATGATGAAAGCCCGCTCCCTGTATGGGTCTGCAGAAGACCGACAGTATTGATAAAAATAAAACAAAAATTGCACTGTCAAGTTTTAATTTCTTTATATGTTTTACTGCAGGCAGTACCGCATAGGCCTCCGGCCTATGCTGGAGCAGGACGTGCTCCAGCACGTCCTGCTCAACAGGTGGCAAGACTACCTGGAACGAGAAGGGCTGTACCCGGCCACTTTGATCGGCTTCAGACAGCACCTCAGCACGCAGGACGCGATGCTGCAGCTCACACCAAATCATCGATGATGGCGGCAGCGCCCGCGACAACAAAGCAATCCTAGGGCTCGACCTGCAGAGCGCCTTCGATAAGGCGAAACACTCGGCGATTCTGTCCCAAGTCTCCAAGCTCAACATGGGAGAAAGATCCTACAACTACATCAAGGACTTCCTCACGGACAGGACCGTCGAGCTACGAGCAGGCGACCTACAGACGCAAGAGAAGCTCGGGATCAGCGGCACACCGCAGGGATCGGTCATTTCGCCGATGCTATTCAACCTGGTAATGATCGGAGTGGCCGAAAAGCTCGGGCACATCGAAGACGTCAGGCACATCATCTACGCAGACGATATCACGATATGGGTGACCGGTGGCAGCGATGCCCACATCGAGGGCGCGCTGCAAGCCACCGTCGACGCAATAGAAGGCCAGCTGGAAGGCACCGGACTGAGATGTTCGCCGAGCAAATCGGAGCTTCTCATACTCCCACCTACCAAAAACAGCAGAGGAAAGACCAGACAACGCGAAAACGAAAATTCAGAATCGTCATCAAATCCGGCAACGTCATCCGCGAGGTCGGCAAAATTAGGATCCTAGGCATGGTCATCGAAAAGCACGGAAGAAACAGCGAAACCATCACCCGTCTAAAGGCAAAAGCAGCCAACGCGATTCGACTCCTCAAACGAGTCACTTCCCGAAAGGCTGGCATGAGAGAGGAGAGCCTAATTAGGCTCGTCCAATCCTTCGTCATCAGCCACGTCGCGTACGTTGCAGCCTACCACAGATGGCTGCAACACGAACGAAACAAAATCAACGTGCTCATCAGAAGAGCGTACAAGACGGCGCTGGGCCTGTTCGAGTCCACAAGCACGACCCGCTTGCTACAACTCGGGCTACACAATACGCTCGAAGAAATAGCCGAAGCGCAACGGACCTCTCAACTGGAGCGGCTGTCCCTGACCAAAGCCGGGAGGAAGATACTGGACGATCTGGGAATTAGACGCTCGAACGAGGTGGAGATGAAGCTCCCCGTCCCCGAAGAGGTCCGACGCCAGACCAGAATCGACCCCATACCGAATATGAATCCCGAGTTCAACAAGGGAAGAAGAGCGGCGAGGGCCAAGGCTCTCATCGACCAGCATGTCAACGACGAACACGCGCGGTAGGTGGACGCGGCCGAATACCAAAGGAACGCCTTCGCAGCGGTCGTCATAGAGGCGTCAACCGGCGCCACGAGGACGGCAGCCATCGTGAGAAGCGCCGGAGCGGAACAAGCGGAGGAGGTAGCCATCGCCCTGGACATCGCCGACACAGACTGCCACACGGTGCTGCGTGACTCAAGACCGGCGGTGCGAAACTTCGCCAAAGGGCGAATCTGCAGGGAGGCTGAGCGTACTGCGAGCGGTAAAACTAGAAGAACGAAAAGTACGACTCAAGTGGTTCCCGGCGCACGCGGGCGACGCGTCGGAACGCCATGAGAACCATAATGAGACGGCACACGCAGCGGCGCGAGCGCTAACCAACCGCGCCCCGGCGACAGACCATCCGACGTGGTTCGGAACCAAGGACCGCATGACGAATTACAATGAAATCAAGAAGGCCTACCGCCTGGCTCGCAGGACTCTCCCACCCCCGCACCCGAGAGTGAGTCGAGCGGAGGCGGTAGTACTGAGACAGCTTCAGACCTGATCGCTACCGAGCCCTAAACTGATGAATCGCATGTACCCCGAGACATATCCGACATATATGTGCAGAGTTTGCCGGAGGGAGACCGCAGACTACACGCACATCTTGTGGGACTGCATTAAATATCCAGAAGACGCTAAATCAAGAACACTCCCACCGCGGCTCGAGGCAGCCGCGAAGAGCTACGACCGAGACGATCAGCTCTGGGCCGTCCATCAGGTCCTCGAGGCGCTCGAAAGGCACGGACCCAGCGAGCCGGCAACGGCGAGCGGAGACCCGCGCCGAGTAAGGGCAACTTCGAGGATGACGTAGGCCTTCGTCGGGGCACGCGAGCGCCCAACTGCAGGCATAAAGTTTCTCCAATCCAATTGTTAAGGAGTTCAATACGTCAGATTCAGAAAATGAGGAAGAAGCAGCAAAAGATACGCCAGAATGTGATTTTGACGCGTCTTTGTAGAATTCGGAGCAGCAGTACTTCGATTGAAGTTCACGGAAATCCATAACGATTTCCAGGTCAGGAGCGTGCTTTGTGACTTCTACAAAGGATACAGCACAGTATCACCTGCCACTCCCAGGGCGGTAGTGGCTTAGCTGGGGGCATTAAGCGATGTTCGAGAATTGGGACATCTATTTCTTCGCTAAGCTCTTACACGCAGTGACAAAGGTGTAGCATGGCCAAGAAAAGCCAACCTACAAGCAGCGCCCCCTACGCGCATTACAGAAGAATCCGGGTGCGACAACGGGGCTGAGAGGAGGGCCACGGGAAGGCCGGCGCTCGACACGGAGTGGAATAAACGTTCCTTTGAGTTTTACTCGAGTCCAGTCTCCTTATCTGGAATAGAGATAACTCCCGCGCCGGGAGCAGACATTACAAACTGGCGACGAAGATCATTCAACTTTAAGAAGCCCACACGGCACCAGAAGAGGACTAGAAAAATATCAGCGGACGCCAATCAAGAAAAAAAGCTATGCAAGATGGAAGCCATGCTGCCCGCCTTCCCGCCATTCGACCCGTACTCGGACCCGACGTCGCTCGCCCTGCGGTGGACGAAATGGCAAGCCCGTTTTGACAACTTTCTACTAGCAGCAAACATACAAAATGCAGCCCGCAAACGCGCTATGCTGCTACACTACGCAGGAGATGCGGTGCACGACATTTTTCTGACGCTTCCGGATCGAGGCACGGACTATAAAACGGCAGTCGCGAAGCTGAACGCACATTTCGCACCGAGAAAGAACGCGGTCTACCAGAGGCACGTTTTTCGTCAAGCAAAACAAAGCTCCGAAGAAACAGTGGACCAATTTCAAATCAGACTCAGAAAGTTGGCTGCGACATGCGAGTTTGCGAAAGAACAAGAAATCGTATCGCAAATGATAGAAGGCACCAATTCAGCTAAGCTGCGCCGCAGGGCATTACGAGAGCGCGATGTCACGCTGGAGAAAATCATGGAAATGGGCCGCAGCCTCGAGACAGCAGAGTTTCAAGCAACCAGCATGGAAGGCCGCGAGCGCGTCGAACCTCTGCAGAAAGTCACAAAGAAGCAGTGGCGGCGCAGTGCGCCTTCGAGCAACCAGTCAGAACACCAGCTGTCGGGCAATCGTCCAGAGAACAAGCAAGCTGAGAAGTGCAGCTGTTGTGCAGGAGCGTGGCCTCACAAAGGAGGGAAATTGAGCTGTCCAGCATGGGGCGCTACTTGCCACAAGTGTCAAAAGAAAAACCACTTCGCCATGTTCTGCAGACAAAGACCTACTGTACACTCCATTGACGTCACGGGCACCCTCGCAAGCACACAACAGGACACAAGCGTGGAGGACTACGTTTTTCACGTGCAGAGTCACAGGCGAGAATTACCAGTTGTAACAGTCAAAATCAACGACACACCACTTGAGTTTTGTGTAGATTTTGGAGCAGGTGTCAACGTCATCGGAGAGACAACCTGGCAAAAGCACCTACAGACGATGCAGCTAGAGCACACAACCACAAAGCTGGTACCATATGGAGTCACTCAAGAAATCCCAGTCATCGGAAAGTTCTCTGCAACGTTCCGTGCTCTAGACCAAGTCATCGAAGCGACAGTTTACGTCGTAAAAGGGACACATCGATCGTTTCTGACCTACAAGACAGCTTCTGATCTCAAGCTCATCACAATACTTCAGCTGGTCACAGAACACAGTAGTGTTGACGCAAAGAAAGAGTTTCCAAAGCTGTTTGGAAAGGTCGGTCGGCTCAAGAACTTTCAAGCCAAGCTGAACATCTCACAAGACGTCCAACCAGTCGTGCGACAACACCGTCGCATTCCTTTCCAGATGAGAAAAGCGCTGGAGACCGAGCTCACACGCGTGGAGGAGCTAGACATCACAGAGAAAGTAACCGGACCAACACCTTGGGTGCCATCAATCGTCATTGTTCCCAAACCCTATGATCCCAATGCAGTCAGAATGTGTGTCGACATGCCAGAAGCCAACGTGGCCATTGCTAGAGAAAGACACGTCATGCCCACAGTAAATGTTATCAGCATTCTGAACGGAGCCGCCTACTTTTCAAAGTTGGACCTGAAAGAGGGCTACCATCAGCTCGAGCTTGCTGAAGAATCCCGGGTGATAACAACTTTCTGTGCACACTGTGGTCTGAGAAGATATAAAAGACTATTGTTTGGTGTCAATGCCACCGCAGAGATTTTTCAAGACTCCATAAGGCAAGTACTTCCGGATGAGGACGGAATCATCAATGTCAGTGACGACATCCTCAGCTCTGGACGCACCATAACAGAGCACGACCGAAGACTGCGTCTGATGTTGAAGCACCTAGAAGATACCGGGCTGACTCTGAATGAAAACAAGTGCGTCCTAGGCACTAACAAGCTGAAATTCTTTGGACACGAGTTTTCATCGGTAGGAGTCAGTGCGGAACATAGAAAAGGTTAAAGCAGTAGCCAGAATGACAGCACCAAAAACCCCACCCGAGGTTAGAAGCCTCCTCGGCATGGTAAACTATTGCTCTAGATTCATTCCTCGCTTAGCCCAAATGGTGGATCCATTGAGGAAGCTCACACATCCCGGCACAGAATTCTGCTGGAACGAAGAGCACCAGAAGGCCCTAGATGACGTGAAGAAAGAAATATCTCGAATGCACACCCTAGCATACTTCGACGACACAAGAGACCCACGTCATCACTGATGCTGGACCAGAAGGTACAGCGGGAGTGTTGGCTCAAGACGATCCAAGCGACAAAAGCTGCAGCATTCTGGCGTACTTCAGCAGAGCATTGACACCAACGGAAAGAAGATATCCCCATATCGACCGTGAAATGTTGGCCATAGTGGCAGCTATTGAACATTTTCACATCTACCTCGTAGGGGGAAAGTTCACGGTGAAGACAGACCACCTGCCTTTGGTGTCGATTATTCGAAAGCCCAGCACAGAGCTCTCAGCAAGGCTTGAACGACTGAGACTGAGGTTACAGCATTGCACCTTCCAGACTGAACACATTGCAGGGAAGAACAACCCTGCAGACTACCTGTCAAGGCATGCACCACCTACCGACAGTGTCGTCCCCAGTGAAGAAGCAAGTGCGATAGAAGAGTATGTCTCCTTCATCGAGGAATCAGCTGTTCCACAGGCACTGACTTTGCAAGAAGTCGAGAAAACGTACGCAGAAGATGCTCAGATGCAGTTTTTGATCAAGGCTCTCCGAACGAACAACCCAAAGACTTGTGACGACATCTGGAAAAGCGACAGGCTGCAACCATTTGCTCAAATCAAGGACGAGCTCACAGTTGCCGAAAACGACATTGTGCTAAGAGGGACGAGACAGATAATTCCTTAAGCACAGGCTCAAGTCATTCGTCTAGCATACAGAGGTCACCCAGGAGTGGTGAAGACCAAACAATTGATTAGAGAAAAAGTGTGGTTTCCGGGGATTGATAAGAAAGTAGAGGTGGCAATAAAAGACTGTGAAGCATGCCAGAGAACCGTGGTTGAAAACAAGACATCACCGCTAATCATGACACCACTTCCAAATGGACCACAGCAGTCTGTGGCAGCAGACCTTGCTGGCCCCCTACCTGGCAACAAGTACGTTCTAGTGATTGTCGACGAGTACTCGCGTTTTCCTCTGACAGCAGCACCCTCCTCGCTAAGTTCAATATCTGTGACGGAGAAACTAAGCGAAATGTTCACGGTACACGGAATGCCACACACTAAAGACAGACAATGGACCTCCTTTCTTCGGGAAGGAGTTTGCAGAGTTCATGAAATCTTGTGGAATTCACCATCATCGCGTGACTCCTCTGTGTCCTCAAGCCAATGGAGAGGTCGAAAGATTCATGAGAAACGTTAAAACTTGCAAGCGGACCTAAACGAATTCCTTCTAAACTACAGGGCGACACCTCACTCAACAACAGGTTTCACGCCTGCTGAACTGCTGTTTGGACGAAAGATCAAAACGAAGCTTCCTGAAGTTCCAGAGAAGCGCATGCATGCGAAGCTGGCAGAAACAGATCTAAAGAAGCAACAAATGAAGGACAACGCTGATGACAGAAAACGCGCTGTGCCACACACAATTCAAATGGGAGACGCGGTACTCCTTAAGCGACACTCGCCTCTCTCCCATAAGACGGCCTACAAGCCGGTCCCCTACAGGGTGACGAGAATTCAAGGGACAGCTGTAACTGCCGAGCGAGACGGCAGGAGAGTTTTAAGAAATGCGTCGTTCTTCAAACTTATCAGAGTAGCTCAGCAGCATAGTCCAGCACTCGAAGACTGGGACGACTGCATCACTTGGACAGTTATAACCCAGGGTGACAACACAGGGTTTAGATCCTCTTCACTTGGAAACAGCGAACCATCCCAACCGAATGCCCGGCGAAACCCGGACCGTCAAGCCCGCTATACCCAGCCGAAGGTTTTTTCAGATTTCATCGTCTGCCAAGTGCAGACTGAATAAAAGTCTGGGGGGATGTAGCATCGCCAAGAAAAGCCAACCTACAAGCAGCGCCCCCTACGCCCATTACAGAAGAAGCCGGGTGCGACAACTGGGCTGAGAGGAGGGCCACGGGAAGCGCGGCGCTCGACACGGAGTGGAATAAACGTTCCTTTGAGTTTTACTCAAGTGCAGTCTTCTTATCTGGAATAGAGATAACTCCTGCGCCGGGAGCAGACATTACAAAAGGTACACTCATGAAGTGTCTATTACGAAAAAGGGTTTCAAATGTCAAATCGTTACCGGTTGTGAAACACGGATGTTCCTTGTTTGAGCGAACTTTAAGAAAACAGGTAAAGCTGATGTACGCTCTCTGAAAATGGAATGACCACTCATCTGAATCGACGTATAGACTTTCGACAGGGCTTGTTCTACATGCGCCAGTGGCCAGCCGGATACTCAGATTATGAACGAGGTCCAACATTTTAGCACACTCGGTGCAGCAGAATGATATACTACGGCACCATTATCTAATCGTGATCTAACTAGGCTCCTGTAAAGATTCAACAGGCACCTCCTGTCGCTACCCTATATATTGTGGGATAGAACTTTCAGCTCGTGGTTTTTAGACATTTTTCTTTAAGTCATTTTATGTGTGAAATGAAAGTCAGCCTGGAGTCGAGAACAACACCTAGAAATTTGTGCTCTTTGTTGAAGGGAATTTGTTGTCCACCAATTCTAAACAGGGATCAGGTACCAGACCTCTCTTGTGAAGAGAACACGAAGTTTTCTGCGGGTTGATTTTAAATCCATTTTGGTCTGCCCACTTGGACACCTTGTTTAAGCCCTGCTGTACCTGTCTTTCACACACTGTATTGTTGCAGGATTTGAAACCTATTTGTATATCGTCTACGTAGACGGAATAAAAAATGGGTGGTGGCAGTGAAGAGCGAAGTGTGTTCATCCTAACGATAGAGTGCAGCTGAGCACGCCTTCCTGGAGTACACCAGCTTCTTGTGTAAAAGGTTGCGACAATACGTTGCTTATTTTCATGCGGAAGATACGATTTAACAAATAGCTTTCAATTATTTTCAGCATATTTCCATGGATACCTATTCCCGACATAACTCGCAAGATCCCGTAACGCGGTGCTGTGTAATACGCCTTCTCCATGTCGAGGGATATCGATAGGGAAAACTGGTTATGTACAAATGCATCGCGGATATTTCCTTCAATACGCTCCAGATGATCGGTTGTCGACCGCCCTTCTCTGAAGCCACACTGATAGGGATCGAGCATATTGTTGAGTTCAAGGAAATGTATGAGTCTGCGAATAATCATTTTTTCTAAACATTGGCCGCGCCTTAGCTAAGGTTAAGCCTGGATATCTCGAAGCGAAAAGGTTCGGTGATGCTTATGGTTTAGCTTATCGTTATGCTTTATGGTTTAGCCTATGGTTATGCTTACGGTTTAGCTTATGGTTATGCTTTATGATTTAGCCTATGGATATCTCTCAGCTGACATGGCCGTACGTCGCTGTTCAGCTTCCTTTTCACACCGTTTAGCGAGACGTGCCTGTCGTACTTCTGGTGTTTCAGACTCGGATTTGCTGCGTCGTTTAGCGAGACGTTCTTCTCGTTGTTCGGGTGTCTCGGACGCGCGTTGAACTTTCAGCCTTTCATTTCTTCGCTCCTTTTCAGCCAACTCCCGTGGTAGCACTTATGTATCGATAGCATCACTCTTTTCTCCCTCTATGTGGAATGCGCACGCCTATTCTCTGGCAAGCGGTTATATTAGCCCCGAGAACGAACAACAGGGGCGCTGCGAGCGCCGCTCGCATGACGTCAGAGCACGGACTCGCGCCTGTCGTCTGCTACAGTCCGGGTGATTTCTGCGGTGTTTTCGTTTGTTCGCCCTCGTTCTCTCTGCTTGTATACTTATGGTGGTCGTCTCAAATATATTTTACGGCGTCTTCCTTTGCGAACATTTATTCAAAGAGCTAATTTCTTATACAACGATGCAGCTCTCAAAGGCAACGCTACAGTGCCAGCCGAAGGAGCGCAGACCAGCCCATTGCGGGTTTTTCAAGCGCGGATGGACAATTGCAAAAACATAGCATATAATAATCCAGTTATGATACCATACCTGCCACGGTGCAACAAGTATGTCACATACCCTGGCTCTATATGGCTTCTACAACAGTTACGTTGATTTTTATCCGCTATAACAGGTTTGCTCACGACGAGTAGTTCATGGTATAATATCGAATTTTTGCATTTCTTCACAAACGCTCCACAGTAGCACGAGGGCTTAACTAATAGTGGAGTTTAGATTCTACAAGCACTACTTGCTTCTTTAACTACCTGTAAACATTAGGCGGTTCTTCACGTGTTTATCTTAAGCGGCGAAAATTTGAAGTACAGTTAATGAAGGCTTACAGCTTTTTACAGAATACAAATAGGAATGTACCAATATACATTCCCTTTTCCGTGCTACACGTTCAACTCACTTGAGAAATTTACTGGTGCTTGTTGCTTGAGGAATATACATGACGAATCTGTTTGGCGAACTGACACAGGCTGCTCGGCCCAATTTTTTTAGTGAAGTACGTATGCCTGTTGAACCGCATGGCTGCAGCCAGAAAGAAATCGAAGCGTCATTCATTAGTAGTATGGGATATATTGAAGATATCGAAATTCCCCGGTGGAGGGTCAGAAATCAAGCGAAAGTATATGCAAGGCTTGTGGTGCTTTCTTTATGAATGTTTGCGATTGGATTGGGCAAGGTTCTCTTTTATATACCGACGAAGCGAATAGTTATCCGTTTGTATAATTAAAGAACGCTGGATCGAGACACGGTGAGACAAATGGTGCTTGAATTTTCCTTTTCTAGGCAATCTAAGCTGCGCTGTAGTAGCTCGAGAATACTTTAGCCATTGCAGTTGGCGCTGTAAAAAAGGCTTTATGGTTTCAACTGGAAGTTGTAGTGAACTGCTGGGTTTCGCGAACGTAGCGTACCTCGCCATACCGATAGTCGATTGCTACCGTTGCGCGATCAGCGGTGTGCCATATTGTCGATAAAGGCTACTGAGGGCCACTATGAAACATTTCATCACTTTCAATTCATTGGCTCTCGATCTTAACAACGAAACTTTTCTCGCAGGTCATTGCTACTATGGTGTTTGTGAATTAACTATGTAAATACTCTACATGACGCGCCGTCGTGTTAGCAGCCATGAGCAATTCGTTTTTTGGAGGCATTTTTCAGAGGAAGGTGAAAGCAGCAGCAAACTTTTTCATGAGAAATGCGCGCCTATTCTTTACGCATTAATGAATGGCCATATTTGAATAGAACAACACACCAGAATAATAAGAATCATGATGACAGCTTCACTGAGCAGTGTCTTTCTAACATCGGATAACATGCTGACGCCAATTACCAAGATTCTTCTTCCATTTAAAATGCAATGCCTCATAGCTAAATACTAAGGGAATGTTAAGTGTTTAGCGAGGCATCATACACAACTTCGCGTGTTCAATTTGCACACATTCTTTTTACACGAAATTTACGGATAGACATGGCCCATATATGCACTGCAAAACAAGTAGACCCCTTTAACGCTACACAGGTTGCGATATCCAAGCCGTTCGACTCACGCGCTTTTGAAGAAGAAACTGTGGTTAAGGCATGGCAGCTGAAAGAAGCAGACGTATCCTTCAATACGTACGGATCGATCCACCCATACCCCAAGCATACACGAAGGGAACGAGCGCACGCTAGAGCTGTGCACGGGCTCGGCCCGGCCCGAAAGCCCGGACCCAACCCGGCCCGGGCGCCGGCCTCGGGCCATTTGGAGATTCTCTCACTCGGGCTTGGGCCTGGCCCGGACCAAGTTTTCTATGTCTCGGACGGACCGGTCGGGCTCCCCGATCTCGACCGCGTACCTTATGCGAAAGTATGCTTGTCTCGCATGTAGGCATAGCAGGAAGTGCAATGTATTTATTCACCAAAAATGGAATCTACAAGGACGGGAGAAAAGTACAAACGCTAACAAAAGACAAACGAAGGCTAGCGGAGGCTCGGAATGCGTTTTCGGTTCTACCAAGTACCGACGCTGGGGAAGAGCCGCCGCTTGCAGGCGCCTCCCAGTAAAAAGGCTGAGAAGGGAAGCGTTTGGGAAGCGAAGATAAGTCTGTGTACGGCGCACGTGTGGTCACCTTTGCCACACATACAAATTGGCCAAGCGGCGGCGTATAGGAGGCTTTTCCAATGGGCGGTGGTATTGCTTGAAGACTGGTCGTTGACCGAAGTCGACAGGAAGCACACGTCGTCACTGCCCATGCTAGAAAGGTCACTGTTCTCTTTCAGCAGCGCCTTGGAAACGGGTGAACTTTTTCAACTCGCCGCTGTCGGCACCCAAAAAAGGGGACGATCGCGTGTTTTGTGGCATTCTCAGGACGAGGCTTAACAAAGCTCTGAAGACGCCCACACGGAAGCGCTTGCCTTAACCCTTCATCACTGGACAACTTGTTGTTTTCGCACAATGACTTAGAATAACAATTCTGTGCGCGCGCAGCATCTGTATATATTCACGATTTTGTCATATGGAATGCAAGAGTTCAACATTATAAGGTCATTTAAATAAACTGATTTTCCTGATATTGTTTCTTCTTGTGTGGGCGCCGCTTTATTGCAGGTCGGGCCGGACCCTGGCCGGGCCTAAGGCCGGGCCAAGCGAACTCAGGCTTCTTTAGCGTCGGGCCGGGCCGGGCCGGGCGGGCCGCCTGTGGTAGTGTAGGGCCCGGGCCGGGTGCGGGCTCAGAAGTGGGGCCGTGCACAGCTCTAGCGCGCGCGGCAGCCGAGTGAGCCGGAGCGAGCGGCGTCCTGGCCGTGACGTCACTCGCGAGAGGGCGCCACTCCTAATTCTCGCCGCTAATAGTAGGCCGCCGCGATAAACACGCGCTTGCGGCGAACGTCCAACGATGAAATCAAAAGCTTACACAGACAATTTGTAAGAGCTATCGGACGGTAACTTGTCGCCAAGGAAGGGTCTTTACCCTGCTTCAGAACAGGGACCACAATCGCTTCTTTCCATGTGAATGGAAGGTATCCCGCAGAACAAATAGTGTTGAAAATTCAGAGTATTGTACCTTGTGTGTCAGTATGCAAGTTTCTGATAATGTCATACATGGCTCTGTAAGGTCCCGGTGCAGTGCTTTTGCATGTGTTCAAGGCAGCTCTCAACTCGGCAATACTGAAAGGCCGGTTATACGGTTCATTCTGTCTGCATTTACGTATGATTGGCTTACGTTTTTCTATTTCTCTGTGTTTAAGAACGGATTGAGAATAGTGGATTGAGCTCGACACACGCTCAAATTTAGTGCTTCCCAAGAAAGTCTGCCTGCTCTTCTAAGGTATTCCCTTGATCGTTCACCAGAGGCAACGGATTTATTTGCTGGCCTTTTAGCCTCCTTACGACATTCCAAACTTTCGCCTCCTGTGTGTACGAATTTATACCTGAAAGGAACCTATTTCAGCTTTATCTCATGGCTTGACGTCGTATCCGTCTTCACTGCGATGTTATGTGTTTAAATTCAGTTACATTTTTTGTATTCGGCGATCTGCGCAATAACTCCTATGCCTTATTCTGCCTCTTTCGCGCATTTCTAGAGTCATCATTCCACCAGGGAACACGTCCTTTAAGTGTGCCACCATTCGTTTGCGGGATAAACTTTTCAGCAGCATCACAGATGAAAGCGCTAAAATATGTGACAGCATCGTCCATACTAAAATTGTTTATAAAATCGGGTAATAAATGAGTTGATTCTTTAAAATGTTCCCAGTCAGCCGATGCTAATTTCCAAATGGGAACATTTGGACGGTTGTAATGCTGTGTTATTGAGTTTAAAGTTATAGGAAAGTGGTGACGTCCATAAAGATTATTGATGACATTCCATTTCAGGTGAGGCATAAGAGAAGCAGTGCCCGTTGCTAGATCTATCGATGAATATGAGTTGTGTTGTATGCCATAATACGTCGGCTCCTTATTAAACATTATTATTATTTTGGAGCGATCGGGAGAGCCTCGCCGCTCCTTAAGCGCTGGTGGCGCCGTCTTGCTGGTGGTTGTGTCCATCGTCTCTGGCGAGGCGCTGGACACGCGCTCTTCCAAGTGCTTTGTTGGACGTCAAGGTCTCGGAACGCTGGATGACACCTTTGAGGCCACCTGCCTTGAGGTGGATGGCTACTTCTGCTGGGGTGGCTGTGCAGCGCTAGCTGCATCCGCCGCGGGGGCAGATGTCGTAACTGCCGACTCACTGCTTGTGGGTCGTACAGCCGCCGCAAGCCTTTGTGTCGCTGTCCCCTGCGTGTCAAATCGGCAAAAGTGTTCTTGGGCAGCTAGGATACCCGCCGGCGTGCCTCCTTGAAACTTATATTTTCCTTTGATTGTTACAATTTCCTTTTTTTTTCAGGATGGGCACGACCGCGTGAATGCGGCGTGCTCCACATCACAGTTTACGCAGTGGAAAGAGTTCTCGCAAGCTTCAGAGGTGTGGTCGCGGGAACTTCATTTCGCACAAGTTTGGCGGCCTCGGCAGCTCTGCCAACTGTGACCGAAACGCTGGCGTTTGAAACATCTGAGAGGATTTGGCACGTATTCCCTAACACGGAGCTTAAACTTTTACTGCACAATTTTTTGTTTTGCCATAAAATTATTCATGTTGTTGCAAGGAACCATAAGAATAGCTGTACTAACAAAAAACAGTTTAGTGGAGTTTTACAGTTCGTAGTGGCACAAAAAGAGTACGTTGCATACGTGCAACAACGTGCACATAAAGAGAAAGTTGAGGAATGCCCGGCTCATGGCGTTTCAAACTATAACATTTATTTACATGACAATCGGCAAGGTGGAACACGTGGTACAATAGAAAGCTATTTCACTTGCTTGCTGAAAAAGCTTGGTGTGATAACTTGAGCAGTGACCAGTAAGCAACGAGAAACCGTGCAGTCATTTTGTAGTGTGGTACACAAAAAAGCAATTGCTCTTGTTTGTGGAACAGAGATACACTCCGCACTTGACGCAGTAACTAATGCAGATTCCTGTGTAGCCAGGAAACTTGCAGTGCTGCCGCTTCTTGCTCCAAAGAACCCAGCGACTAACCTGAGGGAAAAAATGAAAATAATCAGCACTGAGACAAAGCTCCATAGATGAGAAATAATACCTGATCTAACCTGACATCCTGAGTTGGAGTTGGAGCTGATGGTCCCCGTTTTTCTTCTCCTCAGAGGCTTGTTCTACTGACTCATTGCTAGGCCTTCCTCGCTTTTTCAGCACCGTCTTCTCAACCTTGCAAAGTGATGCAGCCAGGTCCATCTTGAACTCAGCCAACGTAGGTAGCCTTTCTGTGTACTGATCACGTTTGTTCATGACGTTCCTCTTGTAAAGCAACCAAGAATTTACAGCCGTCAAGTCAAGGATATGCAGAAAAACACGAAAATAATATCTCTTCCACCTCAGGCAGGGACGGTAAATAGAGATAATGGAGTCCAAAAGGTCGACGCCTCCCATGTACATGTTGTAGATGGTTATCACTGCAGGGCATGGTATCTCCGCTCTTCTTTTTTTTTTTGACAATTATACATTGATGCACTTGTAGCAGGCTGTGTTCTAACGAAGGAAGGGAGCAAGGTCACTGCTCGGGTATCTTGCCACCTTATACATGACAGTTCAATTCCATTCATAACTGTAACCCTCTCTTCAATATATCCTCTTCCTTTTTTTCATTTCCTGCTCGCTAGGCAGGCTCACTCCAGGTACCCGATTTGTCCGCCTAGTACCAATGCAGTTCACAGTCTTTCTCTTGGTACACCTGCAAAACTGGACAGTTGAAATAGTTGTCAAAGTACACTTTGTGGCGTACGCCTCTCGGAATCATTCCACTCAAGCGAACCTTTCCACTCGCTTCACAGTCAGGCTCTTCTGAAAGTCTTTGCGCCGAGTTCTCCTCTCCGGTATACACCTCCAATTTGTAGGAGAAGCCGCTTACACCAGAGAGCACGAAAACTTTGTACCCCATTTTTGGGGCTTCTTGGGACAGTACTGCTTGAGGGAGCTTCTACCCTTAAATGCTATTATCTCTTCTTCATTAGATAAATGATCTTCCAGAGGCACAAACGATAACTGTTCATTGATGGTATCAATGAAAGGCCGCACGTTCTCAAGCCGATCTCTTCCGGGAGCGTCCTTTAGGCCGAGAGTACTATCGTCAATTAGTGGATGTTACGCTTCAGTTTTTCAAAGCAACCCACAGGAAAGTTGTCAGCCACTTGGCTAACCCTGGTCTCTGCACTCCAGTACCACCTCGAGTTCCTCATTTGAGTGATCGACATTCACATGCACGTCCCAATAAACACTTCCACCTCTTCTGCGGTGGTACAAAGGGGCTGGCTCACGTCTTTCGGGAGAGCATACAAATTGCTCTGATTTGCAATTAGCGATATCAGCGAGCCGGGGAAGAGAAACTTGAAGTATTGGAATGGCGTCTCTAGTCACTTTGCCCGACGAACTGAACTGTTTCCGGATCTCTCATTACATTCGGCTTCTTCCAAGTGATTATTCTCTTAGCTTGTGTAGGGCAGTGGTCGGGCGTTACGCCATTTGCTGTACCTTCGTCCTTGTCGGAGCATGCACTCCACTGTCTTGTGCTGTCATGTAGCTTTTCGAGATTAGATTGAACATCTGCTGCACAAACAGACAGCGACGTACAGGGAATAAAATTAGTGGTAAAATAAAGCAATATTCAGACATAGAAAACAGGGTGCCTCTGTATATTGAAAGAAGACGGAACCACTATGCAGGGTGTCTTCGCGTTATAATCATAAATTTAAAACGCAAGAGCACAGGCATAATGGTGCAGACGTAACGTTGCGAGAATGCAGCGTGTGTGTGCACATAGCCTGATGAAAAAATTCGGGCATTCCCCCATGCAACACAATGCACACACGATTAATAGAAACAGACTTACACTCGGGGTCGTCGTCACTGCCGGAAAGTTCGCTGTCTTCGCTATCTGACGGAATTGCGCGGCTATAAAAGCGTTTAGGATCCATTTCTAGTTCGAGAACGAAAAACAAACCCAGTGAGCACGTTGTTGCAAATACGCAACGTAGCAGCTTTCCGTGGCGAGAAACAAACTATTGCGACAAAATATTTTTGGAATCTACACGATTAGGAGGATGTGTTGCACAGCTTAAAATTTTTCTTCCGCTGTTTATTCCGTTCAGAAAGACATTTACAACTGGCAAAACTTACCTACATAGGTGCGTGCAGGCGCGAGCAGCGTCCACCATGTTTGTTTGGCAATAGTTGAGCAGAATGAGCATAGATGGCAGCAAAAGAAGGCGAGTTCTTCAAACTATTGTTGCAGAAATGCAACAGCGTGTACAAGAAGAACCAACTGAACTTAGCTTTTGTTTTTATGGCCGTTTATCGGTATGTCACATATATGCAACAAGGTGCAGTAAAGGGTTAATGTACCCAGCCTCGATGTACTCGGGCAGGACACTTGAACCAAAGGTGAGTATTAGTTGCTCGGTTTCAATTTCTTTGCCATCCCGCGTCTTCTTAATTCCCTTGGCATTGACAACATTCTGCTCACTGAGCTGGAGGAAATTCATTCAGCTGGAGGAAATCATCGTCAGAGACAACGCCGCGGGTGGTGTTCAGAGTGCGGTGTGGAGTTACTGTCAATGGAACATCCCCAAATGACACTAGATTGGGCAACTTTTCGTATTGTTTCTGATCATGCAGCTCTAACAGGAGATCGCCACTTGCCAGCCTTGATAACTTGTAGCATGGACCAAGGACATCAGTTAAGGACATCGAAACTAGAAAAGGGGAGATATTTCGTACTTGCTTATCAGATTTTTCTGAGTGGATGACATGGTATCGTGGAAAGTTCGGCCTTTGTAGTCCAAAGAACTGGAAAACATCTTCGGTGCGCCCTCTTTTCTGAAGGCGATCGGGAAGGTGAGGAAAGGAACGAGCCATAGACAAATTTAATTTTCGGCGCTGACGCCAGCCACCCACCGTGGAGCCCTACGAGGGGACGCTACTGGAGCTGTAAAACAGGTCCTGCAAACGCCAGCTGTACGTCATCACTATAACCAAATATGAAATAACCCAGGTTGGCTATTCACACAAGGTTAACCCTTGCTGCCTGGGAAAATTGGAAGTAAGCGGAAGCTAGGAGAAGACAGGAAAGGTGGAAAGTGAGAGAAAGACGAAGACTGGAGGGAGAGAGAGACAGGAAAGGCAACTACCGATTTCCCCCGGGTGGGTCAGTCCGAGGGTGCCGTCTACGTGAAGCCGAGGCCAAAGGGGTGTGACGCCTCCGCCGAGGGGCCTTAAAGGTCCTGACACTCAGCATCAGCTCAAACCCCACGATACGCTTTTCCCCGGACACGGCTAAGCCACGCATGGTTAAACGCGGGAAGGTCCAACCCTCGTGTGCTCGGATACGCGGTGTCGCAACACACCAAACGCCTGCTGACGCAGACGCCCCTGCGGGGAGTTGTTTTGTATAGCACATGCCTCCAAGCCCTTGTGTCTCAAGAGCTCTCACGAGGCAGTGGTGCTCTAGTGAATTTTAGCATCTTACATATCTTTATATTGTATAATAATTTCGCAATACACCCTTATGCTCATAGTACGTCATTTGTGATCGCCATAATCTTATTACAGGTACATTTTACGCACTTCACAGTGACTATTTTAGGCCCCTTTACAGCCACGTCACATCAACTTCATAGGATCCATCACTCCACTGCGAAATTAACACTTGCGTGGTGCTCTTTGGCCATATCTGGCCCTTGCGCCAATAAAAACTACACATTCATTCACATGCACACATTGTCATATGGTCAGTGACCGCAGTTCGTTTAACGGTCGGTTTCGGACCCTATTCTCTCATTGCAGTGGCCCGGTGTGCTACCAACTGGACCACAGACTACCCAGTAACCCAGGTAGGCGGGAAGACGATTAGCTCCAAAGAGAGCCCGGGAAAAGTCGCCAATTAGAGTAAGAATGCTAACGCATTAAGAAACCATTAAACGATGCTCTGTGGCAAGGCGGAATCCAACCCGCAAACTATATAGTCAAGCATGCGTGTCTGAATCTTTACCGACAAACGCACCACGCATGAACTTCCCGGCGGCGGCGCTAGATGGCGCAGCATGTCCAGTGGGAGGCGCGACAGAGGAAAGCTGCTGCATACATGCATCATGCATTACGCGTATTGCGGGCGCTAATACGAGATCGCTGCATTGCTTCAATGACAAGTGCATTAACGTTGACATTCGTCGTGAGATGGTTTCTGCCGGAATTTCTTTACTCATTGGGCCGCTCGATTTGTGGCCGATTCCCTGAGTTGGTTGTGCCAATTCTCTGAGCAAACAACCAGCCAATCAACCTGCATTCTCCGCTCCATGAATTTGCATGTCCAGAACCTTAACTTGAACTTCGTGCGTACACACGCTTATTGCTTACAGTAACTCCACACTAAAAGAAGCTTTCGTTTCTGAATTTCTCTAATTATTGTGGAATACCTTTTTATTAACATTCACTGACTAGAACTAGGCCTTTCAGCTTTCATTAAATAAACATTTCCTGTGGCTCATGTCCCAAGTTAGCGCTAGTCTTCGCACAACTGCTAAGCTTAAGCTCCCGTTTCGCCAAAAAACAACACATACGCACACGGAATCTACTGGATTATCAAAGAAGCCAACTTCATCTGGAACTCGAATATCGCCGATGAAGTCTAGGCAGTTATTGCGCCGACTTCTCTCCTATAAACAAATGTGGGCGGCTCTTGCGCACACGATTACCAACAACTCATGTCTTTCTATCCGACGCCCTCAGACATGGTATATTTATTATAGGCAAGCGAAAGAAAAATGCAGCAGATCCAACAAGGCGCAATCTGTGTACAGCGAGGCTTTGTGCGAGTACACGCAAACACACGCATGCACACACACGCATGCACACACACATACGCGCACACGCGCGCGCCCACATGCCCGCCTACACGCACACACACGCCCGCCTACATACGCACACACACGCGCGCCCACACGCCCGCCTACACACGCACACACGCGCGCGCGCGCCCACACGCCCGCCTGCACACGCACACACACGCGCGCGCGCCCACACCCCCGCCTGCACACGCACACACGCGCGCGCGCGCCCACACGCCCGCCTGCACACGCACACGCGCGCGCGCGCCCACACGCCCGCCTACACGCACACACACACGCGCGCGCCCACACGCCCGCCTACACACACACACACACATACACGCACACACACACACACACATACACACACACGCGCGCGCGCGCCCCCCGCAGGGGCGTCTGCGTAAGCAGGCGTTTGGTGTGTTGCGACACCACGTACCCGAGCACACGAGGGTTGGACCCTCCCGCGTGTAGCCGTGCGCGGCTTAGCCGTGTCCGGGGAAAGGGGGATCCTGGGGGTTGAGCCGATGCCGGGTGTTTGGACCTTTAAGGCCCCCCGGTGGAGGCAGCACACCTCTTTGGCCTCTGCTTCACGTAGTCGGCACCCCCGGACTGACCCACCCGGGGGAAATCGGTAGTTGCCTTTTCCTGTCTCTCTCTCCATCCAGCCTTCGTCTTTCTCTTACTTTTTCATCTTTCCTGTCTTCCCTAGCCATGGTGGGTGGCTGGCGTTATTGCCGAAAATTAAGCTCTCCTATGGCAAATTCCTTCCCACCCCTCCTTGATCGCCCTCAGAAAAGAGGGCGCACCGAAGATGTACTCAAGTTCTTTGTTCGTGAAAGACCCAACTTCCCACGATTTCATGTGATTCACTCGGAAAAGTCAGACACACAAGTACGCACAATCTCCCCATTTCTAGTTTCAAAGTCTTTAACTGAGGCTCTTGGTCAAGGTTACAAGGCAACAAGGATGGCAAGTGGAGATCTCCTCTTGGAGCTCCAGAATCTGAAACAATTTGAAAAGCTACCCAGTCTCGTGTCATTTGGGGACGTTCAAGGGACAGTGACTCCGCACCGCACTATGAACACTACCGGCGGCGTTGTCTCAGACGATGATTTGCTTCAGCTGACAGACGCAGAGCTCTTGGAGGGCTTTAGTGAGCAAAATGTTGTCAATGTGAAAAGAATAAAGATGAGGCGCGACGGTAAAGAGATTGCGACCAAACACATAATACTCACCTTCAATTCAAGTGTCCTGCCCGAGTCAATCGAGGCCGGGTACATCAAGCTCCGTGT
Source organism: Dermacentor variabilis (assembly GCF_050947875.1). Taxonomy (NCBI): domain Eukaryota; kingdom Metazoa; phylum Arthropoda; class Arachnida; order Ixodida; family Ixodidae; genus Dermacentor; species Dermacentor variabilis. The sequence goes on from NC_134575.1 coordinate 106,239,559, forward strand.
TAGGCCGTACGTGCCAAACCCACTCCGTTGTTTCAAATGCCAGCGCTTCGGCCACAACTCGCAGAGCTGCCGCGGCCGCCAAACTTGTGCTAAATGCAGTGCCAAAGAACACACCACTGAAACTTGTGAGAACGCTCTCCGCTGTGTAAACTGTGATGGGGAGCACGCCGCGTACTCGCGGTCGTGCCCATCCTGGAAGAAAGAAAAGGAAATTGTTACAATTAAAGTCACGGAAAATATCCCCTTCAAAGAGGCACGCAAGCGGGTTTCATACCTGCCCAAGAAAAGCTTTGCCGATGTGACGCGTCAGGGGGCAACGTCACAACGGCCTCCGGCGGCTGTCCGGCCCACAGTCAGTGAGTCGGCAGCTACGCCATCTGCCCCCGCGGCGGTTGCAGCTAGCGCTGCTCCGCCAACCCGGCAGACGGGGCCTTCGTACCCGAAGGTGGGCGCAGCCGAGGCTGCCCCAACCTCAGAGGCCCCTTCCAGCGCTGGCAACTGCCGGCGCAGCCAAATCCCCCAGGGAGCCCCATCGACCTCCGGGCTGGTGGGCGCAGGGGTCTTGCCCTCCAAGGCGGGACCCTCGCTGGTAACTTCCCGCTCGCAAGAGCACGTGTCCGGCGCCTCACAAGAGGCGATGGACACTACACCCATCCTCAAGGCGCACCAAGCGCCTAAGGAGCGGCGAGGCTCCCTCGAGCACTCCAGAAAGAACAAAACCCCTATTACAGGGCCTCGAAAGGGCTCTGTAATTTAATCACTGAAATCTGCGTAATTAATACTTCCGTTTCCGTATACACAGCACCCATTTGCTCCCAATATGGATACACAAATAATTCAATGGAACATCAGAGGTCTTCTTAGGAACCTTGATGATGTGCAAGAGCTTATCCAAAAACACAATCCAACAGTGCTGTGTCTACAAGAAACACACCTAAAACCACAACATACAAACTTTCTCCGACCGTATGTCAAGTTTCGCAAAGATCGCGATGATGCAGTCGTATCATCAGGCGGTGTTGCTATTTTGGTCCATAAAAGTATCTCCTGTCAGGGTTTACAGCTACAAACGCCCCTTGAAGCAGTGGCTGTTCGAGCTGTTCTTTTAAATAAACTCGTCACCATTTGCTCGCTTTATGTACCCCCACACTTCAAATTAAACAAGCATGAATTTCAGTCATTTATAGACGAATTGCCAGAACCCTATGTTGTTCTTGGCGATTTCAATGCGCACAGCTCCCTGTGGGGCGACTCTCGTACAGACGCGAGAGGTCGTCGTGTTGAACAGTTCCTCTTTTCTTCCGGTGCGTGCTTGCTGAATAAAAAGGAACCCACATATTACTCTCTATCAAACAGAACATTTTCTTCAATAGATCTTAGTATAGTTTCTCCGTCTATACTGCTCGAACTTGAATGGGAAGTTACGAAGAATCCTTAAGGGAGCGACCACTTTCCCACACTGATAAAAACATCTAAAGAAAACGAATATCCTCCGCAAGCTCCTAAATGGAAGATAGACACAGCCGACTGGGAGAAATTTCGAACTCTCACTAACATCTCATGGGCCGACATGTCTTCTCTAGAAATTGATGCTGCTGTAGAGTATCTTACATCATTCATAATAGATGCCGCATCAAAATGCATATCCGAAGCGAGTGGTCTGGCATGCAAACGACGTGTACCGTGGTGGAACAGCGAATGTAGGATCGCCCGTAAGAATCAGAACAAGGCGTGGGGGTTGCTACGCGCTTCTCCCACTGCAGAGAATCTTATGAACTTTAAAAAAATAAAGTCCCAAGGCAGGCGAACCCGCCGACAGGCCAGAAGAGAAAGCTAGCACAAGTTTTTATCGAGTATTAACTCGTTTAGGGATGAGGCCAAAGCCTGGAACAGAGTTAATAGGATTAGAGGGCGGCAAACACATTCACTCCCCCTGGTAAACACACAGGGCGATACCCTACAAGACCAGGCAGACTCACTTGGGGAGCATTTTGAGAACGTGTCAAGTTCAACAAATTATTCACAATCCTTTCTCAAACACAAACAAATCCTAATCAAACAAGCCTCTAATCAGAAAGTGTCGTCAGAACGAACCATACAACCGTCCTTTTAGTATTGCAGAGTTGAGAGCTGCCTTGAACGCATGCAAGAGCTCTGCGCCAGGATCGGACAGAATAATGTATGAAATGATTAAAAACGTACACAGTGACACGCAAGTTACAATACTTGCACTTTTTAACACTATTTGGGCTGTGGGGTACCTTCCAACCGCATGGAAACAAGCCATTGTTGTCCTTGTTTTGAAACAAGGCAAAGACCCTTCCTCAGTGGCAAGTTACCGCCCGATAGCCCTCACAAGCTGCCTTTGTAAGGTATTTGAAAAGATGATTAATCGACGACTAATTCACTTCCTTGAACTGAAGAAAGAGCTAGATCCCTGTCAGTGTGGCTTTAGAGAAGGGCGGTCCACAACCGATCATCTTGTACGTATTGAAGGATATATTCGCGACGCTTTCGTCCACAAACAGTTTTTCCTATCGGTATTTCTGGATATGGAGAAGGCGTACGACACAACGTGGCGGTACGGAATCTTGCGAGACTTGTCGAGAATGGGCATCCATGGCAATATGCTAAAACTGATAGAAAGTTACCTGTCCAACCGTACCTTCCGCGTGAAAGTCGGGAATGTACTATCACGTCCATTTATACAGGAGACTGGTGTACCCCAGGGAGGTGTGCTCAGCTGCACGCTCTTTATAGTTAAAATGAACACACTCCGCGCTTCATTACCACCAGCTATATTTTATTCCGTGTACGTAGATGACATACAAATAGGTTTTAAATCATGTAACCTTGCAGTGTGCGAAAGACAAGTACAGCAGAGTTTGAACAAGATATCTAAGTGGGCAGACGAAAATGGATTTAAAGTCAACCCCCACAAAAGTTCATGTGTTCTCTTTACAAGAAAGAGAGGCCTGGTTCCAGACCCGTGCATGGAACTGGGTGGACAACAAATACCTGTGAACAAAGAACAGAAATTTCTAGGTGTAATACATGACTCTAAGCTTACTTTCATCTCGCACATAAAATATCTCAAAACTAAATGTCTAAAGACTATGAACTTACTAAAGACGCTATCACACACAACTTGGGGTAGCGACAGGAAATGTATAATGAATATTTATAAGAGCCTTATTCAATCTCGGTTAGACTATGGCGCCATAGTGTACAGCTCTGCCGCCCCGAGTGCACTAAAGATGCTGGATCCCATCCACCACCTGGGTATCCGTCTGGCCACAGGCGCATTCAGAACTAGCCCCATTCAAAGCTTGTATGTAGAATCGGATCAGTGGCCACTCAATCTGCAAAGATCTTACATCAGCTTCACATACTTCCTTAAAGTGCACTCCAATAATCAACATCCATGTTTCAACACTATTAACGATATGACCTCCACTACACTTTTCCATAATCGCCCCTCTATAAGAAAGCCTTTCTCGCTTCGAGTGAGGGAGCTTAGTGATGAGATACATGTCCCACTACTCGAGCCTCGCCTAATGCATCCAACCCAATTGTTACCGCCTTGGGAGTGGCAGGTCATAGAATGCGACATATCCTTTTTAGAGGTAACAAAACACGCACCAGAGATCGAAATACGAATTCATTTCCTAGAACTCCAGCACAAGCACTCCTGCGCCGAGTTCTACACAGACGCTTCGAAGTCTAATGCCGGGGTGTCGTATGCTGCCGTCGGCCCATCCTTCTCAGAATCCGATGTACTACATCCGGAAACAAGTATATTTACGGCCGAGGCCTACGCATTACTGACTGCTGTGAAGCATATAAGAAAATCAAAACTCCAAAAGTCAGCGATATATACAGACTCCCTAAGCGTCGTGAAGGCCTTGATGTCACCCTATAGACACAAAAATCCAGTATTTAATGAACTATATTCCGTCTTGTGCAAAGCGTACATATCTAACCAGCATATCATTATATGCTGGGTGCCTGGCCATAGGAACATCGAGGGCAACGTTCTGGCGGACGAGATGGCCACGTCTATAGCATCGCAAGCCGTCAACCCTACCGCCGAGGTGCCTGTCACAGATCTGAGGCCTTTCTTGCGAAGGCGGCTGCGGGCCCACTGGCAACGCATGTGGGACGCGGAAAAAGATAATAAGCTCCACCTAATAAAGCCACAGTTAGGACTCTGGCCCTCTACAACAAAATCGCGCCGAACAGATGTCCTATTCTGTCGTTTAAGAATAGGACACACATATGGCACCCATAACTTTCTACTGACCGGAAGTGAGCCTCCAAACTGTGGTAGATGCGGGGAGAGGCTGACCGTACTCCACGTCCTCCTGGAGTGTCGCGAAGCCGAATCTGAGAGAAGGAGACATTTTTCCTTAGCATACCGCCAACACATTCCTCTTCATCCTCTAATGTTTCTCGGTCCAGAACCGCTTTTTAGTACAAACAGTGCCCTAGGTTTCCTCAGAGATGTCGTCTTACATGTTATTAGTCCCATGAATTCGTAGCGCCTCCTCTCTCGAGAGGATGCCACTACGATAATTGTTTTGCGTAGCACATGCCTCCAGGCCCTTGTGCTTCAAGGGCTCTAAGGAGGCAGTAGTGCTCTGGCATTTCTTATAATCGTGATATATTTTACCTATCGCATCATTCTTTTTATATGCATCTAAATTTTCATAGTACAAGTCATACGTCATCGCCATAATTTTATCATACAGATTTTACGCACTTTAGAGCGTATATTTTAAGGCCTCTTTACAGCCACCTCACACCAACTTCATAGCAATCATAATTACACCGCAAACTCATTACCACAGATATGGCGCTCTTTGGCCACACCTGGCCCTTGCGCCATAAAACTCCACACATCACATCACATCATCACGCGCGCGCGCGCGCCCACCCGCCTACACACACACACACGCACACACACACACACACATACGCACACGCGCGCGCCCACACGCAAGCCTACACACGCACACGAACACACACACACACGCGCGCGCGCGCCCACGCGCCCTCCTACGCACGCACGCACGCACGCGCCCGCCCACGCGCCCGCCTACGCACGCGCACACACGCCCGCCGACACACCAGCACACACGCCCACCTACGCACGCACGAGCACACGCGCCCGCCTACACACGAGCACGCACGCCCGCCTACACACGTGCATGCACGCCCGCCTACACACGTGCACGCACGCCCGTCTACACACGCGCACGCACGCCCAGCTGCGCACGCGCGCCCGCCTACGCACGCGCACACGCGCACGCACACACACGCGCACACGCGCACGCACACACACACGCACACGCGCACGAACACACACGCGCCCGCCTGCACACGCGCACGCACACACACACGCGCACGCACACACACACGCGCCCGCCTACACGCCCACCTACACGTAAATTACACCGAGCCTTTTAAGTAGAATTGCTACTAACGAGAACGGGCGCCTTTAACGCATCATGGTTTCCGAGGCAGCACGAACAATAGTGCGAAGCGCAATTCGGATCCATTCTATGCGCAGGATACACTTTCCTTCTTATTACCGTACAGCCACGGATGCGCGAAGGTGAGCTTTCCGGTTTTTACTTTCCACCTCACGGCCGACGCCCTGGATGCACGGAGGCGAGCGCCATCTGGTGCTGCTGCAAGAAACCCAGCGGCGCGCATCGTGCTCCGCTGTGAATGGTTGGCCTATTCGGCGGAGTATCAGCCAGGCTGCAGGCACGGGCGCGAAACACGGGGATGTTCGCAAAGAAAAGCTTCGCTTTTAAAAAAAAGCATGTACACAACTCGCGGTTGCATTTTAATATTTCCTCTTTATTTTCCTGTAAACATGGGCAGAAGCACCTTCAGCGTCCACTTGTCTCCAAATTAATCTCAAGGTACTTGATTTCGGGTCAAGGCCGAGGTTTCCAGTCGTCGCAGAAAGCAAGTTTTCAGCATGTAATCAATGTGAAGGCTAACTGACATCCTGTTGACTAGAGGAGTGGAATGCAGGGAGTCAAGGAGGGAGGGGGAGGGGGAGGGGGCGTGTGTGGAAGCGATCAAACGTTCGGCGAAATGAACAGCCAGATTTTCCGAGCAATTCAGGCACGCATTCTCATGTTGATTGGATCAACCGTGGAGTTCCGCATGGGCAAATTCAAGTTGTACTTCTCAGTTGTTTTGGCCGTACGCCTAGGCCGCGAAGAAATTCAGCGTTTTTTTTTTCTTGCGTATTTTTCTTCTTCCTCGAGACATGCGTGATGCAGGGTGCGCGAACGGGTGTGCTCGAGTCACCCCTTCGGCAACGTGGGTCGTCGGTTTACTCCTTCGCGAACGCTTTCGTCCACAGCTTGGCGTTTGCGATATACTCTTCACGGTTCTTCCGGTACTCGGCGGCCACGTTGTACTCGAGCGGGTCATCGGGGTTCGGGTTGCACATGAGAAAGCGAATGGAGGCCAGCACCTTGCCGATGGTCAGCGCAGGGGACCACCTGCACTTGAGCAGGTCAAGGCAGACCACGCCGTCAGTGCTGCTGATGTTGGGGTGGTAGATCGCAGTGAGGAAATTCACCTGCGTGTTTGTTAGAGACAGTGCACAGCTACATTGGTTACCAACGTCGAGCAGCACGAGCGATCGGTGAAGAATACGCTGATGACTACATTGTACAAGTTGTTCGAGACACCTGTAACTCTGGGATCTTAAGACGTTCGTCTTCCCTGTACAACCACTGCGTCTGTTATTATAGCTTCCGCTCACATGCTTAGGGGCGGATCGACGGACGTACCACACCTCAAGGCGCGAGTTGCAAGCACATGCGAGGAAGCTGCTTCTTGATTGGGTTGAGTCTAATCGCGCACTCGTCAGTGAATTACGCGGCGATATCCTTAGCCCGTTCTCCTACTCGGCTTCAGAGCACAGTGCTGGATAGGTGAACGTGATCGCTCTTTCTGTAGAGCAACGGTCAGTCCCGCACCTTCGATTCCTTGGTGTACCCACTTCCAGGAACGCTCACACTTCCACTTCCAGCCACGCTGCACACGCCGTGGGTGGCCAGCCACAGCGTGTGCAGCATGGCTGGCCACAGCGTGTGCAGCGAAAGAAAGCGCTTCGTACCGTCGCAGAACAAGGCCCACAACAAGCAAGCGATTCGAAAGCGCGCGGGTTATGCAGCAGCTTTCCGGTACTGTCGGGAGCTGCGAGCCTGCGCGCGTGTGATCTGGTAACTCTAGCGCTTCGGAAACGGCGTCGTTGCATTTGCTACATTTGACGGTGTTTTCCCCGTCAAATTTGGCAGACAGTCTGGCAACATTGACCCGGAAAGCTGGCAACAGGTTTAAACCACACCAGTCAGAACTCTGCCGAACGAAGATGCATGGTTTGACGAATGATTTCGATTTGACTCGACTTATTGACTTGGTACACGGGATAATATATATATATATATATATAGTTACTGAGGATGGCATCTATCCATAAGTCCCTTTTGACAATGATTAGAGGCAAGGAGCCCAAACATTGCCAAGGGTATGGCGAAAAATATAGGGGTACGCTTTCAAGCGTCCTGACGCGTACCACAGGAGCCTCGAACGGGTAGTCCCTGGACAGCTGGATGCGCAACTTGAACAGCCCTCCCTCGTACGGGCTGCCCTGTGGTCCCGCGATGGTTGCCTGCCAGCGGTACGGGTTTGCGGGGTCGACCAGGCCCGCGGTGCACTGAGTGGGCGGGTCGGCCAGAATCTCGTCGAGTTCGCTCGCGATGCGCTTGACGCCGGCCCTCTTTTTCTCCGAGGAGGCGCAGGCAGCTTCCTCGCCCATGCTGGTGAGAGGGAAGAAAAACGTGCGTCAATTTACGATGATCGAGCACAAAAACCAGCGCAATGACAAAGGATAAAACAGGGCATGACCAGAGCACCGAATTTAGGAAGATTTCCGGAAGTTCGCCTTGGTAATCGCCATAGGTAACGCGGAGGAAAGAAATAAAATATAAGGGAGCATTGCGTCACGCATTACGCAAGCAATTACTGTGACGTTTCCGTAAGCATTTCCAAGGTCACCTACCTCTAATCGTTTTAATATGCACCCCACTGTGGGGCAAAAGAATCGCAAGTAAGTGATATAATTATTGCATCTTTGCTATGTGTAAGGAATTGCGAATGCAACAATTGAAACCGGTTGTTTAAAGCGAAGTTGTATACAGTGCTTATAATAGTCGTTAATCAGCTAAAGCTCCTCCACGCTCACTACCCACTAACACAGTAAAGAGTAAATAAACACTTTATTTATTTATTTATTTATTTATTTATTTATTTATTTATTTATTTATTTATTTATTTATTTCGGATTTATACATATAGTACTGCATGTCACGCGTAATGCTAAGGTTTTTGATTTCACCCGCAAAGGCGACAAACTATCGTTTCGTCCACTTTACGCTTTCTTCAATAGTTTCAACCTTTCACTTTCAGCCACAGATAATAACCCTATGTTTTCCTTGACTTCACTGCCTGTTAGGTTTATGTGGTCGTGATTAAGGAAAATTGAACCACTCTGTCTCCCTGCTCTCGCTCATATACAGGGAGCCCCACGTAACTTTAGCCAAACTTTAAAGATACGCAAATACCACGTAGCTGAACAGAACCAAGCTAATGTTTGCTGTCGCTTGGAGACACTCTATTTGTCGCATTCCGCCTAACTACATAATTAGTCTTAATTAATTTATAAACTTCTCAGATATCATAGCATTTAAAGTGTCAATGAGAAAATTGTAAAGCAATATGAAAAACTCCCGATGCAGTTTTCTTTTGATTATGTTCTACATGAAAGTGTACTGCCCAGCGTGAAAGAAGCCCGTGAATACACACATATTTGCCGCGCGACTGCCTGCTTCAGGAACTTCGCGCATATTCGCGGGCTTCTTTCACACTGGGAAAATAATTTTATGTAGAACCTATTCAACAAAAGAAAACTGCGTTAAGACTTTTTCATATTGCTCTACAATTTTCTCATTGAAACGTTTTGTCTAATTATAATACTTACGTTGATTAATTAAGACTACTTATGTAGTTAGGCAGAATGCAAAAAATCTTAGTATCTACGAGCGATGGAAAACATTACCTTGGTTCTGCCCAGCTAAGTGGCATTTAGATACGCTAGATTAGCCCCGATCGCGATCAGAAGTGTACGTGTGACACCGGTGTTCCGTTCTTGAACAGGGTGGTGAGAGTATGAACCTAAATTTTGGCACGTTCGATGCTGGCTTCGCACCGGCTCCGTAGCGGTGGCTTGCACGGTGCGGCGTGCGGAGACGAGGTTGTGGAGGGCTGCGAAAGCGTTCCACGGGAACCCCACCACCCCCGGCGCAGCAGCTTCTCGATCATTAGTTTAGCTTGCATTTCGTCGGGCTCATGATTCGACAGTGTCGGGAATGATTTTTCGAAAGATTTATCTTTCACCGTAGAACGATCGGTACCAATATACTTTTATGACTGAACCCTAACTGGAAACTGATAAAACACTGAACCACTTTAAACTGATAAACTATACATACGTATATATTTGAGGTAGTGGGCTGATCATTAGAAAACAAACCGCAGGCGGTATTGTCCTTTCCTTTAATTCGCGCTGAAACGGGGCTTGTCAGTGTGACGTCACTAATTTAAAAATATTTTTGTCGTATTTTGGCCTTCGTAACCCAGTAAAGGTACTCAAAACGTGCTAAGTGCAGTCTTTGGCTCCTTTAGAACGAAATTTTCTCCAGCCTTGACGATAAGTTAGCTAGGTCCGAGCATAAATCTATGAATTTACGGCGAGCCGGCGCGGCAAGTTCCAGGCGGCATCTGCCCTTCGCCTTCCGGTTTCTCATCTTTTCTGGCTTATTCAGCCTCTTCTGGCGCTAAGAGTAACTTTTCGTATTTTAGCATGACAACTTGTTAAAGTAGATCAAAACATTCTCCTCTAAAGGGTACCTTCAACATGAATTTCTCGTCCACTACTCTTCTGCCTTGCTCCCGTTGTCGGGCATAAAAAATTTTTTACCAGTAATACGCCCGATTTTATAGACTCCTCAGTGCAGACTGAGCACACTTCAAAGACTACTCTTCAGCGCCGGCCACATGAAATCCAAAAGGCAAGCAGCTAAAGATTGTTGACATTGCTGACCATGATATCTGCTATCCCGCAGTAAATTGACCACACCACCTGCTGTACTCGTGAATTTCCAAGCGGCGCGCCATGTTCCGCTGCTGACCAGCGATGATGACCAGCGATGATGCCGAACGGAGGCCGGTCACGTGACGTTCTAGTAGACGGCGACGGCCCGAGCACGGTCGGTCAGCAGGACCCGTCGCCACCGCCCGCTGCGCCCGTGCCGTGCTTGCGCCGACAACGATGATGAGTATGATGATGATGATGACGATCACGTACAGTGGCATATGCCCACAATGAGGCATCGCCCACACGCGGATGGCATAAGGATAAGACAAGAGGCAGGAAAGAGACAGTAATAAGTATAATGCAAGAATTTACATGAATATTTGGCTGCACACTCATACAGGGGATCGACCAAGCACGCAGCACATTGTGACAAAAAAATGATGATTTTAAAAAGTGGCAGTGCTAGGAATATTAATTAGGCTTATAACACCCAAAAAATGGAGTAGTAATAAAATAAGATGGGTCCGGCTTTACTGACCAAAAATAATAAAAACGAGGTTTATTGCAATCAGTAACCAGAGTTCTGCCATTCTTTTTCCGCCCTTTCACATGTCCCCAGCAGCGTAGCAGGTGGTGGGGGGGGGGGGGGGGAGGCTTATGGGGCTTCAGTCCCTCCCCACCCGGTCATGCACCGCCGACCAACCCTCGGCGCTGGAAATCATTCTGGATTTTGTCTAGAATGGGTCTTTTTCGCGCTCGAAAAGACATCTCACCGCGAACATTGTGAATTCGGGCTGGATTTCGCGGCAGCGCCCATGCACCAGGAGTCGCATAACACGAGGAGCTCCATCCGAACACAAAGTTTCAAGGGCGTTTTGATGGCCAGCGGGCTCGCCGCGGCGTCTCGCGGTGGCCGCTGAATCTACGGGGCGTGGGGATTTCAGGTCCGAAACTTTATGGGCATAAAGTTCTCATGAACTTTTGATGCGCAAGGTGCATTGACATTTGCACAGTCGTGCTTTAGATTTTCAATTCCAGAACATTGTGGGTTTAATGTTGCCATTAACATTTGACACCAAAGGTGCATTAACTTTTCTAAAGTCGTACATCGGACCACACAACGAGACAAGCCAAATCAACACACTATAAGACAAATTGAGAAAGCACTCGGCGAGGTCCGATGAGAGGAAGCTTTGTGATGGTTCATTTCTACCGCCATGACACAGAAAAGAATATCAACATTTTTTTTTCACCTGCGCCAAAGCATGCATGTTAAGACACTAAAGCCAGCAAAGGTAACTGCGGTCGTATTTATTTTTCTAATTTGTCTTTTCTTCGCGAGGACCACATTGAGCCCCTTCAATTTTCTTGTTCTCGCTACCCGCGGACTGCCAGAGCCATCCAGAGCGCATGCGTTTTCCTCGTGTTGCCCCGTACGGCGCACTTCGGTGAGCGTTCGTTTTTCTCTTACCGAATGGATTTTCGCCTGGCAGAGTTTTGGACGCTTTCTGGCTAGGATACGAAAAAAAGAAACAATGGTCGCTCGCCGCCATCGCTGGGCGGAGTCGACGGATTGCAACGCGTTCGCTTGAGCGCAACCTCTCCGGAAAGTCTTATCTCGCCAGTGTAGGATACCTGGCAGTATGAGTCTGGTTCTCTGTGGACCAAGCGTCTCACGTTTTCTTCGACATTCCTTCGGTAGCCACATTAGGTGCCCAAAGAAGGCATTCGATTGTGGCCAACAGGATTTCCTTCTCGTTTTTTTTTTTTATTTAGGTACCCCGGCCTTACAAAAAAACATTGTTGCGCCGCAGGTAATTGTCGCATGGTGAAAGTTCAATTTTGTTACTTCTTCTTTTGCGAAAAGTAATGGGCAGCGGGACGCTTCATTTGCCGGATACTGTTATTATATTATTGCGATATCAATTATATGGATACTACAGGCGCATTCCTGTCATCGCCCTCCTTTTTCGTATAAATTCAAAGGGATATATATAACATCGTCAGCGCGCGCCGCACGCTGTATGTGCAAGTGAAAGCGTAGGGGGGAGGGGGGGGCATGGGGTGAACCGACAATGGTGGCTCAGTCTTGTGTGCGCAAGGGAGGAAAGCGCACACAAGTGCTGCCTTCCGTCGCGATACTTCAGGGGGAGCGGAGAGAGGAGGTGGGGGGCCTTAGGATTCTCTGATCTGTGAATCTCTGTGTGTGATTGTGCAACACATTTAGTTGCCTTGTTTGACGCTTTATATACAGTGATTTTTTCTTGCATACGTAGATTTATTGGAGACTCATGCGTATATTTAAATATCTTGTTGCAAGGTTTTGTGTGTACGTGCAGTGAACTTTGTTCCCAGTGACACTTCTTTACTCTTTCTCAAGCTGTATCTTCGCATTTGTATATTCTATTGTATCTTCGCATTTGTAATGTACGAAAATGAGTCAGATTAAAGTGAGCCAACCCACCCCGCGCAATAATGGTTCGGTTCATTATCTGCGAGACCTCATGCGCGTAGCAGACAGGCATCTCTTATTTAGAAAAGTGACCGGCAAGTGTGACGATAAAAGTTCTTTAATCCTCTCATACACTGGGTTGAACATGGTTGCGTGACATTGGACGTTCCAAAAGTCGAACGGCTAGGTGTCGTGAGGTTTTTGACAGCTGAAGGCGTTTCCCAAAAAGAAATTAGTCGCCGTATGGCTGCCGTGTACACTTAACATTGCATTTCATTACAACACACGGTTCCTATTTCGGGGGGCGAGGGAAAAACAGAAAAACGAAGATCAGAACGGACACGCAGTACGACGCCGCCGCCAGTGCCGTGGATCCTGTCTAGGCAACCGGCAATAAAACAGGGCGGAGTAAGGTCGGAGTCAAAAATATTGCTATGTAGCCATGACTAAGTGATGCCTATAACATGAGAGCAATAAATTGAAATAAGAGACAGTAAGTCTGAAAAATGTTTAACAATAATGTGAGCGTTAATGTTCAAAACGATGAGGTTATGGAGACGGCCAGAAAAATGTCAACTAGTGGATGAGCCTGTAGTCGAAGACCCAGGTGCGCAAGGTAATGGTTGGATAGGTACTCTTACTGATGTGTTTGAACTGTCATCCCAGTTATAAGGAACCTTGTCAATGAACGCATGATCATTTCTTAACTTTACGAAGGAGCCATTGTTACCAAAAGGAATTAGGGCTTCCCAGATTATTTTCCGAATAGATATAATTCTTGCAGAGCAAACTTCTGTAACAAACAAATTTCAGTCATTCAGTTTATAACTGTTCTTCAGAACCACGGTTTTGTCGTTGAAGTCAAAAAGCTTTAGAAATAATAGGACGACTGTGACAAACACGTGTTCTACCAAGCCTATGGACGCGTTCAATGTGAGGACAGCTAATCTTCAAGATCTCGCTAAATACAGTCGTCAGGTTAGACAACAGTATGGCAGCGTTTTCATTGGGGTTTCCCAAAATACCATGTATTATAAGATTTCTTTGATAACGATTTTCTAGCTCATCATTTTGTAAGACCAGCTTGGCAATTTCAGAAGATAAGGAGGGTATTTCCGCGTGTTAGTCACAAATTGAACAAGATTCATTAGTTGAGGATTTTAATGCACCAACACGCGATTCTAAAGCATCAAAACGGCAAGCGACTGTCTCGAGCCAACTTATTCTGCCCAATCAGTAGTTTAGAGAACATGTCGTATACAGAAAGATCATGAGTGTCATGGCATACAGGAGGAGAATGTGCATCAGCAGTCTCATCGAGAGCCGAGTTGGAACCAGTCGCACTCCGGGCTCCAGCTTTATTATCAGACTGATTGCTTTTGCTGGTACTGGCTGACTTGGACTGGGGGCCCAGATTGAGTTCCACATCACCGCTCAGGATAAGACGACTTGTGTAGTATAAAATGTGCAAACACTCGGTCACATGACCATGCGGGCAAGGAAGCAGCTGCAAAAGGCGATCATCGGATAGGGCGCATACAGCGTTGGAGTAGTGACGTAATGTTGTTCAGGTTACACACTACTTGCCTCTCTGAGGAGCGAAGTGCAACTCACAGTGGTCGGGAGCAGACTATCGTCGTTATATAGGCGTCCACGGTGCGGATGTCAGTCTGGAAATGTCAGTGAGCCATCTTGCTTGTAGTCAGGAAAGGGGTAAAAAGTGACCCACACATTTCGCTAATGGCTATACAAAAAGAACATTGTCACGTCGCGAAGTATAACACAATTACGAGCGACTGGCCCATAAGATGACCGAGATGAGCTAAACAATACACCAACATTACACAACGCTATCAGTAAGATGTCATTCTTTACATCTAAGCTCCAAAATGTCGAAGAAGAACGACTTAGGAGGAAAAAAAGCCTGCTGAAAACAGCAGCTTTCGCACCTGCAGAGATCCCTGATGTCCGTGTATCGCTATGGTAAGTGTCCGCAGAAGACACACCAACCAAACGGAGGTCACCGTGGGGGGCTTCCAGGGTACTTTTAAAGAAAAGCTAAAAACTCCCAAATTTGCGCGGCCCTTTAGAAGGACACATAAAGTGTCGCCAGACTAAACCTGTAACTGCGAATTGTGAATTATATTTAAATAAAACGGCAGACTCGCTTGCCGAACCTTCCCTAGTTGGCTGGGTACTTTCCGCTTTGCCAGTTAGTGTGAATATCTCTTTAGCAAGATACAAAAGCACATATCTTATTCAATATATTTTTTTCAGAAAACAAGCAATATTATTGAATTCTCACATCCCTCATCTGCAGTTCCCTAGCATTCCAAATGCTATTCGTCATGGCAATATGAAGTTTCATTTATTTGAGTGCGATGCCTCTTTCCGCAGTTAAATGTGTGTTTACACAGAGCTGGTCTGACGCAGTCCGCTCTCTGTTATCTCTGTCATGAAGCTCAGACAACTGATTAAATCTTTTCGCATTTTCATCTATTCTCGCTACAAGGAAAAAGACGTTCCTAGACTCTAT
The DNA here is from genome assembly GCF_050947875.1 of Dermacentor variabilis. Lineage (NCBI taxonomy): Eukaryota > Metazoa > Arthropoda > Arachnida > Ixodida > Ixodidae > Dermacentor > Dermacentor variabilis. Next base: position 106,254,736 of record NC_134575.1, read on the forward strand.
TTTGCCACAGTGGACTTGTGTTGCGGTCCCTAATTATATTTTGAATATGCACCTCGGCTCTGCACTTGAGCCATAGGGACGTTTGCTTGACAATTGGCAATTTCATGTGCAACACGAAAGGCCAGTGCGCTACTTTGATATTATCCTTCTTCTGTCTCGAAAATCTCTCATGCAAATTCCGAGTTATATTTCATGCATCTTCAGTTAATCCTGCACGATTCCTCTTGTTTCTATTCGTTTTTGCTTGTATTTGTTCGTTTCCTCTTAATTATATTTCACCTCTACTGCCTCCTTCTTGGCCAATACACCATTGTGGGAATGCGCCATTGTATAAAAAATCATCGTCATCATCAACGCCTAAAACAGCGTGCTTATTGGGCAAAGCCCCGTAGTGGGCAAGTGCGATTGTTTAAAAAACATACAAAACAACAGGACGAGGAAGCTGGCGGCGGCGACGCGTCCACTCGGTCGTGGCCTCGACGTCGACGGCCAGGTCATGTGAGCGGCCTCCGCCATTCTCCGGAAGCCCTTCTCAGCGGCCGGCTACGCGACCAAGGGGCTCATCAGGTGATGAGGCTAACGTTAAAGCCGTGTATAGAGTGAGTTCAAACATGGAGGGGTGGGGGGCAATCCAGCAGAATCAATCTCCCGATAAGTGTCGCCTTTAACGTGATTACAAGTGAATCATTGAAACGACACACCGTACTTCCACCACCGTAATGCGTCAATGAGGCGTTCATTCAACCTTCATGTTTCTCTCTGATTTTTAATCTTTCATGTCTTCTCTTCATTGCCTTTCACTTCCCTTTCTCCGGGTAGCAAGGGTTAAAACCTGGTGGGTGCGGTATAAGCAACCTTAGCTATAGCATACAAGGTTATAGCGATAATGTACGTACGGCTGGCATGGTAGGGCTCGTTCAACCACACGCCCTGCCGTGTCCACTTGTTGGGACTGGTGGTAGGTGACGCATTCTCCCCGAATAAACTACACACTTCATGCGAACCTAGAACCCCTTCTCAACTGATCGACCCTCAAGGAGGGGACGCACCAATGTAACGTTCCCGTTTTTCCTTAAGAACAAAGCGACGTTCCCCAAATTTTGTGTTTTGATAGCGGAAAAGCCAACAAGACAGCCAGGATGATTTCATCATTCCTTGTTTCAAACTATCTCACAGGGACCATTGGGTGTGGCTATTTATTTATTTATTTATTTATTTATTTATTTATTTATACATACTGCAGCGCAATTTGCGCTATAGCAGGAGTGGGTTAAGAAAAGGTACAGAGCATGCATTGGAGTACATAGCGGTAAACACAAGTGAACACTTTTAAAGAGCACTGATGAAAGGAAAATATACAAATAAACACAAGTGAACACTTTTACAAAAGAGCACTGATGAAAGAAAAATACAGAAGAAGTTATACAAATGCTGTCAGACATGGGTGAGCACGATTATGCATCTGGGATGGCGGTTGCAAAAATTTGGGATGAGCATGAGCGAATGGACCCAGGTAATGAATTCCAGTCTTCGACTGAGCGGGGAAAAAATCTGAATTTGAATATGTTAGTACGTGCGTAGTAGGGTATCAAGTTTAGGTCATGATGTCTTCTCGTTGATGATCCCGGCGCGAAGTTAATGTGATTATCATTTGAGAGCCTAACTAAAGAATTGACAATGCAATGCAAGAATTTTAATGATTCGACACGGCGGCGAGAAGAGAGCGTGTTTACGTTCAAGGAAGAAAGTGTTGAAGAGGGCGAAAAGTCGCGATCGTAAAGATGACATAAATCTCACAGCTCTTTTCTGTATAGCCTCTAGTTTATTAATCTCTAACTGCTTATGCGGGCTCCAAACTACAGATGCATAATCAAGAACAGGGCGGGTTAGAGATTTATACATTAGTAACTTTGTGTCTTTAGGAGATCGGGTTAGCGTTCGCCTCAAGCAACCTAATTTTTTAGTGCTTTACTGCATATGTAATCAATGTGTTTGGTCGATGACATGTTATGCGCAAAAATGACACCAAGATACTTATACTCAGAAACCTTATCTGCAGTACGGCCATTGAACGAGTAACTGAAAAGGGAGGGGAAAGATTTGTTGCAGAAAGACATCAGAACGGTTTTATTGAAATTATTTTTCATTTGCCAAGTGTTACACCAATCGCAAAACCTAGAAAACGACTCTTGAAGGCGATAATGATCATTAGAAGATTTAATCACTTCATATAGAACGCAGTCATCAACATAGAGGCGGATGTTAGAAAAGCAGTGAAGTGGCAAATCGTTTATGTATAATAAAAAAAGAAGTGGCCCAAGGACGGAGCCTTGGGGCACACCTGATGTCACATCAACGGTAGCGGAGTCAGTCGAACTGTAAGAGACGAACTGGAAGCAAAATGAGAGGAAGCTTAAAATCCAGTTAACCAAATGAGGATTATTCAGTACAGCATTAAGTTACAGCATTAAAGCTATTAAGGTGGCCAATGGGCATCTATTACTTCAACTACGGGAAAAACTGATGTGCAACAAGTTGACAAGCCCTGTTGCATTTGGAGATGCGCTGTAACAGTAACTGCACACGAAACTGGGAACTATGAACATTGTTACGGGAGTAATTTCAGAGCATGATTTGAGGGATTTGAGCACTGAGGAACTCCTGAATGGATGGAAAGAAGAAAATGTGGTCATCGTCTAGCGTATCAAAATCAGACGCTGCAACAAAGAACAACAAACGAAAGACACAATAGTCACGGTTGGTTCGAGCACACTACCGGAGACAATAGAAACAGGATCCGCTAAGATCCGTGTGAGGCCTTTCATTCCGAATCCGCGATGCTGTTTCAAATGACAGGTTTGGTCATGCTTCCCAGAGCGGTCGAGGGTGGCTTGCGTGCGTGAAGTGCGGAACGGGCGATCACTCCGCTGACGACTGTGATGCTGAGGCCGATTGTATGCATTGCGATTCTATGCTTCAGATGTTGTGGAACCTGGAAGAAAGGAAGAAAAATAATCGCTTTAGAGGTCGAAGAGAGCATGACATCCAGGGAAACACGTCAGCGTCTTTCCCCGCCGTTCACACGAAACACAACCTTCGCCGAAGTTGTGCATCGGGGGTCAGCGCCACCGCGGCAATCGGCGGTCGCCTGAGTCACACGGCGCGTGGCAGAGCCGCCCGCCCCCACGTTAGGAGCAGCCAAGGCTGCCCTACCTCCCCTTGAAATCCACCACACAAGAGGCCTCTGCAGCCAGCGCAGCTCAGAGGTTAAGCTCCGGGCGGGTGGGCTCCAAGGTCTCGTCTTTCGAGACGAGGCTCTCACGGCAAACGCGCCGCTCGCAAGAACGCGTGTCCAGCGCCCCACAAGAGGCGATGGACATAACACCCAGCCAGACGGCGCCGCCGACGCCCGAGGAGCTGCACGAATCACTCGACCGCTCCAAAAAAGAAAATTACCGAGTTACATGGCCCCAAAAGCACTTCGTAAGATAAATCGACATACCTTCCTTGTTTCATACACGCAGCACCATTCTATTTTCAGTACGGATACACTAATGATACAATGGGACGTCAGAGGTCTACTCCGCAACCTCGATGATGTTCAAGAACCCATCGGTTCCCCACCTGCGGCAACTTGTTTGTTCATCCACTTTCATTTCCATTAATTTATCGTCTCTTTATTTCATTTATTAAGCACGAGTAATTTCCTCTATGGTGTCCTTGGTGTCAATGTTTGTTGGCTTCTTATGATCTGACTATATACATATATATGTATATATAATCCTTTCATGACAAGCCAACAAACGAATACGCCAAGGAAAACAAAGGGGAAATTACTTGTACTTACTAATTGAATAAACGAAATGATAAATAATGGCAATGAGAGTGGATGAAAAAACAACTTGTCGCCTGTGGGGAACGATCCGACGTCTTCGCATAAGGCGTGCGATGCTCTAAACAAATAAGCTACCGCGGCGCGGTTTCCCCATCCACTTTCTTGGGTATTTATGTGCTACTACTAGTACTAACCTTGGGAGTGTTAGCCAGCGCCACCACTGACACACCTTGGCGGCGGATGGGGAACATCCTTTCTGCCGCAGGCGTCACGAGTACGTGATCTTTCTGAGTGAACGCAACTGGTCAATAAACCCCCACACGCTTCCTCACGGAATCAATGTTGCTGGATTCGAAACCCTCGTTATGTAAGAACAAGAAGAAAGGGGGTTAATCGAGGGGCCCAATTTTTATTGGGTCCCTTTGTTAACCCCCTTTTTTTCTCTTTCCAGTTGCCTTAACCAAGGAACATCAAGTACTCATGACGACAGCAACAGTAACACATAAATACCCAAGAAAGTGGATGGGGAAACCGCGCCGCGGTATCTCAGTTGGTTAGAGCATCGCACGCCTAATGCGAAGGCGTGGGATCGTTCCCCACCTGCGGCAGGTTGTTTTTTTCACCCGCTTTCATTGGCTTTAATTAATCATTTCTTTAATTCAATTGGTACGCACAAGTAATTTCTTCTGTGTTTTCCTTGGCGTATTTGCTTGTTAGCTTGTCATGATATGATTAATAAAAAATCAGGCCCCTCGATTTTAACCCTATTTCTTCTGGTTTTATATATATATATACATATACATTATGCATCATAACTCCCTTTTACTGCGACCTCCTCATTTTCTATTTCCCTACGTTTTCTCTATCTGACGTTGCTTTGTCTACGTCATTTGTATTTTTTGTACATTTTGTCTCGCGTACTCTTGAATCCACCAGTATATATTTTTTAGTTAAATACTGTAGCCCTTTTAGGGCTATGGCAGAAGTGGGGAAATATACAGTTGTATATCGTACAAAAATGTGCAAAGTAATCAGCATGAGAGAGAGAAAAAAGAAAAAGATTAGATCAATTACATTCAGGTTTAAGCAAGAAATCGTCCAACGGAAGAGAAGAATGGCACCAGGCAACGAGTTCCAGTATTCAATGATTAAAGGGAAAAAAAACTATATTGAAGCGTATCACTTGGTGACCGATAGAGTACAATATTAAGATGGTGATACCTCTTAGATGAGGAACATTCATCAAAGCTTTTGTATGTACTAAGGGAAGAAGTGCTTGGTGAGTTAATCAATGAGTGCAAAAGCTTTATCGATTCTACGTTGCGACGGATGCTGAGAGTAGTTAGATTTAACTCTAAAATCTAAGAACGTGTAGAAAAGTTGCTATCGGATCGAAAATAGATTATTCTGAACCATTTCTAACTTCGCGGTGTCTGATTTCTTATGTGGATTCCATGCCACACAGGCATACTCCAAAAGTGGGCGGATAGCTGTTTTCTGAGGGATTACTTTAACTTGTAAAGCAGCGGTGCAGAGTACGCCGTAAGTAGTCTACCTTTTTAAGTGCTTTAGTACATATATAATTGATATTATGAGACCAGGACATGCTATGAGTAAAATAAAGAGCCAGGTATTTATCATCAGACACTTTTTCCAGTGCGCGAACAGCAGAATAGATAGTGTTGCTAAAATAAACGCTTTACGAACGGCCGGTGAGAAAACTTGCAATCCAGTGAACAAGAGAAGGATTGCTAAATATTGAGTGAAGCTTGCATAAAAGCTTGGAGTGAGTAACTGTATCAAAAGCTTTGGAGAGGTCAATAAAGATCGAATGAATTTGGTAACCTAAATCAAGCGCACTAACAATGTCACGACTAAATTCTACCAATCGAGTGGTAATACTGTAACCACGACGAAAACCATGTTGAAAGTTAGATAAAATGTTGTTATTAACAAGGTAGTCTGAAATGTGCCTGTGCAGTATGTGTTCCAACACTTTGCACGAGTAGGATGTTAGAGAGATCGGCCTATAATTCTGAATGGTTTGTCGCCAGATTTATATAACGGAATAACTACTGCTGTTTTCCATGAGGAAGGGACTATACTAGCTTATAGTGATTTCTTGTATATGAGCGTTAGGCAGCGACAACACAAGCGTGAATAACGATGAAGAAGAGTATTAGGAATCTCATCTGGGCCGCAACTCTTTTTCGTAACAAGGTTCAGGATCATATTAAGAACACCTTCCTCCGAGACAAAGGCATATTCGATAAGTGGATGCACATCATTGCTGTAAGGAGGAATATCGTGGTTGCCTATTGTGAAAAGAGATTGAAAATTCTCGTTAAATGCTGCAGCGATTAGCTTACGATCAATAGAGGGCGCATTGTTATTGATAAAAGTATTACTAGAGCTTACTTTAGGACAAATTGTGCTCCAGAATTTTCTAGGATTACTGCGCTATAAAGCAGTTAAAGTAGCATTATAATAAACATGTTTGGCTTCCTTTGACTTAACGCGATATTCATCCTTACTAATATGAAACTGCTGTAGCATGGATGTCATACGCCCGCTTTAGAGAATTACTACACATGTCCCATCGTATTTCCAGATTGAGACGCCTAGTCATCCAAGGGACCTTTGGGTTTTATTTCTTAGTTTTCAGAGGAACAAAGCTTCAGAAGCATCTAAGGACAATATTTTGCAAGAACGAAACTAATATATTAACATCGCAGGACTAGCTAAGCTGTTCGAACTGTTCGAATTACATAACACTTCAATAATTGAGACATCAGCACGATTGAAATCGTAAAAAGTAGCATAAATTCAACTAGATGCAGGGACGCTATAAGAAAGGAACACTAGTACAGCTTTGTGATCCGGCAAACCGTCAACAATTTCGCATTCATACCCGTCATCACGAAAACACGCACTTACCAAAAAAGGTCCGAAACGGCTGCCCCTCGGGTGCTGCAATCCATGATCTGCTTTACACCAAATAAAAGTGAAAGGTCGGTCAACTCTTTGTACAATAAGACATAGTTACCAGATACAGATAGAATTGGCCAGTCTACACAAGGAGCATCGAAGTTGCACATTAATATAACATTAGCAGAAAAAGCGTTATGTTCGATCATAATATTGCTCAATGTATGAAGGTCTATAAGGGGTGATCCTGGAGCGCGATCGACAATACCAAGTAAAAGAGTTTTCTTATGAAGATTAACCTTACACCAAACTGTCTCAAGCTCATCGGGCCCTTCAAGCACAGAAAAGGTGAGGTCAGACCGCAGGAACAGTGCCACAGCAACGCCTCTTCTTGCATCTTTGCGGCCATTCCGAACTACAAAAAAACCGGGTGGGGATATTTTTGTGTCGCAGATTTCGTCATGTTGCCACGTTTCGGTGACTCCGACTACGAAGGCTCCGTAGCTTTTCTTTCGCACTGTAATGAACATTTTATTTATTTATTTATTTATTTATTTATTTATTTATTTATTTATTTATTTATTTATTTATTTCAGAGATCATGAGGATGACGATAATATTTTGGGTCACTGTGCATATTCCCAAACAGACAACTTCGGAACTGCATATATAGTTCAGATTGTTTTAAGCGCATTGAATACGAAGAAAATCGAGTTACATACAGTTACAATGACATACAGAAGCACTACGCAAGGCCGTACATCTACGCTTGTCAAGTGTATATCTAGAAACGTGTATGTGCCCATTCTTTTCTAGAGCCCCTTAGATAATGTACGGCCGGCTTTGACATAAGGGGCATGAAGCCTTGCAAATATCGAGTTGTGTGCCCTACTGCCTTGTGCGAATACAGCTTTGATCAACATGTTTCCCTGCACAAGCGTAATACACTGTCCTCGTCCTCGTCACGGGGGCGCCTTACAGCTACAGGCGACAAGGTTCTGTTCGTGCCACCCGCGTCTCCTGCTACCTGGTTAACTCAAACAAGCTTCAAGTCCTTCAAACTCCAACATCCCGTGGGACCTGCACGCATTGTCGTATTTCTTACACAGGCGATGGTGGCGTAAGACCTGCGGGCCGCGGCGAGATGATTCCAGGAGCCAATGCGACCCTGCAGCGCATCAAGAAAGAGCTCGACGAGATGACGAGCGACCCGCCGTCCAACTGCTCGGCGGGACTCAACGACACTGGTGACATGTTCAACTGGCAGGCCACCATCTCGGGACCCGAGAAGACCCCCTTCGAGGGAGGAGTCTTCAAGCTGAGCATCTTCTTCCCCAATGACTACCCGTTCAAGCCGCCCCAGGTGACATGGCAGTCGCAATCATTAGCTCTTTCCTGTCCAATGATTCCTGCGAAAATCGTTACGCTTTGCAAAAAGATAGCCGACAGGAACAAAGAAAAAGTTTCGTAGATCTATACTAACTATACTATACTATATACTATACTATATAACTAACTATACTAATCCCGGCCGCGGCGGCCGCATTTCGATGGGGGCGAAAAACCCGTGTACTTAGATTTAGGTGCACGTTAAAGAACCCCAGATGGTCGAAATTTCCGGAGTCCTCCACTACGGCGTGCCTAATAATCAGGAAGTGGTTTTGGCACGTTAAACCCCATAATTTAATTTAAAGGGCACGTCTCACCAGGCCACATAGTAAATTTTGGTTATGCGCTGGAAAGTTGTTACGTTCCCCCTTGGGAGCGTTTCTAAGCAAAGAAAATTCTAATTGGTTAATTAATTGCCGAGATAGAAACATTTCAGTGCTCGAACCCATGATTTCAGGAAGCCAGTGTCACCGCCAACAAGGACACCTATTTCGCTTTCTCCGTCTAGCCTTCGCAAGCGAAATTATTATTCCTTCCGTGCATTCTCCCATACCAGAGCTGGAGGATCACGTGACGCATACGGCACGGGTCCCGGCTTCTTTTTTTTTTTCTCGTTCTTTCGCTGCGCAGCGCACTTCCCCTGGTGGTCGTGAGCGCGAGCTATTGGGTTTGTCTCCTTCAGGAGTTCCGCCGCCTGAGTCCTCCTGCTGCCAGAGTGGAGGACATACTTTTCCCCTCCCACACCCGTCCAACGATCTTGTCGTCAGCCTATACGCCAAGCACTAAGTATTCATCCATTGCCACGTAATATGCACCCCGAGCATGAAAAGGGCGGCGCAAAGCCCGTGTACGATACATTGGCCGCATGCTTGCAAACATCCCGGAAACACATACTTTATACACGGACACATCACGCACTCAAGAGGGCTATACCTCGGTAGTTTCGGATGGCACCGAATCCCTGAGAGACTATGCTGCAGTGCGCGGAACAAATGCCGCTTACGGAGAAATTCTCGGTGTTGCTCTTGCAATTCGATACGCCATCCGTGTTCCTGAGGAAGTGTATATATCGACGGACTCGCAACAGGCATGCCGGGCGTTCCTATCAGGACATGGCATACCGAGAGTGGCGCACCAGATTCTCAAACAGATCCCGCAAAATACACCAACCACACCTCCCCGCATCCACTTGCTCTGGACCCCTGGTCATACCTCGCTACCGGGTAACGAACGCGCACATGCGGTTGCCCGAGAAATTTCCCTCCGGGCGACTCGGCGTGGTGAGGCGACTAGTTCAGAGTGGGGGGATCCCTTGCTCCGTTACAGACATGCTCCGTCATTATACACGCGTTCGTCGCACCCACGCCGCACCACCGCCGTCCTTCTTGCGGGAGGAAGCAGTGGCATTACGCCAGTTACAAACGGCAACTTTTCCAAATCTTGTCTCTCTCAATAAATTCAACCCACACTGTTATGCAGATCGTTCCCCTGGCTGTGGCAGCTCGCCCACAATCTTCCACGTCACGATTGAGTGCACTGCAAACCTCTTTCCTCCCTTGCCAACTCTCCTTTACCCCCTACGCAATAAAGAGCTGTGGGACGATGCCCTCCGCGACGGACCTCCCGAGGTCCTCCGAGCTGTGATACAACGGGCTGGAAACATCGCCTGAATCATCTTAGGAACCCTGGACTGAGGGTTCCTCCCACACTGCTCTCGCCATTCAAATATTATTAATAAAGATGTTTTACGCTCTCTCTCCCCTCCCACCGCAACTAGCTTCCGGCACTGCTCAGCGTCGTCGAACTCCTCGACTCGACGGGGATCTCGGCGAAACTGTGGCGACTCTTCGGCAATTGGTACACCGCACCCTCGCCAGCCCTGCCAAACCATGCGGTCCTCCCTTGGCTGTCCATGACTGATCTGTCTGACAAGGCATCCCACCCAGGCCGGCCCCACTGAGCTGCGGCCTACCGGTTTGCATCGCCCCCGCCATGGCGAAAATTTCAGCCTCTCCTATCCTATCTTCTTTCCTCCCCCTCTCCCCTCGCCGTTGGCGCCGAGCCATGTTACCTCAAGGGCTGCAGAAGGCAGTGCTAACCTTTCCCTTCTTCATAGAAAACCACTTCTCTCTCTCTCTCTCTCTCTCTCTCTCTCTCTCTCTCTCTCTCTCTCTCTCTCTCACGTTCATCGCAGTGCACGATTTTGCGTGCTGTGCACGAGAACGTTTGAGTCGCGGTATAAGTCAGTGCTAAAAGTGTACTGAGGCAGACACAAGCGGATCACAGAGCATGATCGCGCGCTGGAACACGACAGAAAATGACATAGTTTCGCTCTCAGCGCACATGACTGCATGACGTGGGAACAAGCAGACGAAACGGAAGTACATCTCCCTTGCTCGATGCGAAGTAAAACAAAACACGCACACATTCCGTTTGTGTTTTATGATTTCTCTAAACTTCAATTCGTATATTGCAGCAACAGATTGCAGAAATAACGGATGTTGCCTGGAATAATTCTCGAAGTGTCACGTGTCCCTGTGAGCGACTTCACAGTAGGCACACTTGCTATTGTACGCCATCCCCCTGTCTTGTAGAGTGGTGCACGCGAAGAGAAGGGCAAACGTCGTTTAGTTAGAAATTACAGCTCTTTCTGCAGCGCGTATCGATGTAATTCCTAGCAGACACGATCGTGAGCGCCCTTTGTGTGCACTACGCATGTCAGCTCAAGATGACCTGACCTAGTGAGGAGCCCTTTAAGGGTTTGTTTGCTGGCTGGTCTTAATGGTGATTCATCGCCGACACAGGCTGCCAAGCAACCTGTGTCGCGGAGCCACGGTACCAGCTCGCACTGCCGCAGCCGTACTAACTCCTAGCTGACCTCGGACGTGGAGCTTGTATCACGCGACGGGATAAACGAAAATAACGAATTGCTGATTAAATGAACCACTCATATGTGCTGTCAATTCGAATGATATATACGCAAGACAACTTCTATATGGTTAGTATTTATTATTGCATTTCAAAGGAAATTGGTGGCACCGACACACGTGATGTAGCATGTACATGTGATATCGATCCCACGCCGTCTCACGTCGACCTTCAGCACTAACAGCTTCGTTATGAAGATGAAAATACAGTAGAAACCCTTCGTAAATTAGATGAAATAATGCGTTATGCAGTAGTTCTTATACAGTAGTTCGTTTCTTTGGCGTCCCTGTTCGTACGTATACTATTTGGCTGTATTGTTGTCGTTCGTAAACAGCATAATTCTTCTTAAAGCTTTGCCTTCATTAGCTTGTTAGACAGATAAACTTTTGTTGGACAGAAAAACAGAAAAACTTTAAAGACGGCACCGAGATTAGAGAGCCGAAAAGGAGAGGCTCGCCTTTTTGTATACATATGCGAAAACATTAAAAATATATATAGCCTGGTGATTCGCCGAATATTGACTTCGCATAATTGGAATTTAATCAGCAGTTTTATATTCAACTAGGTGCAGCCTTAAAATCAACACACTGTTTTGGTTGCAAATAATTTATTCGTAGGGCATATTATTAGCTTGTGAACAGCAGAGCATTGAGTAAATGAAACTCTACACTACAAAAAGATATCGGGTGCTTTAAGGAATACAGGAAAGCTTAATCCATTACTGACAGCGCACACATTATATATATATATATATATATATATATATATATATATATATATATATATATATATATTACATACACCCGTAACAAAAACTCGACCAACCGACGTCCTATTCTGCCGACTCTCCTGACAGGGCATGCATATGGTACTCACAACTTCTTGCTGACTAGTGGTGCTCCTCCAATGTGTAGTAGCGGTGAGAGGCTGACGGTCCCCCATGTTTCGATAGAATGTTAGGAAACAGAACGTCAACGTAGAAGGTACTTTCTTTTAGCCTATAGACGTCACAGTCCTCTTCATCCAGCAATGTTCCTTGATAGAGACCCTTAAGCTTTTGACATGATGTTAGCACATTGAAGGACATCATCTGAGGAGATCGCAGCACTTCTCACTAGAGGCTGTTGCTGCGACAGTACTACTTAATATGACACGTGCTTCCAAGCCCTAGCGTTTAAGGGTGGCAGTTAGGCAGTAGTGCTATTGGCGCTCATCTTTTAGTCTGTCATCATTCATACCTTACCTTTCATGCTCATAGCGCGCCTCATATATCATCGTCATAGTTTTAATATAGATATAGCATATTTTACGTTATTTAGAGCGAATACTTTTAGGCTACTGTATATATACAGCCTTGTCACAAATACCCTCTTTGATTGACCGCACCATCGACTACATCACTCCATTCCTTGGCACTCTTTGGCCATCATTGGCCCTTCCGCCATAAAATCTCACACATACTCATCTTCATCATTTGCCTTCAGCAATTTTCTGTCTGGTGAGACGACTTCAGTCAGATAAAACACGCTGCATCCGCCCTCAGGAACATTGCGCAGTGAACAAATCTATCATAATAGAAGTTTCATCTAAAGTAGAGCGTGTAGGCCACTGATGATCCTGATGTGGTAAAGTCATCATGGCGGCCTATTAAATCGCAAGATGGATTACATTTATGAAGGGGTCCATATTGAACGTTCGCATCACACCACACGGAACGCTGTGAACGCCAGAAGCCAGTGTAGACAACAGAGCCACCGCTTCTACCTTCTAACAAAAGTAATGACAGTTTTAAACGTGACAGTTCTACGGGAGAATATAAATATTTCCATCGGCTATTTCCTTAGTCCTCGTTTATTTGCGCGCAGCTCACCACCGATCACTTCTAACTTGCCCGCTTCACCGTCCTTCAATTATACGTAGGTTATGAAAACGGACACGAACCGGTTCAAACTGGTTTGAACGGTTATATTTTCCGCTACGCTGCTGAATCAGCGCCAATTCGCTGAACGGGGACGAGAACCGGAATAATAAAGGGAAGTTGCGGTTTGACACTCCCTCACCAGAGCAGGATTGGCCACCCTGGTGCAGTACTTGGCCACAACCTCCTATGAACACAACAATCAAACCCCGGCCCTCAGTCCCCAGCAGCTGCGAAGCAACTGACCACGGCGGCGGTCAGACCTGCGACGCAGCAGAGGGTGCTAAGAATCACTGGCTCCGGACAGGCCGCCATTGGAATATGAACCTGGCAACGTTTAACGCTAGAACGTTATCTAGTGAGGCAAGTCTAGCAGTGCTATTGGAGGAATTAGAGGGCAGTAAATGGGATATAATAGGGCTCAGTGAAGTTAGGAGGCCGAAAGAAGCATATACAGTGCTAAATAGCGGGCACGTCCTGTGCTACCGGGGCTTAGCGGATAGAAGGGAACTAGGAGTCGGATTCCTGGTTAATAAGAATATAGCTGGTAACATACAGGAATTCTACAGCATTAACGAGAGGGTGGCAGGTCTTGTTGTGAAACTTAATAAGAGGTACAAAATGAAGATTGTACAGGTCTACGCCCCTACATCCAGTCATGATGACCAGGAAGTCGAAAGCTTCTATGAAGACGTGGAATCGGCGGTGGGGAGAGTGAAAACTAAATACACTATACTAATGGGCGACTTTAATGCCAAGGTAGGCAAGAAGCAGGCTGGAGACAAGGCAGTGGGGGAATATGGCATAGGCACTAGGAATAGCAGGGGAGAGTTATTAGTAGAGTTTGCGGAACAGAATAATATGAGGATAATGAATACCTTCTTCCGCAAGCGGGATAGCCGAAAGTGGACGTGGAGGAGCCCGAACGGCGAGACTAGAAATGAAATAGACTTCATACTCTGCGCTAACCCTGGCATCATACAAGATGTGGACGTGCTCGGCAAGGTGCGCTGCAGTGACCACAGGATGGTAAGAACTCGAATTAGCCTAGACCTGAGGAGGGAACGGAAGAAACTGGTACATAAGAAGCCGATCAATGAGTTAGCGGTAAGAGGGAAAATAGAGGAATTCCAGATCAAGTTACAGAACAGGTATTCAGCTTTGACTCAGGAAGAGGACCTTAGTGTTGAAGCAATGAACGACAATCTTATGGGCATCATTAAGGAGTGTGCAATGGAAGTCGGTGGTAACTCCGTTAGGCAGGATACCAGCAAACTATCGCAGGAGACGAAAGATCTGATCAAGAAACGCCAATGTATGAAAGCCTCTAACCCTACAGCTAGAATAGAACTGGCAGAACTTTCGAAGTTAATCAACAAGCGTAAGACAGCTGACATAAGGAAGTATAATATGGATAGAATTGAACATGCTCTCAGGAGCGGAGGAAGCCTAAAAACAGTGAAGAAGAAACTAGGAATTGGCAAGAATCAGATGTATGCGTTAAGAGACAAAGCCGGCAAGATCATTACTAATATGGATGAGATAGTTCAAGTGGCTGAGGAGTTCTATAGAGATTTATACAGTACCAGTGGCACGCACGACGATAATGGAAGACAAAATAGTCTAGAGGAATTCGAAATCCCGAAGGTAACAGCGGAAGAAGTAAAGAAAGCCTTAGGAGATATGCAAAGGGGGAAGGCAGCTGGGGAGGATCAGGTAACAGCAGATTTGTTGAAGGATGGTGGACAGATTGTTCTAGAGAAACTGGCCACCCTGTATACGCAAAGCCTCATGACCTCGAGCGTACCGGAATCTTGGAAGAACGCTAACATAATCCTAATCCATAAGAAAGGGGACGCCAAAGACTTGAAAAATTATAGACCGATCAGCTTACTGTCCGTTGCCTACAAAGTATTTACTAAGGTAATTGCAAATAGAATCAGGAACACCTTAGACTTCTGTCAAACAAAGGACCAGGCAGGATTCCGTAAAGGCTACTCAACAATAGACCATATTCACACTATCAATCAAGTGATAGAGAAATGTGCAGAATATAAGCAACCGTTGTATATAGCTTTCATTGATTACGAGAAAGCGTTTGATTCAGTCGAAACCTCAGCAGTCATGGAGGCATTACGGAATCAGGGTGTAGATGAGCCATATGTAAAAATACTGGAAGATATCTATAGCGGCTCCACAGCCACCGTAGTCCTCCATAAAGCAAGCAACAAAATCCCAATAAAGAAAGGCGTCAGGCAGGGAGATACGATATCTCCAATGCTATTCACAGCGTGTTTACAGGAGGTATTCAGAGACCTGGATTGGGAAGAATTGGGGATAAAAGTTAATGGAGAATACCTTAGTAACTTGCGATTCGCTGATGATATTGCCTTGCTTAGTAACTCAGGGGACCAATTGCAATGCATGCTCACTGACCTGGAGAGGCAAAGCAGAAGAGTGGGTCTTAAGATTAACATGCAGAAAACTAAAGTAATGCTTAACAGTCTCGGGAAGGAACAGCAATTTACAATAGGCAGCGAGGCACTGGAAGTCGTAAGGGAATACATCTACTTAGGGCAGGTAGTGACAGCGGATCCGGATCATGAGACGGAAATAATCAGAAGAATAAGAATGGGCTGCGGTGCGTTTGGCAGGCATTCTCAGATCATGAATAGCAGGTTGCCATTATCTCTCAAGAGAAAAGTGTATAATAGCTGTGTCTTACCAGTACTCACCTACGGGGCAGAAACCTGGAGGCTTACGAAAAGGGTTCTACTCAAATTGAGGACGACACAACGAGCTATGGAAAGAAGAATGATAGGTGTAACGTTAAGGGATAAGAAAAGAGCAGATTGGGTGAGGGAACAAACGCGAGTTAATGACATCTTAGTTGAAATCAAGAAAAAGAAATGGGCATGGGCAGGACATGTAATGAGGAGGGAAGATAACCGATGGTCATTAAGGGTTACGGACTGGATCCCAAGGGAAGGGAAGCGTAGCAGGGGGCGGCAGAAAGTCAGGTGGGCGGATGAGATTAAGAAGTTTGCAGGAACGGCATGGCCACAATTAGTACATGACCGGGGTTGTTGGAGAAGTATGGGAGAGGCCTTTGCCCTGCAGTGGGCGTAACCAGGCTGATGATGATGATGATGATGATGATGCGGTTTGACACTCTCCTCTCGTGTTCGACGTGAATTCAGCAAATGCGGCACCAATCGCATGTGTATGTTATCTGCTATATTTATACCGTTTGCCTCAGCTACCGTTACCCGAGCTCCTCAACGACAACAAAAATATTTAAAAACGCAACGCAAACCACACTTACAGGGCCTACGGTGTCCGACCTCTGACGACCAAAAACTGTAGGTCTTATAATTGTATCTTGCACCACGCATTTTTTTAAATCCTTTTCATTCAATAGCTTCGCTAACGTTAGCTGAGACACTCTATATACCTTCATAACATGAAGTGGGTGGTGCTTTGTTTTTTGGTCTCTCTCTCACTTTACGTTTTCTTCGGCCGATGCCAACAACCTCGCAGGTGAAGTTCATTACCAAAATCTACCACCCGAACATCGACAGCAAAGGTTTCATCTGCCTGGACATTCTCAAGTCCCAATGGTCTCCTGCCTTGTCGATCGCCAAGGTGCTGCTGTCCATCTGCGCGCTCATGTGCGAGCCAAACCCGGACGACCCGCTCATGGCGGAGGTCGCCTCCGTGTACAAGAACAACCGCGCTCAGTACAACGCCACTGCCCGGAAGTGGACCAATGAATACGCCATGGAGTAACGCGACGGCGAACAAGGGTGGCTTCGTCGACGCCCTCACATCGCGCACGCAAACCAGCGTCGCACCACTCCAGAAGGCTTGGCGCACGGCTACGTTATAGGCAGTCTTTCGGTGGACTCCTTCAGAAACCATGTTCTTGAGTTTCGGAATTCTTTAGGGCTCACACGCAAAATTTGTGTAAGGCACCTACACACTCGCAGCAGCGATGGAACAGCCTGTGCGGCTATAATTATTTTTTTTTGCTTGCTCATTAGTGATCTAACCAAACGCACTCACTTGCCTTCTGCGAAATGAATGGACAAATAACGACCGCCGACGCACAAATTGCTGCGTTTCCGGTAGTGCGTGTCTTTTCCTGCGCTCAAAAAACCATGTGTAGTGGAGTGCGTAATCATTCGGCGTAAGACTCAAATCTTGCCTAAATCTCGCCGCCCGCTCCCCACACCCTTGACCCGGGGTTGTTTGTTTCTTTATTTTGCTTCGTCCTAAATAAATTTAGAAGAGAAACATTGGAACACCATTCAAACTCGCGTTGAAGTCGATAAAGGACAAAGGCTTCGTCAACGAGCTGAGTGTGACGTAGAGCGTTGTCACTGCACACCGCGCTGAATCCGTCACCCCTGGCGTGACAGGAGTAGAAGGACCATCGGACTCTAATTTTTCTTTGGTTACAGAATCTTCGGGATAGGCTTATATTTTTTATACTGTACTATATTAGGGATCGGCCCACATTTAGCATGTGATGACATGTGATTGGCTTTAAACAATTTCCTGAGTTTTACATGCCAAAACTGGGATATTTATCCCCGCAGGGGTGTCTGTGTCAGCAGGCGTTTGGTGTGTGACGACACCCTGGAACCGAGCACATGTGCTCGGTTGAGGGTCGGATGCTCTCGCGCTTAACCCTGTGTGACTTAGCCGTGTCCGGGGAAAGGGGGATGGGGGCCGGGGTTGAGTCTATGTCGGTATTTTCCACCTTTACGGACCCTCGGCGGAGACAACACGCCCCTCTGGCCTCGGCTTCACGTAGATGACACCTCCTGACTGACCCGACCGGGGAAAGTAGGTAGCTCCCTTCTACCGTCTCTCTCTCTCTTTTCATCTTTTTTGTCTTCACTTTGTTTTACTTCCAATTTTCCAGGCAGCAAGGGTTAACCTGGTGTAGTTTATCCAACCTTGAGTCTATTATATAAGGTTTTAGTACCTATATACTGCGCCGTCCGCATTTACTTCGGGTTTCGTAGCATCCCCATGTTGGGGCTCTGTGGGGGGTGGGCTTGCATAGCCGCCGAAATTAGGCAACTATTTATGAATTTATCATCATTCCCCGGTCTACCTGATGGCCCCCTTACCAAGAGGACGCACCGCAGAAACATTGCAGTTTGGTCCACACAAAGAAACCTTCCCACGATTTCACGTCATTCATAGTGAAAACCCTAAAGAGAACGTCGGAATTATTTCACCTTTCACTTTCGCAAACAGGCTCACTAAAACAATTGGTCCCGGCCACAAAGTCACAATTATGTCGAGCGCCGACCTCCTGGTTGAGGTCCGCGATAAACAACGCGACAAACCCCAAATCTGGTGTCATTCGGTGGTGTGAACCCCTCGGTGACTACACATCGATCCATCAATACAAGCAGAGGAGTGCCCCGCAGGGGCGTCTGCGTCAGCAGGCGTTTGGTGTGTTGCGACACCACGTACCCAGCACACGAGGGTTGGGCCCTCCCGCGTGTAGCCGTGCGCGGCTTAGCCGTGTCCGGGGAAAAGGGGATCCTGGGGGTTGAGCCAATGCCGGGTGTTTGGACCTTTACGGCCCCTCGGCGGCGGCAACACACCCCTTTGGCCTCTGCTTCACGTAGACGGCACCCCCGGACTGACCCACCCGGGGGAAATCGGCAGTCGCCTTTTCCTGCCCTTCTCTCTAATCTTCGTCTTTCTCTCTCGCCTTTTTCATCTTTCCTGTCTTCTCATCACTTCTCCTCACTTCCTAGTTTCCCGGCGGCGAGGGTTAACCTTGTGTAGCTAGCCAGCCTTGGTTATGCTGTATTTGGTTATAGCAGCAATGTACGGCTGGCGTTGGCAGGGTTTCTCTAGCAGGAACTCCTGTCACGTCCTTCTGTTGGGCTCCATGGTGGGTGGTCGGCATCGCGGCCGAAAACCCAACTGTACTTATGGAAAACGCTTTTCCTAAACTCCCTGATCGCCCTCAGAAACGAGGGCGCACCGAAGAGATCTTTCAGTTTTTCGGACGCCAAGTACACAATTTTCCTCGTTTTCATGTGATCCACGCAGAAAAACCAGCTAAACAAGTGCGAACAATCTCCCCGTTCCTTGTATCTAAGTCTCTTACCGAGGTTTTGGTCCAGGATATAAGGTGTCGAGGATGGCTAGCGGTGACCTCCTCTTGGAGCTCCGCGATCTGAAACAATTTGAGAAACTGCCAAAACTAGTATCATTTGGGGAGACCCAAGTAGTAGTAACCTCGCACCGCACGATGAATACCACCCGCGGCGTTGTCTCGGATGATGATTTGCTGGATCTCACTGAGGCTGAGCTCTTGGAGGGCTTCAGCAAACAGAATGTTATAAATGTCAAAAGAATTAAGATGAGGCGAGATGGAAAAGAAATTCAAACAAAACACCTGATACTTTAGGTTCAAGTGTCCTCCCCGAGTCCATCGAGGCCGGTTATATCAAGCTTCGTGTTAGGCCATACGTGCCCAATCCTCTTAGATGCTTTAGGTGCCAAAGGTTCGGCCACAGTTCACAGAACTGTCGAGGCCGGCTGACATGTGCCAAGTGCAGTGACACTGAAGATTCCTCCGAAACATGCCAGAATACTCCACTTTGTGTCAACTGTGATGGTGAGCATGCCGCATACTCGCGGTCCTGCCCGTCATGGAAAAGAGAAAAGGAGATTGTGACAATCAAAGTCAAAGAAAACATATCTTTCAAAAAGGCACGTAGGCGGGTGTCACACCTGTCTAAGAGCAGCTTTGCCGATGTGGCGCGTAAGGGGGCAACGTCACAACGGCCTCCGGCAGCTGTCCGACCCACAGGCAGTGAGTCGGCAGCATTTACTCCCTTTACGTACCCCCACACAACAACATCTGCCCCCGCGGCGGTTGCAGCTAGCGCTGCTCCGTCAACACAGCAGAGAAGACCATCGACCCCGAAGGTGGGCGCAGCCGAGGCTGCCCCAACACCCCCCGGCCCCTTCCAGCCCTGGCAACAGCCGGCGCAGCCAAATCCCGCAGGGTGCCCCATCGACCTCCGGGCTGGTGGGCGCAGGGGTCTTGCCCTCCAAGGCAGAACACTCTCTTGTAACATCTCGCTCGCAAGAGCACGTGTCCGGCGCCTCACAAGAGGCAATGGACACTACAACTGTCCTCAAGGCGCACCAAACGCCTAAGGAGCGGCGAGGCTCCCTCGAACGCTCCAGAAAGGGCAGAACCCACGTTACAGGGCCTCGAAAGAGCTCTGTAACCTAAGGCATCACCTCCGTCTCCATACACACAGCACTTATTTACTTCCAATATGACTACGCAAATAATTCAATGGAATGTCAGAGGTCTTCTTAGGAACCTTGATGACGTACAAGAGCTTATCCAAAAACACAATCCAAAAGTGCTGTGTCTACAGGAAACACACTTAACACCACAACACACAAACTTTCTCCGACCGTATGTCAAGTTCCGCAAAGATCGCGATGATGCTGTCGTATCATCAGGCGGTGTTGCCATTTTAATTCATAAAAGTATCGCCTGTCAGCGTTTACAGCTACAAACGCCCCTTGAAGCAGTGGCGGTTCGAGCTGTTCTTCTAAGTAAACTCGTCACCATTTGCTCCCTTTACGTACCCCCACACAACAATTTAACGAAACATAAATTCCAATCCTTTATAGATCAATATCCAGAACCTGGCGATTTCAATGCGCACAGCCCCCTGTGGGGCGACTCTCGTATAGATGCGCGAGGTCGTCATGTGAACAGTTCCTTTTTTCTCCTGGTGCGTGCCTTCTGAATAAGAAGAAACCCACATATTACTGTCTTGCAAACAATACCTTTTCTTCAATTGATCTGAACATAGTTTCCCCGTCCATACTGCCTGAACTCGAATGGCAAGTTACTAACAATCCTTACGGAAGCGACCATTTCCCCATACTATTAAGAACACTTAAAGAAGACGAATATCCACCACAGGCTCCTAGGTGGAAGATTGAGACAGGAGACTGGGAGAAATTCCGAAACATAACTAGTATATCATGGGATGACATGTCCTCGTTAGGAATTGATGCTGCTGTGGAATATTTTACAGCCTTAATAATAGATGCCGCGACTAAATATATATCACAAGTAAATGGATTGGCATGCAAACGGCGTGTCCTGTGGTGGAACGACGATTGCAGGATCGCTCGTAAGAAACAAAACAAAGCGTTTGGGTTGCTACGCGCCTCCCCCACTGCGGAGAATCTTATCAATTTTAAAAAAGTAAAATCCCAAGGCAGGCGAACCCGCCGACAGGCCAGAAGAGAGAGTTGGCAGAAGTTTTTATCTGCTATCAACTCCTATACAGATGAGGCCAAAGTCTGGAACAGGGTTAATAGGATAAAAGGGCGACAAACATATTCAATTCCTTTGGTGAACACACCAGCTGTAACACTGAAAGATCAGCCAGACTCACTTGGAGAACACATTGAGAGCGTGTCGAGTTCAAACCCTTATTCGCAATCCTTTTTAAAATACAAACAAATACAAGAATGTAAGCCAACAATACGAAAATCCAGACAGAATGAACCTTATAACCGGCCGTTCAGTATTGCTGAGTTGAGAGCTGCCTTGAGCACATGCAAAAGCTCTGCACCGGGACCTGATAGAGTCATGTACGAAATGATCAGAAACTTACACACTGACACCAAACTTACACTACTCACGCTTTTCAACGCTATTTGGGCTCCGGGATACCTCCCATCCACATGGAAAGAAGCGATTGTGGTCCCTGTTCTTAAGCAGGGTAAAGACCCTTCCTTGGCGGCAAGTTACCGTCCGATAGCTCTTACAAATTGTCTTTGTAAGCTTTTTGAAAAAAATGGTTAACCGCAGAATTGTATATTTCCTTGAACTCAACAATATCCTCGATCCCTTTCAGTGTGGCTTCAGAGAAGGGCGGTCCACAACCGATCACCTTGTGCGCATTGAGGGAAACATTCGCGACGCCTTTCTACATAAACAATATTTCCTATCCGTATTCCTCGATATGGAGAAGGCGTGCGACACTGCGTGGCGCTATGGAATCTTGAGAGACTTGTCGGCAATTGGCATCCGTGGCAATATGCTCGTCCTAATATAAAGCTATTTGTCCAACCGTACATTCCGCGTGAAAGTCGGCAATGTATTGTCGCCACCTTTTATACAGGAAACTGGTGTACCTCAAGGAGGTGTACTTAGCTGCACGCTCTTCATCGGGAAAATGAACACCCTTCGTGCTTCATTACCGCCAGCCATTTTTTATTCTGTTTACGTAGACGACATACAGATAGGTTGCAAATCCTGTAACCTTACAGTATGTGAGAGGCAAGTTCAACAGGGCTTGAACAAAGTGTCCAAATGGGCAGAAGAAAACGGATTTAAAGTTAACCCCAACAAACGTTCTTGTGTGCTTTTCACAAGAAAGGGAGGCCTCATTGCAGAACCCAGTATCGAAATGTATGGTCAGCGAATTCCTGTGAACAAAGAACGCAAGTTCTTAGGCGTCATACTTGATTCGAAATTAACTTTTATTCCACACATAAAGTACCTCAAGGTCAAATGCTTAAAAACAATGAACTTCCTTAAAGTGTTATGCCACACAACATGGGGCATCGACAGAAAATGTTCAATGAATCTTTACAAGAGCCTCATCCGATCACGGTTGGAATACGGTGCCGTGATCTATCATTCTGCAGCCCCGAGCGCGCTAAAGATGCTAGATCCGATCCACCATCTAGGAATCCGACTGGCCACTGGAGCTTTCAGGACAAGTCCTATTGAAAGCTTATATGCAGAATCAAATGAGTGGTCACTTCATCTGCAGAGAACATACATCAGCCAAACATATTTTTTGAAAGTCCACTCTAATCCTCAACATCCGTGTTTTAATACCATTAACCATACGACATATGCTACACTCTTTCATAATCGTCCCTCCGTAAGACAGCCTTTCTCGCTGCGTGTGAGGGAGCTTAGTGATGAAATGCGTGTCCCAATCCTCGAGCTTCGCCCAATGCATCCAGCCAAGCTGCTACCTCCTTGGGAGTGGCAGCTGATACAATGCGATATATCCTTCATGCAAGTTACAAAACACGCTCCAGAGATTGAAATCCAAATGCATTTCCGGGAACTCCAGCACAAATACTCCTGCACGGAGTTCTACACAGACGCATCGAAGTCACATGACGGGGTGTCCTATGCAGCCGTCGGTCCATCCTTCTCGGAAACCGATGTACTGCATCCGGAAACTAGTATCTTTGCGGCTGAGGCTTACGCACTGCTGTCGATCGTAACGCATATAAATAAATCAAAACTCCAGAAATCAGTTATATATACGGACTCCCTTAGTGTTGTGAAGGCCTTGATGTCTTTCTGTAGCCACAAAAATCCGGTAATTAATGAACTCTACTCCGTACTGTGTAAAGCATATATATCTAACCAACATGTGATTATATGCTGGGTGCCTGGACATAGGGGCATTGAGGGAAACGTACTAGCGGACAAGATGGCCACTTCCATTTCATTGCATGCAGTTAGTTCTACTACTTCGGTCCCTGTCACAGACCTGAAGCCTTTCTTAAGAAGGAAACTGCGAAACCACTGGCAACGTATGTGGGACGCAGAAGTAAATAATAAACTGCACGTGATAAAGCCACAGTTAGGTTCTTAGCCCTCCGTAACAAAATCACGGCGAACATATGTCCTATTCTGTCGTCTCAGAATAGGACACACGTTTGGCACGCATAACTTTCTTCTCACTGAAAATGATCCTCCAACCTGCGGTAGATGCGGGGAGAGGCTGACCGTCCTCCACGTCCTCCTGGAGTGTCGGGCAGCCGAATCTGAGAGAAGGAAACATTTTTCTCTAGCATACCGGCAGCACATCCCCCTACATCCCGTAATGCTACTCGGTCCAGAACCTTTATTTGACACCAACACAGTCCTAAGTTTTCTGAAAGATGTTGTCTTGCATGTTGTTAGCCCCACTTGTTCGTAGCGGGTCCTCTCTTTAGAGGATGCCGCTGTGATAGCTCTTTCGTACAGCACATGCCTCTAGGCCCTTGTGTTTCAAGGGCTCTGGCGAGGCAGCAGTGCTCCAAGTAATTTTACCATCTTATATATTTTCTATTTTGCATCATTCCTCTACGATGGATTTTAATGTTCATAGTATTCGTCATTAGTCATCGCCAAAATTTTATAGCAGGTAGATTTTACGCCCTTTACAGCGACTATTTTTAGGCCACTTTACAGCCAAGTCACGCCTTCCATAATACATCGTTAACACTACCATTTGTCATGGTGCTCTTTGGTCAAACCTGGCCCTTGCGCCATAAAACACCACACATCATCAAGCAGAGGAGTGATTTCCGGTCGAGCTCCAGCCCTTCACCCCCCGGAAGAAATGAACACTCGCCGCCTACATGCACGTGAGGAAACGATCTCATAAAACGTTTTTGCATTTTACAGGTATTTGAATAGGCCGCGTTGGAGTTGGGCCCGAGCTAAAGCTTCAGCTCGGGCCCAACTCCGACGCGGCCTTTTTAAATACATGTAAAACGCGAGAACGTTTTTCTGAGTTAACATCTGGACCTATGTTAATGAAATTTCTTGCATTTGAGAGCGAAAGTTTAGTTCTAGTGACTGTCGGAAGCGGAATTTCAATTTAGGGCTTGAATGTTGTTAAAAATATTTTCAAATATTTGACCGTTTGAAAAAAATAGAAGCACGAAGTTTACAAATTCATAGCTCTGCATCGAGAACAGATATGGCGGTTATGTGAACGGCATCCATTAGATCATTCAAAGTGATCATATTTGATATGTCATTTGATATGTTACGTGAATTTATTACGTTGGTTACAAGGGTTCTGCAAAAGCTGTATTTCCATATTACTCATATTTTTTATATTCATGTGTAACATATCACAATTTTGTCCTCTTTAGATGTACTATTAGATGCGATTCAGAGAATTGTATCATCCTTTTTGTTGTTGAGTTATGGAGTTGTAAACTTGATGGTATCGTTTTTTGAAAATTTTCAATTTTTGCCAATTTTTAATCAAAAATTGACGGCCTAACTCAAAAATTCGAAACCAACAGGCACTAGATTTTAAGTTTTTCTTTTAACTTCAACAAACCTCGCCAAATTTGGTGCAGTGGTTGCCGAGAAAAACGAATTCTCCTTTTACATGTATTTAGATAGGAGCACCCGAGCTGAAGCTTCCTCCTAAGAATAACCCTTAGGTTGACGCAGGCGGCTCCCACGTTGGGACAGTAAGGTTTAACATTACCGCCGTATCGTGGGCCTTCTGAACGGCCTGTACTTGATCTAAGGGAACTCCGCTGTGAAGGACTCATCGCCACCAGTCTCTTTCCTTGTCACGGTCTGTGAAAGACACAGAACACTGCCAAAGCATATGATCCAGAGTAATGATGCGATTACACTTCTCGCAATTCATTGGTACCTCTCTTTCTGGATACAGCCTGTTAATAAAGTTTGAACTCTGATAAATTCTTGTCTGTAACAATCTCAGAGTCACTGCTTGAGCTCTATTGGGCTTAGCGTGTGGCACTGGAAATTCCCTTCTGTTCATGTAGTAATGCTTCGTGATTTCATTATGTGTAAGTAATTGGTCCCTGTTCTCCTCCTGTATATTATTATGGTCCTGGTGGCGTAGTGCACGGATAGTAAGTCCTTGTGCAGCTGCGTTAGCCATCCCGTCCAAATTTTTTCGAGATGGATCGACAGACCCCATGTGTGCAGGAAATCAGCGGATTTCGATCCCTTGGCTGTCCATCTCACTGATCTACTGGGCAGCCCTCTTGGTTACAAAGCCTTTGGTAAAGTGTCTAATAACTATCTTAGAGTCACTGTAAATTTGTGTCCACTTATTATTCCTTAAAACCAATGATATCGCTGCTTGTTCCGCGACTGTCGTGTTGGCAGAGAGTGTATTTTCACGATAAAGAATGTACAGCTAAGAACGCCGCCTTGCGGAACACGTCTCTTGGGTCAACGACCTGTACAAGGCCTGGCCAACCTTTACACGGTAGGTACGGCTTGACAGGTAGCTTTCGATTGTATCTAGCAGGTTGCCACGGACACCCATAGCTTAAATATCTCTGCGAATGTCGAAGCGCCGTGTCGAGTCTGTGCTTTCTCCAAATCAAGAAATACTGAAAGGAAGAACTTCTTGTTTATGAACAAATTTCTAATGTATGCCTCAATACGGACAAGCTGGTCTATCGTCGACCTCTCTTCTCTGAAGGCACCTTGCATAAGATCTAGTATTTTGTTGTTTTCTAAAAGACGAATGAGGTACGAGGTTTCTATTTTTTGATAGAGCTTGCACAGACAACTTGTCAAGGCTATTGGTCTTAACGGCTAGCTATAGACGAGTCCTCACCTTGTCTAAGTATCTGAATTACATCTCCTTCTTTCCAAGAAGACTGAATGTACCCAGCTGCGCACGTAGTATTGAAGAGGGGTAGTAGTACTTTCAGGGTTTCTGGATGAAGGTACTTCATCATTTCATACCTAATAATACATTATAACAATTGAGAGATGCACGGAGATCAGCTAGAGGAAATGGATGATTGCATGCTTCATTTTTCGCACATTTACACACGCACATTTCGCACTCAGGTATTTGATCTACGATTCGCTTGTATGCGGATGACTGCATCGTATACTGAAAAATTCACGCGCATTATGACCACGTCGCTCTTCAACAAAACCTTGGTCGAATCTCCCATTGGTGTTCCTCCTGGCAAATGATGTTAAATACAGATAAATGCAAGTTGATTACCTTTAGTCGTAAACGTGTGAATTCATTCACCTACACGCTTAGCAACGGTTCTCTTTCCAGCACATCCTCGTATAAGTACCTAGGCGTCCATCTTACACCAACCCTTTCATGCTCAACTAATATCAACATAAAACAGCAAAAACATCACGTACACTCAGCTATATGAAGCATAATCTTTGCGATGCACCTCAAACTACTCGCAAGCTATAGCATATCAAACATTTATCCGCCCTTAGCTTGAATATGCTGCGCCAATTTGGTCGCCTTACCAAAATTATCTATTAATGACCTTGAAGCTACTCAGAACCGAGCCACTCGATTCATCGTCAGAGATTATAGCGTAAACTCTAGTGTAACAAACATCAAGATAGCACTAACACTCCCGCTTTTAGAAAAAGGTCGAACTATTTCGCTACTTTGCTTATTCCACAAAACAATTCACAGTGAGCATTCGTTTTCCTTAACCTTAACTCGTCCATTCCGTTCAAGACGTCTGCATAATGAACATAGCTTACAACACCTCTTTCGCAAAACTAACGCGTTTAATTCATCTGCCCTGCAACAGGCTATTATATATTGGAATGACCTTCCTGACTCAAAGCTAATGTTGTAATCCAGTGACTCTTAGACGTGAATTAAGTGCACTAATGAATTAATTGTGAATTGATTATTCGAATATGTCATGTGAACGTGTTTTAAGTAGGATTACCTGTACATTTACAAATTTTTTACTCCAACCTGCTTTGTACAAACTGGATACGACCTAGATATCGCTAACTATTGTATAACTTCCATTTTCATAATGCTAAATGTATGTACAAGTTCCTTGCTCCTGCCCGCCGTGGTTGCTCAGTGGCTATGGTGTTGGGCTGCTGAGCACGAGGTCGCGGGATCGAATCCCGGCCACGGCGGCCGTATTTCGATGGGGGCGAAATGCGAAAACACCCGTGTGCTTAGATTTAGGTGCACGTTAAAGAACCGGCAGGTGGTCGAATTTTCCGGAGTCCTCCACTACGGCATGCCTCATAATCAGAAAGTTGTTTTGGCACGTAAAACCCCATAATTTAATTGTTTTTCCTTGCTCCGTTTCATTGTTTAACCTAATTGTAACCCCCCTCACGCGATACTCCACTTCTGAGCCTGTGAGGATCTTGACTAAATATACATGGTTCTTACCTTGGAATTACACCCTGATTTCCCAATGGACGTTTTGCTGGAGTTGCAACCTACGTTCTTTTTTCTTTTTACAGCAATATCTTATATGCTCTGACTCACTAATTAGGACGTCCGCCACAAGCGCTGGTGTCTGTCGCAGAAATCCCAAAGTGCTTTGCGAGAGGTGAATAAAAGGTTACCTGGATTACCTGCCAGTCGAAAGTAGTGGGTCGTGCGAATATTCGATATTCGTAACACGAGTCGAATAGTCTCTGCTATTCAATTAGTATGCGATTTTACGAATTTTCAATTAGTATGCGATTTTACGAATTTACTAAGGTGACGAATATTTGTTTCTTTCGAGTATTTGGCGAATAAGTGCTCTGGTCGCAGTCTAGCGTGGCGGTTGACAGATCGATGCATGTAAGAACCATTCCGATTGATTCGGCTGCAAGGTAGTTGCAGCTGCGGGGCAGTACTACCAATTTGGTGCAAGGGCTAACAGATAATTTCTTGGAAATGATTTCCAGTAATTTAAAACGAATCACTCGCTTTTAGTATATATATATATATATATATATATATATATATATATATATATATATATATATATATCATTTCGCTACTCGCACCATGTTTTCATCCAATTAAAACAATGTTGTTTCGCACTTATTTTCTTCAGCGAACTGTACGTGAACCTGGCACAGGCTGATCCCTTGTTTCAGTGCTGGCATTGACATGGTGCCCACATTATTGAAGCTAGTTGTTTAACATTTAGGACCACCTTAGTTCGCCGGACATCGAATTGGGAACAATGTTAAATGCATGTGCCAATCCACAAAATGCTGATTTCTTTCTTACCAAGTTATCCCCGTGCAAACTTGATATTTCAAGTTGGTTTAAAGTTGAAAAAACTTCGATTCCACATTCGGTGGTCGTTTTCCTGTAAAATTCTTATCTAAATCGATTCGAAAATTTCGCTCTTCAAACATACCTAGTTGGAAGTTTTACCTCTCAGCCACTCCGCCGGTGCTACAGCAGTAAATACCACGCCTCAAGAGTGCGGTCGCGCCACTGGTGGCTCTGATAGACTGACGCCGCCACGTTCTGCCGTTTTTCTATAAACCAACACCAAGGCGATAGTATTTAAGCAAAGCCAGGCGTTAAGAACACACAGGCAGGACAGGACAGGGGAAGAAATGACAGATCCAGTCTCCCCAGCTTATGACCGGGAAGCACGACCTCCACAATGAATGATGTGTTATCGGCAGGAGGTTGCTCCGTGGTCGTAAGCACCCGCGAGTGTTCACTCCAACCGATACAGCACTAAACTGTGCATTACTATGCATAATATGGAGCTGCTGCCGATGCTACATTAGAAAGAAGATGCGCTTTGTAAAGCTACGATTGGCTCACGTTTGGCAGCGGATCTCTAATCTAGCACTTAGCTGAAAGAATTTAAACAAGGTCAGGGGTAAAAAGCGAAAGGCAAGATTGGAAACAAAAATTAAAGCCGTGTCGCTCTACCACCTGGGGCGCCATACAAATGACACAACAGTATGATATGCGTAGCCTACTTTGACACTGTGCTTTGACTTTGCAGAAACCGCTGGGGAATATACAAAGTGTCCCACGTAACTTGAGCCAAGAATTTGAATATGAAAGGCGTGTCGGAAGCGAATTGAACCGAACGCTTACTATTCGCAATAGTCTATGGTAACTTAGAGAATTTTTTGTTTTCCCCATAACTCATAATTATTTACCTTTAATTACCTAACTTTTTAATTATTGGCTGAGGATCCCAGATATGATACGTAGATTTGCAGAGCACCTTCAGAAACCACCGATCGAATTGGTTCCTTTACGATATGTCTCACGTAGTCCTTCTTTGCGGCTTGCAAAGAAAACCCGCGAAATATGAAAAAAGCCACGTGACGGAGCGTTTGCGCAGTGGTATTGTGCTGCTCTCATGCCTGCGTTTGGCGAACAAGGTCGGCTGCATCATGGTTGGCGGTGAGGAAGCGGTAGGGCCTTCTTGATCTCCTCGGCAGCGCTCGGCCAGCATCATGCATTTTCGCCGTCATCCGACGGGAGCCAACCTTGTTCACCGAACGCACGCTTGAGAGCAACACGATACCACTGAGCAAGCGCTCCACGTGGCCTTTTTTCATATTTCGCGGGCTTTCTTTGCAACCCGGTAAAAAGGACTACGTGAGACGTATCGTAAAGGAAACAACTAGATCGGTGGTTTCTGAAGGTGCTCTACAAATCTGCGTATCATACTTGGGGTCCTCAGCCAATAAATAAAACCTTAAGTAATTAAACTTAATTATTGAGTTATGGGGAAAACAAAAAATTGTCTGAGTTACTATAGGCCGGCTATATATATATAGAATAGTATGCGTTCGGTTCAATTGGCTTCCGACGCGCCCTTCATTTTTAAATTCTTGGCTCAAGCTATGTGGGACGCCCTGTATATAAGCTCGTATGAAATACTTTTGAATTGCTTGAGCAGTTGAAGTGTCAAAGCACCTTTAAACTTCGCAAGGTGTATGTTTTGCGCATAACACACTCTTGGAGTATATAAGCGCGACTGAACGAGGACGTAGAAATAAACAGATACACAGAAGCGCTGTGTCTGTGTATATATTTCTTTCCACGTCCTCGTTCAGTCGCGTTTGTACACTCTATCATGGATTCTAACCGACTAGCTTGCCAACGTGCCTTAACCCTCTTAGAACCCTGAAATATAGCAAAGGTGCGGTAAAGTTGCATTATGGTGGGCTTGAACGAGCCCGCCCACTTTCGAATGTTACGGAAAAAGTAATGACGCTGGAAGAGCGCTTCTAAAACCGCACCCACAAGGGTACAATTTCCTTCAATACGTACGGTGAACACGATCGGTGTCTAACTCGCCACATAGGTATACCTCCGCGCTCATGTAAGGACCGTTCTACGAGAAAATAAAGGGAGCATACTAGTTTATATCTTTATCAGGCGGGCCAGAATGTTGTATTCGTAGTTGCCTAAAAACTCTTCTCCGCTATCGGCATCTTCCCTCGAGCCAAATTCAGCACAAGATCACCGACGGCGAATGCAAAGTCACCGCTTGGTCGACGCGTCTTCACAACATAGGCCCGCCTAGTCTTTTGTACCCCCGTTCGCAACAACAGGCAGGAGCAGTGGGCGATCCCTCTCCAAGCCGGCATGGCGTCGCCTGGACCTGTGGTCCCTACTCCATGGCATAAGTCCTGGTCCACTCCCTGGCAGTGGTCTCGTAGAGACCCCGGTTGTTTTTATACACGGACGCCACTCGGGGCATGAGCGGGTCGTCTGGGTTCGGGTCGCACATGAGCACGCAGATGGACAGCAACACCTTGGCGATGGACAAGGCCGGCGACCACTGCGACTTGAGGATGTCCAGGCAGATGTCGCCGTGCGTGCTGATGTTCGGGTGGTAGATCTTGGTGATGAAGCTCACCTGCGCCAGTGCGGGAAAAACAGCTTAATGCGTTAGCGTTCTTAGGGTACTTCCCAGGGTCTGTGTATATATATGTATGCATAATGTCGTGAGACGTTCTGGTGCGTAATGAAGTCGTCAGAGAGCACAACATCGCGGCGATAGGTCGCACATCTCAGGCAATGCAGACACGAGGTTTCGACTAACTCGCCATCGTCCACATCCTCGAAGCAGTGCATACGGCTCGTGCTTCTTCAACGCAATTATCTCCCCGACGAAAAGGAGCCTTCGCGGCGACCTACGAGCAGGATAATACAGGTGAGTTGAGGTAATGCTTTAGCCGCTCAACATTCCCAATTTCGCGCTTTCGGCGGTGCTTATCCGTCGGCGGCTCGAGCGGCTCCACGGTATAGTTCATAGGTAACGTTCGATTGACCACGCGGTAGGGGCCCTGGCACTTGAAAAGGAGTTTGCGTGAAACTCCATCGCCGAAGGCAGCGACCCAAAGTCAGACTAGTGAGTCAGGAACATAGGGTGAAGGGGCGGTGCGAATATCCCTACTGGTAAATGTGTGGGCGAGGTATCGGCATTCTTCCACGCGTGCAGCGCCTTGGGACAGGGTCGTGGACTCCGTTGTGTCAGGGCGTCAACAGGAGTTTGGTGTGTGGCGACACCACTGACCCGAGCACACCGGGGTTGGCCCCTCCCACGTTTAACCGTACGTGTCTCAGCGGTGTCCGGGGAAAAGGGGATCCGGGGGGGTTGATCCGATGCTGTGTTTTAGACCTTTAAGGCCCCTCGGCGCCGGCAACACACCCCTCGGCTTCCCGTAGACAGCACCCCCGGACTGACCCATCTGGGGGAAATTGGTAGTTGCCTTTTCCTGTCCTAGGGCGCTATAACGTAAAACTATTCGAAACGTTTCTACTCCAATTCTGCAATCAGCTCTCCACGATTGGTCAATATCTTTTTTGGACCACCCCCATTTCACCTGTCTGTCTCGCGACGTCACGAAAACCGCGATAGATCCCCATCTGATATCACGCGTACACACAGATTATGCATGATTTGACCGGACAAAAGAAAAGTTATTTCTTATTCGACGCCTCTTCGCCATTAGCCCTCGGCTATTGGTCAAAAGTTTTCGGGCTGCGCCCACTTCACCTGCCTCTCACGCGACGTCACAAAACCGCAAACACTCAATGCGTCAAAGTGACGTGTACGCGATAAAGATGCATTAATATGCCGAACAAAGCTGAATTTTCTTCTGAATAGCCGCAGGCTGCCCCGTTCCAAAAGGAATAAAATATGGCTGCCGCCGATCGCTCAGGCACTGCCTACTCGCACCTGTCGGAGAGCATGCGTTTATTTCAGTGTAATAAAACCTTTTGCGTGGCCGTGTAACGTTTTCGAGCACGTTCGGTACGTTTAGGACCTCGCTCTGCCAACTCTTCTTTGCTGAGGATCCGTTTTAGCGTCGTTCTTAAGCTTCCGTGGCATGCCACCGCGATTGTCGACGAGCCACCGCAAGCTAAGTAAGGGAAAGCGGACCAATCGCAGACGTCGGCACCACCCTCTTCATCCGCTTATCGATTTTCAGTTGGCTCGGCCCTATCGAATCCCTCTCCACTTGAGCGTGCTCCTCGCCTCTTGTGAGCCAATTAGATAAGACAAGCCGCTCAGTCTAGGCAATGTTATTCGTTTTTCAAGCAAACAAAAGTGACATCCTATGAACGAAGAGAGCGCTTGATTGTTTTGTGCAGACAACCCTGCGGGTGACCGCCCCATGCTTGCGTTGGCGGTTGCGCAAATTTGACGTCAGGAGATTGGAATAAAAAATATTGGAACGTTATAGGGCCCCTACTCTCCAATCCTAGTCTTTCTCTCTCACTTTGAACCTTTCCTGTCTTGTCCTCTCTTCTATTTACTTCCGATCTTCTAGGCAGCGAAGGTTAACCGTGTGTGATGGTTAACCGTGTGTAGTGTAAGATCTCACGTCATTGACTCATCGTGACGTCACACGAAGCAGATACACGTTTCAGTTACTGTACCTCGTTTATTGGTTATTTAAAATTATTGGTGAGTTTCTAAGCAAATTGAACCACCCTACCGGTGACCGGACTGTCAGTGCCATTTAAGAATGACAAAATCGTAATGTGGTTAAAAAAATACCGGAGATGCGCTTTAAGGGTGTTTTATGGTGTCTATAACTCACCCTTTTACACCCGTTGGGAATAGTCCTTTTTTTTTTATTTCACCCTATCCCCCAATGGGTGTTTCCCAGAAATACAGACTTTGGGATCGCTTCGCCGGACCTATGAAAGACTAGAGTAGTGATAAAACAAAATATATCGCTGTAAAAAGAAAACGTAGCGTTTTCCGAAACGTTTATGAAAAAATAAACAAAGACGCTTTCCAATCTGGATTCCAACTGAGGGTCTACAGATTGCCAGTCGGAAGCGTTACCTCTCAGCCACTGTACCGACGCAACCACCCGCAATAATACAGCACATTAAGAGTGGAGTAGCGCCTCTAGCTGCTCTCATAGACTGATGAGACATGCTATTCAGTGTTTCAGTTTATGTATAAATCAGTACTAAGGTAAAACAATTTAGGCGAAGCTAGCATCAAGATGTGAAAGGTAGAAAGGAGAAGAGGAAAAGGTAGTTCCGTCTTTCCATTTATACGAGTTATAAACACATTTACGTTCGTGAATATGTATGCGTTATCTATATGTGCGTGAGGAGTACGAGCAGAGAGATGCACATATTCACATTAGCAAACATACATTCCGCACCACGCCGACGGCCACATAAAATTTACACGTTATCTTCGACAGTTCCCGTTCAGGAAGATTCCGCTTAATTTGTGGGCCCGATGCGCGGCGTGGCATAACCAAGGCGTGAATGCCGTCATAGGCGGCACAGGGGCGACGGCTGCGGCGCGTGCATGCGTAATTAATGCACGAGTGTTGCACGCTATCGTTCTCGGTGCCCTTTAGTCACCTTCCGTCTTCACTAGTCGGGTGTTTACCAGTGCTTCCCATATTGCTTTGCTATCCCCCTTGTATATAGTACAGGCTTAGGCACTTCTGGTCTAGGTTTCTTTCGTCGCCTTTCTGCGTGTGGCGAAAGGCGAAAGCGGGCGGCCTCGTACTATTGTTACCGTGGACGATGGGTCGTTAGTCACTGTACTTCGCATGGCAGCTAACCAATCGCGCGCACAATGGACTTAAACTGCGCATTCTCGCCCATTATTGGGAAGGGGGTTCTCTGGCTTAACACGGAATTTTTTCGACCAACTCCCGATATAGAGGTATGTATTAAAAGCTATGTCTTTTGACTTCACCACCCGGGACGCTAAACATATAAAGTAGCAGGTTGACATCCATAGCCTTCTGTGACCACGTGTCGCGTTCGATAATGACTTGGCGTAAGCCGCTGGGAAATTGACACTTACGGCTTTTTACTGGCTTCAAATGTTGAAGTGCGCGAGCACCATTAAATCTTGCGAGGTGTAATTTTCGCACGGAACACCTCTTTTGCACCCTGAAATTATTTAAAGGGTGCACTAGGGGTGTTTTGGTAGGAAATTTACCCATTTCCGATATTTTCAGACAAGGTAAGAGTGTTAAAATTATGTTTCGACATTCAATACATCCACGGGGGTGTAACGCGCCCAAATCAAGTTGTTGCTCTCCCTCCTAGTTTATTTCCTTCCTCGATAGTGAAAAGTCATGAGATAAGCGCTGTGAGAGAGCGACGTCTTCGACGTGTCCCAAATATTATACCTTTACGTTTTCCGCATGACACTTTACGAAATGCTACGGGCGCAGAGTATAGGAACAAGGGTGAAAGCGACATCTTTTAAACATTTACGCAACCACAACGCGTTAGAAACGTTGTATGTGTGTGTGTAGAGGGGGGGGGGCGGAGGGGGCGCGCGCGTTAGCGATTGCTTGACTGCCGACGCTTTGCACCAGTAGCTAAGTACGATACGGATGGGCGTCGCAATAATACTTTGTTAAACTTTGTGCCACAAGATGGCGCCACCAACGCGGCTGCTTCACGTCTACGCATCTCCGGTGGCTCGGCATCCAGTTGGCACGGACAAGTTAAAACTCCATTGACGCAACTTATTCTGTGTACAAACCTTGGGCGGCTTGAACGGGTAGTCCTTGGGGAAGACGATGTTGAGCCTGAACACTCCCCCTTCGAAGGGGCTGTCCGACGGACCCATGATGGTGGCCTGCCAGTTGAACAGGTCCGAGTGGTCGATGGGGCCCGCCGAGCAGTTGGCCGGTGGGTCACGGCTGATGTCATCCAGCTCCTTCTTGATGCGCTTCAGGGCCATGGCGCGCGCCGGCTGTCGCAGTCACTGCTCGCTGACCGGTCACGAGGACACCGCGGTCACGTGGTACGCGTGGCCTATGCCCGCAGACGACTACCAGATGGGGAAAGCGACTGGTCGCTGCTGGGCTTCGCTGGTCGATCTGCGTGTAGGCCAGCGGGGCGCCCAAGATACACAACATCGAAAGAGCCTTCTGATCCCGGCACCATTAGTGCTGCTTACAGTGCGGCGTTTCCAGTTCACGCGTACAGCTCAGACAGTGCGGTCACTGTTTCTGCCAGCTGTACACACTTCCGTATGTTTTCTGTTTATTTGTTTCGGAGGAATTGTATGGTGTAAATAGTGTTAAAGACTGCCGTTTTCATTTGTGAGCCACAGTAACCGCGAATAAATCAGAGCAAGGATTAAAACTGCAAGTGAAGCTAAAGAAACAAGAACAGAATACGTCGCAATAGATGCACTATACCGGGTGTCCTAGTTAACTTAGAGCAAGATTTTTAAAAGAACCAAAGAGCTCTAGAGAATTCGCACCGACTGCATAGTAGCCGTAGTAGTGTGTACTTACAGCCAGTATTTTTCTCGTCATTAAATGTTGATTAAGTAATTGATTTTAATTAGTGAACTTTTTAATTGTTGCTTGAATCGCAAACACATCAATTACAAAGTTGTAGGGCACCTCAAGTAACCTCCGAATCAAGCATTTGTTTCGTGCTCAGCTTTGCCTCGTTGATTTTTCCGAGAAACAAGCAAAAGCGCGCGAAACATCCAAAATACGAAATAAGTACGCGCTCGCGCGCCTCTACTCTAGCGCTCCCAAGCGAATAGCCACGGATACACGGCTTTGCTAGCGGCGGCAGCTCCATACAGGGCTTCACGCTATGTGATGGCCGCGGCATCATTGGAACACGCCGCTGACGCATTGTAGCGGAGCCATAGGGGGAGCGTGGGATCTTGAAGCCGGGAAACCGTGACGGCGCCCTTGGGACTGTTATTTTACACATTGGTTTTGTTCTGTAGATAGACGCGCCCGGAACGGTATGCTCCTTTTGTCCCTTTAGCAATAGAAGCATACCTTTCGGATGCTATGTCTATTTAGTGCGTTTCGGCGGATCTGCACGGCCAGCATATGCTGCTGTCGATTACGTAAATCATTTTGCCTGATGTGTCAGTGCGTAGATAATAACGGGAGATCTCAACGGCACCGCGCCAGTGGCCTGCTCTTCAAGAAGACAGGCATGCCCTTCACGAATGATCACAATCCTAGCTTTGGGGGTGGCGCACGGCGACAAGAGGATGGCAGCGACGCTATTCCGGATGTGGCATTGTGGAGGACGCCCTTGTCCATCAGCAATACTTACAACTACGAAGTCATTTGCGAGACAGGTAACTTCACAGAAAAGCGACGTAGGACTGGGACGGTAGTTCAAAAAGCGGCTATGGATGTTTTGGCATTCTTTGCTGCTAACCCTCACGGTAGTGTGCGCGACGCCAGTGCCGAGCTCAGAACCTCAAGGTCATCAGTTTGGAGGACTTAAAAAAAAAAAGAAAGGTCATATGCACCGGTACCATGTACATCTTCATCAAAAACTTGAAGACCGAGATTTTGAAAACAGACTTGACTTTGCAAATTAGAATTTCCCGAAATGTGAAGAAGAACCGGACTTTCTCACTCGCGTGCTTTGGACGAATGAGGCTAAATTTTCCAGAAACGCACAAGTTCACAGCATGCACTACTGGAGTAATAGGGTTCACCACTGGCTGGCAGAAACACGACACCAATAACAGTGGTCGTTTAATGTTTGGTTCGGTACTTTATGGCAACATCATCGGACCCATCTTTTTTTTTTTGACAACACACTAACGACGCAACGCTACGTCAACGAGGTCCTCGAGGGCCCCGTGAACAACGTATGTTGCAACGTTCTACTTGCGCACCTTCGGAACCTGTGGTTTCAACACGATGGCGCTACTGCGCTTAGTAGTAGTCTCGAGCGTGGCTCAACAAGCTTTTTCCTGCACGGTGGATTGGCCTGCACAGACCTGTAGCCTGACCTGCAAGGTCACAGGACATGACACCGCTGGACTTTTTCTTGTGGGGCTACATGAAAGATCACGCGTATATCAGCGAAACTGCCATACCGGACGCTCTAAAGGCAAAAAAAATCGATGGGCACTTTGCTGAGCTAAACTGCGATAGGCGAAAGCCTATCTATGACAGCCTCTGTTGCTGTTGTCTGAACTGTTCTGCGAACGGACGCCGCCCTGGCCGCGAGCATGAGATGCAATCACAGCCATATGGCTGCAAGGTTTGTCGCCGATGTGCGCGCACCCCCACGCGCATGTCCGCGCTCTCCCACGCGCCCACTCGCACAGCGCTACTGGCTTGGCGCCTCCTCTCCTTGCTCCCCTCGCCGATGATCACCGCTTTCCTGCGTCCACCACGGACTGCGCCCCGCGGACACTCATGAGCCACTAAAGGGTTTCGCCTTAATAAGCAGAGTCTGCCGCGAGATTCGAACGCCGTTAGTCAAAGCTGCAACAGCAAAAGTGTTGGAAAGAGGCAGGTACAGTATTGCTTCAGATGGTGACCTGTTTGAGCACGTGCTATATGTGGCAGTGGAAAATAACCGCTTAAAACTGCTGTAAAAACGTGACTGTTTAATGCACCTTTATGATGTCACCTTATCCTTACAAAAGAAAAGCTTGCGACAGAGATAGATAGAGGTAGGCAAAAAAATTGCGTTGTTTTGCCTGTTTTCCGTAGTTCAAGAGAGAGAAAGGGTCAATGGCTAAACCAACTGCACCTTTGGATGTTTCTTTGTGGGCGGCTGAGACGCCTTACGTACTTTTGGTTCATTTTTTATATAAGTGAACTCCTGAGTAACTTTTCTGTTCTTCCGAGAGCTGTCTTCTTTTTCTTTTTTCGTGCACTTTTTCGCACTATATATACATATTTTTTTACATTGGTTGAATCTCTTTTGCAGCTTTGTTTCATGATACGCGAACGTTAAAGCTATCCCGAGTGCGCCATGATTGAGCACCACAGCACAACATTCTTGCGTCCGTAGGTGCACTGACGCTTATCGCACCACGCTAGTCAGGTCGCGAAACCTCTCGAGCCATCCTACATGACGAAGCCTTGTACGATGCGGCGATAAACAATTGCAGCCGTATATCTTTCAAAGGTTGCTTGGAGGCGCTTGAGTGTCGGTGAGCGTACATTTCATGTTTCGCGTATTTAGCGAGCTTGTTTTTTCTTCGAAAAAACGACCACGCACACTTCAGCACGAAATAAATGCTTGATTCCGAGGTTACTTAAGGTACCCTACAACTTGGTAATTGACATGTTTGCGATGTAATTAATAATAAAAAGTTCACTAATTAGAATCAGCGAATGAATTAATACTTCATAAGGAAAAAAACACCGGCTGTAAGTGCACATGACTGCCGCTATTATGCAGTCGGTACGATTTCTCTAGAGCTCCTTGTTTTGTTTTTTTTTATCTTGGTCCAAGTTTACGGGGACACCCGGTAGATGTAGCGCATGTGTTGTACTCACCTTCACTTTCTTCACTTGCAGTACGTCCTACCAACAAGGCCGAATTTTTACCCTTCCCAATGATTAATTCCTGGGGTTTACGTGCGATAACCACAATCTCATTATGAGGCACGGCGAACTGGGGGAAGAAAGGGGAGCGTTCCGTATGGTATTTGACCACCCGGGTTTCCTTAAAGGGGCCCTGAACCACTCTTTATCGAAGTGGAGATGGGCACTCGAAGTAAAAATAGGATATTTCAGGAATACTTTGCAGCAAAAGGTACTTCACTGCGTTCAGCAGAAGCGGAGTGATTGGCGATCAAACGCGGCCTCCGCTGTGCGCCCGTTCCTCCTTCAATGCCTCGCACTGCGAAGGATAAGGCGCAGTGGGGCGTGCCCACAGCGCTCCGCCTCCTAAATGTCACCACGGCGCGCAGTTCAAGTTTCATTTTGGATGTTCACTAATGTTAACGCAGACGCCACAACTTCCGCCTTTGGTGCCCGCGACGCGCTAAACGTAAGCCAAACGTGGCTGCCCTCAGCGAGCCGCAGTGCGCTTAGCTAGTGGACTCGTGGCGGCACCTCGCGGTGGCCGCGGTATCTACGCCATGTAGCTGAGAAGCCGACCGCAGCTTGATGTCAGCTATCGGCCAATAGCAGCCGTCTAAGGGAATGACGAAATAGTGCGTCCGATGACGAAATAGTGCGTCTAGAAGAGAGTGAGGACAGGGCCTCCTGTTGAAAAGAGAGCGTCTGCGAGAAAGGTGACTTCGTGATCCGCCTGCGAGCTCCACGCAGCGCCTACGACAGCAAAACTTGGCCGACGTGTTCACAGCAACCTATGCGGACCCGCGGACTATGTTATTTCACCAAGTCCGAGAGGTGGTTCCGGGCCCCTTTAACGTCCACCCAATACGGGCTTTCTATTTTTTTTTTTTTTTTTTGCAGTCTGCCTCTGCAGCCAGTGGGCTACCACGGCGGGCAATCGGCGCAAGGAAGCCTGCTACGAACAGTACGTAATTATAAAGCCTTCGCGAGAGAAGCAACAACCGCGAAAGCATACTGCACCAACAGAGTTATTGCATGTTTTAGTTGCATCATGCATCCATCCGCGCTCAAGAGAGTGAGAGAGGGGAAAGAGAAACAAAAAGAATAGTTTTTGACCAGATTTGTACCGCAGCAGAAGATCGAAAAGACGGGCATGGAACGACGAAGTGTCCACGTCGATTCACTATTGCTCGTCAACATGCACCAGCTAGCCTAGCAGCGCATCACTGCGATATCAATTATACAGGGTGATCATTTTTAAGTTTTGTGGAATTTCTAAAGGTCGCCTGTGGCAGATGGCATAATTCTTATTCTTGGCCGGGGTTATTCGAAGACGCGGACATCAATGGCAGGAGAAATCGAAACTCAGCCAACTAATTTTTAAAACATCACTAATTAATTTCTTAACTAATTACCTTAGGGCACATATTGCAATTTACGAATTGTAGCCAGTGAGCTTGCAAGGCGTATCCACTCGAAATGAATTTGCAGGATGACACCAGTCTCGAGATATTTCTCGAAGTGTGGAACGAAATACGTACACGGGCGTTCAAGTTACTTTTGTGCTTCAATGCATAAAAGATCGTTTTGTTAAAATAGCAAGTGGAACAACAGCGCATATTTACTGCAAGTTTGGTGGCGCATATCCCAAAATTGGTGTCAATCTGGACACTAATTTCATGTGGATACGCCTTGCAACCTCACTGGCTACAAGTCCCAAATTGCAATATGCGACGTAATGTAGTTTATTCGAAAGGTACTTGTGGATTGTTGTTAATTAGCTCAATATGTGTTTCGATTTCTTGCGCAAGTAATTTCCGCCTCTCTGAATAGTCCAGCTCAAGGACTGTAGTTATGTTATCTGCAGCAGGCTATTTTTAAAAATTCCATAAAACTTGAAATGATCCCCTGTATGATCACTCCAAGCAAATTTTCACCGCGGGCGTCGCCGAAATGTTCCGTATATCTTCAGCTACATCTATGCCACATTTTTATCTGTGCCTCGTGTGCAAGGTAGCTGCTATATTATTCAACCGCCAAAGTTGCTATAAGGCAGTGTAGTTTCTTCTTCACGGAACTATTCCTCAGAACCTTTTTTTTTAATTCAAACACGGAAACAAAAGTAATGTACATTTATTTCACAGCCGCGTGCGTTTTATCCTAAATCTTTTTAGTCAGTTAGGGGCAAAACATTATGAGCGCTCTCAGCCTGGAAGTTGTGTAATTTCGCTGGCGCCGCTCCTTACAAACAACGCAGGGGTGCCTGTGCAATGCCAATACAGGCTCTGCACGCCATGTCAAAGCTTTCTTTTTTTTTTGGGGGGGGGGGAGTGTCAGATATGTCGGCGCATCCGCGCATGTCCCGTCCATACGCAGCTGCGCATACAGTTGAGACACCTCCGTGCGAGGAGTTCAAACGCAGCCCAATGCATTGCGGTCGCCGTCAGTGCTTATCAGCCTTCGGGCGAAACTGGCAATTTTTTTTTATTCAGAAAGGATGTGAAACTATCGCACGGCTCGTGCAAGAATGCAGTCGGCAAAAACAAAAGTCGCAGTTTCGCCCAAAATGCGAAGCACTAATTGCGATAGCAAATTAGTAGATAGCTATACGAAGTAAGGATAGTAATTTTATCGGCCGTACAAACTTGCAAACATTCGCTTACTAACAAAATTAACAAGCCCGGTGTGACGCGCGCACAGGTAATCATGAAGCCGTCTCACTCGATGACCGCGGAAACTCGATGAAAACGCTGGAGCGAGTAATCGCGGCAGCAGCAGCGAGCGAATTGACCTTCGCGCATCTCTCGCTTCAGCGCGAACGAAACATCGAAATGACAGCGCATACGAAGCTACCGGTACTGCGCGAACTCCGCAAACATAGCAGATCGCTTTGAAGATGAGGCCCACGTGGGTGCGCGCTTGTGCCACGTAGCATACCGTCGCAGATCGCTTTCAAGACAGGCGCCCGCAGGGCTGCGCCGTAAGCAGCAGCTACCCGAGAAGAACGCCCCGCCCCCCGCCTCCCTCGCCTCATCCCCGCTCCTCGCGCGCGACAGAAGAGGGCGCGCTTCCACCCCGCCTTCCTCGCTCGCGCACGCGAGGTTGAGCCGCGTTCACCGTCTCACCCTCGCACGCTTTCGCTCGCACATACAGCATACGGCGAGCGGCAACGATCTTATCGTCCTTGGATTGTATACGGAACCTCACGGCGACGGCACAAATGCGCCTGAGACTCCGTTAATTGCTATCGCAATAAAAAATTCAGTGCCCCTGCACTTTGTGAATAAGGATGACCAGCGAAACTGTTTATGTGGGTCCCTTAATGGCGAACTGCACCTCCGCCGCGCGTCGGCCCGGTATTGCACTAACTTCTGGATCAGCCCACGTATGGGGATTTCTATGTTAAACACGGATACGATCCTGGGGAAAGTAGCCCTTAACAGCTTCGCT
Organism: Dermacentor variabilis; assembly: GCF_050947875.1. Classification (NCBI taxonomy): domain Eukaryota; kingdom Metazoa; phylum Arthropoda; class Arachnida; order Ixodida; family Ixodidae; genus Dermacentor; species Dermacentor variabilis. The sequence goes on from NC_134575.1 coordinate 106,297,582, forward strand.
GTAGAAATTGTCAGTTTACCTTAAGGCGAAGTATTGCAAGGTTTAGCGCTGCGCTGGAGACGTCTCGAAAAGCTGGCGCGAGGAAGAGCGCCGCAAACGGCGTTGCAGGCCTCGAACCTCTAATACGTCTCTCGATGGCGCACAGGGGTGAGACTGAAAGAAACCTGCCGCCATTGTTCAGCGTCCAAAGGATCGCATAAGTTATGTTCAGGTTCACCGCGGCGAGATATACTATATGCACACAGCCGCTCAGCAGGAACGCTAACATGCTACCGGCAGCTATAGAGCCGACTGAGCGGAACGCGACGGTGCGTCCCTTCGGCTTCGCCACTTTTGAACCCGACCGCTCTGTGAGTCTCTGGAAGCCTTCTAATCCTCTAGGCACGGAGAATTAGACGGGTGCCCCATGTGCAGGTAACCGAGTAAGGCGCAATGATTTTAGAGCGATAGCTCTGCTACTCCAGGTACAAACCCAGAAAACGCCTGGTTCCGTAAATCTCACCTTCAAGCTCAGTCAAGGTCACACTGGGACTTAGCCTGCCACTACCGGCGGCTGCTGCGTAGGCCGCGTGGGTGCCCATATCTTGAAAGCGATCTGCGATGTGCGCAAAGTGCACCGAGCCCTGGTAGCTTCGCATGCGCTGTGCTTTCCACGTCAATTCGCTCGCTGCTGCTGCCGCGCCGAGCAGCGTCTGTGCGCTGTCTTGTGGTGTAAGTGCAGATGCGGTAGTTGCCGACGGCGCCCAGCAGCGTCTGCGCCCTTTCCCAAAGCAAGCAAAACCGCGCTATCGCTCGAGAGTTTCACGGCGTTCAACCACAGCAATTTCTTCAATTTTCTTTTCCATGATAGCGGTATACAAGCTCCTAAACGCAGTGAAAATGAAACGTATCGAGCGATTATACGAAATGCGTACATGTCCGGACGACTCGACCGCATGACCTCCCGGACCACTTCGCCCTGGCAGTTGTCGGCCCGCAGTTCTGCACGTCGATGACCCGCCGGTGTAAAGCGCAGCCGGCTTCACATGACGTGCTGGGCAATCGGCGCACCCTGGGATCTTCGCGGTGACCGCATCGCCGCCCCCCGCTGACTCCACCGCCTGATCAGCCGAGCGTTCCTTGACAACGTCTTCGGCTTCCTCTACTTTGCCCGAGCATTGAAAATGACGATAATGATGACCCCAAATGCACATGTGCCCGATACCCACTAAGGGGCATTTCCTTCGCTCTTTCCCTTCACTAAGCCATCATCGTTCACTAAGCGATTCCCTTCGCTTTTACCCTCGAAAGGTCGGCCTCACAAGTGACCTCTGAGACTCGGTGTGCTGGCCGAGAACGTTTGCTTTCCGGTAGTCTTTAATCGATACGGGGGCACTCGTTCGGCTGTCATGTACTTCCTGCATAGTTTCCTACAATAATTACTAGAAGGAACTCTGACGCCGTAATTGTTCAGCCACCATGGGAATGATGGGCAGTACATCGGTTTGTCTGATTTTCGTGCTTGTGGATTCAAACGTTATTGTGGCTTTGTTTATTACGCTTTATATACCCTCATCGTTCGTAAACTTCAAAGAAATCCTTGCTTTTCGACGTGTATCAGACGTTGCGAACACGCACAGTGGCTACTAATTCAACTGTTCAGCATGTCGAAGTGGCCGAATCGAAACGCGCCAAGCATGAAGGAAAAATATAGGAGGGACCATTACGTCACGCATCCAGCCTTGGCATGCGAATGCTCCGTGAAGCCACAGTGGTGGCTCAACACGCGACCTCTTGCGTCGAGATCACGGAGCAAGAATCGAGATTTGCTGAGAGGTTTGGTTCCCAGTAGCTATGCCAGTAGTTTTTATTGGGTGCGCACTTGTGCAGCTACCCTGCCGTGGCTATGCCTGCAGAGCGGGAACATTAAAACCAACCGCGCACTTCAACATGTGATCACGTGTTGGGCCACCAGGTTGCTTCAGTCGCGTTGCGGTGTGCTCATTCCTATTTTTTTCCTTCCTCCGTGTTTACGGCAATGAAGGCATATAAGGCGCGATAACCAAAGCCACAAAACCGACCGAATTCACAACCACGAAGATCACACAAATCCGTGTACTTCCCATTATCATGGTGGCTGGACGATTGCAGCACCCTGGTTCCCTCTAGTAAGTAACGTATGAAACACTATGGTCCAGCCTGTATAGGAAAATGCATGGAGGAAGGACTAGTTACTAGTTACACTAGTTACTTCGACATGCGATCACGTGTTGGACTATCAGGTTTCTTCAGTCACGTCGCGGTATGCTCATTCCTATATTTTTCCTTCTTCCATGTTTACGGCAATGAAGGCATATAAGGCGCGATAACCAAAGCCACAAGAACGTCTGAATTAACAAGCGCGAAGATCAGACAAATCCATGTTAAAATCAAGTTAAACGATGTTAAACGATCATGTTAAACGATGCGTCGGAGAAGCACGATAGCCACGAGACGGCACACACAGTGGCGCGAGCGCTAACCAACCGCGCCGCTGCAACCGACCGTCCAACGTGGTGTAGTGCCAAGGACCGCATGACGACGTTCAACGAACTTACACAGTTTTACCGCCTGGCTCGAAGGACTTTCCCACCCCCGCACCCGGGGCTTAGCCGAGCGAAGGCGGTGCTGTTCAGACAATTACAAACTGGTTCCTTACCCACCCCAGTGTTAATGAATCATCTGTACCCGAAAGTATATGTGACTGATGCGTGCCGCATCTGCCAGAGGGAAAGGGCCACCCTGACGCACATCCTATGGGATTGCACCAAGTTCCCCGACGAAGCTCCGACAAGTACTACGATTCCGCCGCAAATCGCGGCTGCGGCGGAATGCAACGACCACGAAAGCCAAACCTGGGCCGTCCAGCAGGTCTCGGCGGCACTTGAAAGACAAAGGCCGAGCGAAACCGACGGAACGTTGCCCCTCAGGGCGACCGACCGCGGGAGTAACACGCGCTGGAGTAGAGCAGAGACCACCCGCTGAGAAGACGTCAGGGCCCGCGTCGCGGCGCCATTTAGTCATGGTGTCGTTCTGCAGGCGACTAAATAAAGTCCTCTCTCTCTCTCTCTCTCTCTCTCTCTCTCTCTCTCTCTCTCTCTCTCTCTCTCTCTCATAAATCCATGTACTTCCCATCATCATGGTGGCTGAACGATTTCAGCGTCGTGGTTCTCTCTAGTAATTAATGTATGAAACTCTATGGTCCAGCCTGTGTGGAAATAATGCATGGAGGAGGGAAAAAGATAGGAGTGGGCATACCGCAAAGTGATTGAAGCTAACCTGGTGGTCCAACACGTGATCGCACGTCAGCGTGCGTGGTTGGTTTTAGTGTTCCCGCTCTGCAGGCGGGACCACTAAAACCAACCACTAAATCACGGCAGGGCAGCCGGACAAGCGCGCACCCAATAAAAACCAGTGGCATAGCTACTGGAAACCAAAGGTCTAAGCAAATGTCGATTCCTGCTCCATTATCTTGACGCAAGAGGTCACGTGTTGGGCCACCAATGTGGCTTCACGGAGCGTTCGCTTGCCAAGACATTCTGCGTGACGTAATGCTTCTTCCTATGTTTTTCCTTCCTCCATGGAATAATAAGATGTACATAGATTTGCCTAAACTTTGCCCTTCTGACTTCAAAATGCTTCGTGACTTTGTAAAGTCGTCATTTTCAACAATGTACTGCGTAATAAGTAATTAAGTAAACATTATTAAAATTGTACGCCGGCACGATTCGAACACAAGACTTCTATGTATCACAAAAGCCCGATATTGAAACCCTTACGCCACGGATACTTTTTTTTCTTTATTACCTTCATCGCAACGCTATGTAAACACGTACAAAGCAGATCACTTGGTGCTAAAAAATATTATTACATCATCTGGATAGACTGCACTGATTTAAAGGGCCTTCAACGAGGCTGTCACAGACACCAAACTGTCAAGCTCTTGAAACCACTCTGGTGGTTCAGCCATGTGCTATAGGCCATCACGCGCGTACGTAAGACTTTCAATTACGTGTTCCCTCGCAGAAATTCCATCTGCGCGGGCATTCCTGACATCCATGCGCGTTTTACACACGCTGCTCATACACAAAAGCATTATCATGTCAGCTGGCACTCCCCCGGCGTCTGCGCATGGCAAGAACCAAATACCGAAAGGGCTTATCGGCAGCTCTTTTTTTCAGAGTTTGAGAACATCCCACAAGAACACGGACTCGTGGCAATCCGAGAAGCTGTGCTGAATAGTTTCAGGTTTGTTACATACGATGCAGACCGCGGAACAAAGAAGCCCTTGCTTTGTAGCCATGGCTTCACAGGGAGAGTACCAGAATGCAATTGAAAAAAGAGGGTTTTCGCTGAAGATCTAACCGGCATTTTTTTACGCGGTTCAGTACATTGCGTTCAGGTCCTAAGTTATACATCGTGCAATATACAGAAAGCGGCGAGAAAATATCAACCAGATCACGATAGAGTTTTTTGCGCATCACAGAAGACAAATATTCATTCGAAAAATGTTCTTTCAGTAAAGAAACGGACATAACAACTAACATAATAACAGTTCGTTCATTTCTTGATGATGCAACCCACTCATGCAAGGAAGAACTTAATCTCACTTGAATAACAGCCCGCATAAATATATCACTTTGATCCCATAAGAAAAAGAACTTACTAACCATCTGTTTCAGAAACAAATGTGTTAGCCCTACTCCCCCATTCTTCACCGAATGAAACAAGTTACACCAGCTAGTTATTTCCCAAGTGTATCCCTATCTATATACCGCAAACATTCTATGAAACTTCTGCACCGAAATTCTTGCCATGCATAACACCTGTAGTACATAATACGCTTTTGTAACTAAAAACAAATTGCAAACACTATAGCTCTTGAAATCATCGAAAAGTTACGCCCGCCCCAATTTTCTGTCTGATCTTGAACTCTTTTTGTTTCTTCGACCCAGTACGCTGCGCTGTCACGATAATGTGGCAATGGCACCCCAAGATATTTTCCATGGGCAACGCTCGAATTCATGTTCCATGAATGCTTGGGTGCCTGTGGCCAGCTACCATGCCATAAGCTATAGGCATTTAGTACAGCTGACACTTCCAGTTGCGGCGCCAGAGGAAACATCTTTCATAGTTTTATCCCTACTTTCTGTATCACAGCAAAAAAATGCCACGTCATCCGCATAAGCCATGACTCTAGTCTCACTGCCCTTGGGCTGCTGAGCACGAGGTCGCGGGATCGAATCCCGGCCACGGCAGCCGCATTTCGATGGGGGCGAAATGCGAAAACACCCGTGTACTTAGATTTAGGTGCACGTTAAAGAACCCCAGGTGGTCGAAATTTCCGGAGTCCTCCACTACGGCGTGCCTCATAATCAGAAAGCGGTTTTGGCACGTAAAACCCCATAATTTATTTTTTTTAGTCTCACTGCCTGCATAGATAAGCCCACGAATAGATTGGCTTTTAATTATTTTCAAACAAAACGGCTCTAAATACAAGGCAAACAAAAGAGGCAACAAACAGCATCTTTGTTTTGCTGATGATACCACTTTTATATTGGCGCTTAATTTCCTGTTAATCACTAACTTTGCAATGCAATCTTTGTATACTATTCTTACTAAATCTGTTATCACTGCACCGGCGTTAACGTGTTCTAAACACACGAATATTACATCATGGACTACTCTATCAAAAGCGTCTTCAAGGTCAATTTTTATCATGGCGACTCGGTCCTCCTTTTCGTCTCAACATTCGAGTATGGCCCTTGCCCTATGTATATTCGAAAAGATTGGCCTGCCGTTGACACCACAAGGCTGATGGGGGTCCCATAAGTTTTTTTTTATAACAGTCTGCAATCGACGCACTAGTACTTTGGTGTAAACTTTATAGTCCGTATTTGTCAAGCTTATTGGTCTATGGGCTTCAACCGCCAAAAGCTTCGCTCGGTCTTTCTCTTTAGGAATTAAAATACCGTGCGATGTACGAAAAGAAGGAGGCGCTTCCCTGATCACGCAGTGTAATGCTACAGCTATTACACTTTTAAAGGTCTTGTCGAAAGGCCCTCCAAGAGCATCAGGCCCCGGCGACTTGAGGTATGGTATGAGGTATGTTATGAGTCATGAGGTATGGCCTGCAGGCATAGTCCATATCTCCGAGAAGAATGCCCTGTACGACACCAGTCGCGTACAGAACTCTTGCACGGCTGCTGTGAAAAATTCTGCTGTCATGGGCAGACCCTGGCCAGCTGGCCACTACATCATAAAATTGTAGGTCAGCAAACAGCAACTTTTGTTAATAAGGAAGGTAGGTATCCAAGATGTACTTTCACATAGAGAAAATTTTTTACAGGTAAGCATTTTATGGTGGCATCGCATTCTTAACTGATAGGCTGGTTGACTTTTTAGTTGTAAGTAAATATGAGCGCTACTGTAAATCTCCACAGTAACGCTCATATTGATTGTGCAAAATGCGCGAATACACTTGTTGAAACCAGAGTGGTAAAACAAAAGTGGGTGCTCCAATAATTCTGTTCTCGTAATAGTGTAGCTCTGTGATAGATTTATGCAGTCGAATCTCGATTACATGATCATGCCCGATACGAATTTTTGGGTTGTCCCGGCCCAAGTACATTAGCTTAACAACGTGGTAAATTTCAGATGTTGCGAACCGCTTGTCGTACCACGGTGGCTGATCCGAAGATCCGAGTCGTCATGTGATCTCCTGCGGTACTTGCGAGCGTGAATAATTAAGGAACGCGTGCATATGCTTCACCAAATTTTATGACGCAGTCTTCGCCGCATAACAGCACTGTATTCCGACAAAGTTGACTTTAGCAATCATATATACTCTTGCAGAATTTTCAGGCGTGCTTGTTCTCGTTACATTCCGTTACATTGTGGTTAATAACCTACCGATATTTCTATGTCCCTAAAGATACACGCAATCTAGAATATACTGGGTGAAAACATAAAGGGTTATATACTGGCGGCGCTGGGATTTCATCGCAACTACGATATTACGATGCTGAGGAAGACGTTGCGGGTTCAAAGTGCTGGTCACGGCAGTTGCATTTCAATGAGGGGCGAGGCGTTGGTGCAGATTCGGGTTAGCAATTTCGAAGCATCGACAACTGTCGTTGCACAGATTTACACTGGCGGTGTGAAACCGCGTCGTAAATTACTTGGGTGGTTTACTTGGCGTTACGTCTGTTACATTTACGGAGTCGTACTACCAGCAGCATTCTGTATCACTTCTGTATGCATTTCGGTATCAAACCACCTCTGCTATATTTGAAATGGGCACTCACCTGAACATTTATCGAAAAATATCCTTTCCGGTTGCGGCAAACCTCGGCGTGGTCCCCACCAGGGCTCTTAATTGGCACGTGGGGCCAGTCAATGCACCCACTGACACCGGGAAACTTGCCTAACCTATAAAATTCTTTCATCACACCACTCATTTCTGAAGCGGCAGGAAACTTCACAAGCGCAGTGAATAGGCTTCTGGCGATCATAGTAAAAACGCGCTCGATGACCCGCGAGACCGTCGGCTGGGAAACATCCACAAGGTCCCCGGTCACAATTTGAAACGTGCCTGCTCCGTAGAACCGCAGTGTGATAAGGAGCTGCAGGAGAGGCGGCACAGGAAACCCACGTCCGTCGGTGCGTTGCCGCAGAGGCAGCATTGCGAGCAGCTGCTGCACGGCACTTTTGCTAAACCGAAATCGGCACAAAAACTCGTAGTCATTGTACAGCTCCATGGGATTTAAGCGATCCCCGACTACTTGCCGCGGCGGCGATGCGTATTCGAAGGCTGCTCCGCTCGATATTTCTTCGTAGCGATCCAGATAGCCAACAAACTCCTCGAAGTCGTCCATCGCCGCCATTTTGTTTGTTTACAAGGGCTCGTTAAGGTAGGTCAGAGGCTACCTTAACCGAGCCTTACTTATCACAGCCATAAGTACGAGAAAAGCTGTGCGATAAGTACAAGGTTGGTTCTTGAAACGCGTTAAGGGCTGTTCACTGACTTAAGCCATAAGCATAAGTTTGGTTTGTGAATACGGCGGTAAGTTCGTCAACTGCATCCTCAACTTCCTAAAGGCTTATTGGTCTGTCGAGCGCTTCACAGATCTTGTCTGAAAATGTTGGCATTAATGGCAAGAAGTCAGTTCTGAGACATTCAATATTGACATGTGTGCTTATCTTTATCGGGCGACCACGTTTCGCCGCTTAACAACTGTAATCGCACAGCGACGGACGCGTCTGCATGTATCCGACGTTTCTGGAAAGTTATCGATGCTTCTACCCGGCTGTCTGTTGTCGCCGAACCTTGTGTTATCTGATTTCATCGCGTAACGCGAATGGTGTAGAACTTTGTGGAAGGCACGCGGGTCCAAACGATTAGTCTGGAACATTCGACGACTACTCTATAAAAGCCGACGCGCTTGACCCGCTGATCAGATTTCCGACGATCGCCGACTCTGTTCGCCGCTTTCGTTGTGCTATAAGTGTAGCCTGTTTTGTGGGCACAGGTTCGCCCAATAAAATCTAGTTTTGCCTTTCACAGTATTGCTACTGTGTTCTTAACGTCACCACCACGTGGCATCCGGTGGAGGTGCTTGTGCGTTCATGTACCGAACGCCGCCGCAAAGCCGCGACCCAAGCCCGAAGCCCGAGGACAGAACCAACATCGCCCAAGACCAGCGTGCTAGCCGCAGACTGCAAGGACTGCCCCCAGAGCACGGACTTCTACCTGAGACGACCAAGAAGATCGTGGTCAAGACAACCCCAATGGCTGCCCCAGCGTCCCCCGTTATCCTACAACAACCTCGGGACCCACCAACCTTCCATGGAGCAGCGACTGAAGACCCGGAATCATGGCGGGAGACCTACGAACGAATCGCAACATTCAACAACTGGGACTCCGACGAGAAGCTGCGGCATGTCTACTTCGCCTTAGAAAACACCGCCAGAACTTGGTTTGAGAACAGGGAATCGACCTTGACAACGTGGGACCTGTTCCGTACCGGCTTCCTACGCACCTTTACAAGCGTCGTGCGCAAGGAAAGGGCTGAAGCTATGCTGGACGCCCGAGTGCAGCTGCCAAACGAGAACGTCGCCATCTTTACGGAAGAAATGAGCCGTTTGTTCCGCCACGCCGACCCGGATATGGCCGAGGAGAAGAAAGTCCACTTACTGATGCGTGGTGTAAAGGAGGAACTTTTCGCCGGGATGGTAAGAAGCCCACCGAAGACCGTCGAAGAGTTTCTTCGTGAGGCGACGAACATTGAGAAGACACTCGAGATACGGAACCGGCAATTCGATCGCCGCACGAACTATACAAACTACGCCGGGGTTCAATCACTGGCCACCGACGACCTACGCGAGACTATCCGAGCTGTCGTGCGGGAGGAGCTACAAAAGCTGTTCCCATCATCACAGCCTCAAGTGGCTTCGATTGCCGACGCCGTGCGTGAGGAGCTCCAACAACAGCTTGGAGTAGCCCCTGAATCGCCGCAGCCTGAGCCGCAAGCGATGACCTACGCCGCCGTCGCGCGCCGTCAAGGTCCCCTTCCGCGACCGCGCCAGGGCCCTGTCACGCCGCAGTTCCGTCGTCCGCCGCCGCCGCAGCCAGCACGACCACCCGTCGTCCAGCGCACCTACGCGAGGAAGACGGACATTTGGCGCGCTCCTGACCACCGCCCGCTCTGCTACCACTGCGGAGAAGCGGGTCACGTCTACCGACGATGTCCATACCGGGAGATGGGACTGCGAGGTTTCGCCGTGAACGCTCCGCGCCCGCAGCAAGGTGCACGCCCCCGGGATATCGCCGACTACCTCGCCGCTACTCAGTGGAGCTCTCGACGACCGTCGCGTTCGCCATCACCAGGCCGCTACCTGTCGCCGCAGCGCCGACCATACACTGGCCCAGCCCGGGGCCGGTCAGCGAGCCCATATCCGGAAAACTAAAGGCAGCAACCGATGGAGGGGCGGTTGCTGTTCGTCGAACTGACGAAGATCCTCCGCCGCCGACGAAGACGCCGAAGAAACCATCTCGACGACATAATAACGACACGCCGCCGTCCCGAGGAAGTCAGGAAGCCAAGACTACACCGACGAAAGACGACTTGACGATGCGACGTACCAGCTTCAGTTCAACACGACGCAGCCGTGATCCGACGCCAAGACCCAACTGCAATGCAAGACAAAGAACCACCGACCTCGACGTGCTTCTAGACGGCCACGCAGTCACCGCCTTAGTCGACACAGGCGCCGATTACTCAGTCATGAGTGGACACATCGCCGTCCAGTTAAAGAAGGTTAAGACTGCATGGGAAGGCACTCAAATTCGGACCGCTGGAGGACACCTGATTACGCCGACAGGAATGTGCACGGCAAGAATTACCATTCACGACCGCACTTACCCTGTCACCTTCGTTATCCTCCAACAGTGTTCACGAGACGTCATTCTCGGCATGGACTTCCTCAACCAACACGGCGCAGTCATCGACCTGAAGTCGAAGTCCATAACGCTGTCGGAAGATGATGCGATACCGCCGGAGAGCCCTCGTAGTCACCACGCCTTGAGTGTGCTCGAACATCAAGTGAGCATCCCGCCTCGCTCCAGCATTGTTATTTCGGTCGGCACCGAAACACTCGCCGACGTAGAAGGCGTCATCGAAGATGACCAACGTCTACTGCTAGACCATGAAATTTGCGTCGCAAGAGGGATCGCTCGACTGCACGGAGGAAACACGAAAGTGTTGCTGACAAACTTCAGCCAGGAGTTCAAGCACATCAACAAGGGCACGACGATCGCATACATCGAGGAAATTCTGGAAAACAGCAATGCGTTTGTCCTCTCGGATTCCGCTGCATCTACCCCGACGACCTTAGTTCCCGAGCCAGACTTTGACATAAATCCAAGTCTCCCCGCGATTAAGCAACAACAGCTCAGAAGTCTACTTCGACGATACAAAGAGTGCTTTTCGACGTCATCAAGGATTCGACGAACCCCAGTCGCAAAGCATCGCATAATAACCGAAGAGGGCGCTCGACCTCTCCGCCAGAGCCCATACCGAGTTTCGACGCGAGAACGCGAAGCTATAAGGCACCAAGTCGACGAAATGCTGCGCGACGACATCATCCAGCCGTCCAAAAGCCCGTGGGCATCTCCTGTAGTCTTGGTAAAAAAAAAGGACGGAACCCTGCGTTTCTGCGTCGATTATCGTCGTCTGAACAAGATCACGAAGAAGGACGTATACCCCCTCCCACGGATAGACGACGCACTGGATCGGCTCTGCAACGCTAAATACTTCTCTTCAATGGACCTCAAGTCTGGCTATTGGCAAATAGAAGTCGACGAAAGAGATCGCGAAAAGACGGCCTTCATCACTCCAGACGGCCTCTACGAGTTCAAGGTTATGCCATTCGGACTGTGCTCGGCGCCTGCAACGTTCCAGCGCGTGATGGACACGGTTTTAGCAGGATTGAAGTGGCAGACCTGTCTCGTTTACTTGGATGACGTCGTCGTATTCGCCGGAAATTTCGACGATCACCTGAGGCGGCTTGCGACAGTACTAGAGGCCATCAAGTCATCAGGGCTCACTCTGAAGGCGGAAAAGTGCCGATTCGCTTACGATGAGCTTTTGTTTCTAGGCCACGTCATCAGCAAATCAGGAGTACGCCCCGACCCACAGAAGACAGCTGCCATCGCAAAGTTCCCGCAGCCAACCGACAAGAAGGCAGTGCGCAGATTCCTTGGCATGTGTGCCTACTATAGGCGCTTTGTCAAGGACCTTTCACGCATCGCGGAGCCGCTAACACATCTAACCAAATGTGATGTCGAGTTCAAGTGGGAAACGCCGCAGGCCAAGGCATTTAACTCAAACGACGCATGCAGTCGCCGCCGGTACTTGCACACTTCGACGAGGACGCCGATACCGAAATCCACACCGACGCCAGTAGCCTAGGCCTCGGTGCCGTCCTAGTTCAGAGGAAAGAAGGACTTGAACGGGTGCTATCGTATGCTAGCCGGTCGCTGTCAAAAGCGGAAAGCAATTATTCTACGGCTGAAAAGGAATGCCTCGCCATCATTTGGGCTACAGCTAAATTCCACCCTTACCTCTATGGCAGGCCATTCAAAGTCGTCAGCGACCACCGCGCGTTGTGTTTGCTAGCTAACTTAAAGGACCCTTCAGGACGGCTGGCGCGGTGGAGCCTCAGACTACAAGAATATGACGTCACGGTAATATACAAGTCCGGAAGAAAACACTCCGACGCCGACTGCTTATCACGCGCCCCCATCGATCCCCCGCCGCAAGGCGACGAGGACGACGACGCCTTCCTTGGGATAATAAGCGCGGAAGACTTCACTAAACAGCAACGAGCAGACCCGGAGCTAAAAGGCCTCGTCGAGTATTTGGAAGGGAACACCGACGTTGTCCCTAGGGCATTTAAGCGCGGGTTGTCTTCGTTCACGCTACAAAACAAGCTGCTTGTGAAGAAGAACTTCTCACCAGTCCGCGCCAGCTACCTTCTTGTTGTACCGTCAGCGCTGCGTCCAGAAATACTGCACGCCCTACACGACGATCCAACCGCTGGGCACCTGGGGTTCTCCCGGACGCTGTCGAGAATACAGGAAAGGTATTACTGGCCGCGTCTGACCGCCGACGTCGCCCGTTACGTCAAGACATGCCGAGACTGTCAACGACGCAAGACACCACCGACAAGGCCAGCAGGATTACTACAGCCGATCGAACCTCCTCGCCGACCATTCCAGCAGATTGGGATGGATTTGTTGGGGCCGTTTCCGATGTCAACATCCGGGAATAAGTGGATCGTCGTGGCGACGGACTATCTCAGCCGCTTTGCTGAAACTAAAACTCTACCAAAAGGCAGCGCAGCCGAAGTGGCGAAATTTTTCGTCGAGAACATCCTGCTGCGACATGGTGCTCCAGAAGTCCTCATCACCGACAGAGGAACGGCTTTTACAGCAGAGCTCACCCAGGCCATTCTGCAGTATAGCCAGACAAGCCACAGGAGGACAACTGCCTACCATCCGCAGACGAATGGTCTCACGGAGCGCCTGAACAAGACCCTCGCCGACATGCTAGCAATGTACGTCGACGTCGAGCACAAGACGTGGGACGCGGTCCTGCCGTATGTAACCTTCGCTTACAACACGGCAGTGCAAGAAACAACACAGATCACGCCGTTTAAGCTGGTTTACGGCAGGATCCCGACAACGACGCTCGACGCCATGCTGCCCCACGTCACTGACGAAGAGAATGTTGACGTCGCTAGCTATCTGCAGCGCGCCGAAGAAGCCCGACAGCTCACCCGCCTACGGATCAAGAACCAACAGAGGACCGACAGCCGACAGTACAACCTCCGACGACGCTTCGTCGAGTACCAGCCCGGCGACCGTGTTTGGGTTTGGACACCGATACGCCGACGAGATCTGAGTGAGAAACTATTGCGCCGCTATTTCGGACCCTACAAGGTCATTCGACGTATTGGCGCACTGGACTATGAGGTCGTGCCAGACGGAATTTCGCATTCACAGCGGCGCCGCGCACGATCTGAAGTGGTCCACGTGGTGCGTCTGAAACCCTTTTACGGACGCTGACGAACTTCCTTATTTTATTGTTTTCTTTGCTACGGGTGTTTTTCTTTATTACTTTCGTTTGTATGCAGCATCGGGTCGATGCTTTTTAAGAGGGGGGTATTGACACGTGTGCTTATCTTTATCGGGCGACCACGTTTCGCCGCTTAACAACTGTAATCGCACAGCGACGGACGCGTCTGCATGTATCCGACGTTTCTGGAAAGTTATCGATGCTTCTACCCGGCTGTCTGTTGTCGCCGAACCTTGTGTTATCTGATTTCATCGCGTAACGCGAATGGTGTAGAACGTTGTGGAAGGCACGCGGGTCCAAACGATTAGTCTGGAACATTCGACGACTGCTCTATAAAAGCCGACGCGCTTGACCCGCTGATCAGATTTCCGACGATCGCCGACTCTGTTCGCCGCTTTCGTTGTGCTATAAGTGTAGCCTGTTTTGTGGGCACAGGTTCGCCCAATAAAATCTAGTTTTGCCTTTCACAGTATTGCTACTGTGTTCTTAACGTCACCACCGCGTGACAGTATCACATCTCTTTTTCCCCATCAAACTTTGCTAATAAGACTCAAATGCATGCTCTATCATTCCAATATCATTAGTGACTTCCCCTTGATACCTTGTTTCTGTTAGTTCTTCGGAAACCGTATGTTTCTTCTCGTCGCTTATTGCTCGCTTGGTTGGCGTCTCTCCCATCCGTAAACTCTCGGCCCGTGCCCTTAATACCGCACCCCTGTACTTTTTTTCATCCATACATGACTTCAAGGGCAGACTTAACTTTTTGGGGAGCAAGCGCGACTGCCCTTTCCTGGAATCAATTCTTTGGGTCCAGTGGCACGTACAAACTCGATCCACTGCTTTTGTTGACGTTTTTCGGTGGGAAACCCCTGCGACTGATACGCCATCGTATTGCTTCATGGGGCGGAAGTCCACTACGCAGTACGTTCCTGGCACGTTGTGCGCTCGCATTACGCAGCTTCGTGCGCGCTCTCTGCACGACACTCGACGCATAACAGCTGAAAAACATCTTCCGAACGGCGAGACGAGCCAGATCGCGTCGCACTTCATCGAAATCAATCGTCGAGGCTCCGAAACTCGTGACATAACATTGGTGACAACTACGACTACGCCTTTCTGATTCGCCGCTTGCGCGAACTTCAAAATTAAACTAAATTATGTTCTAAGCTACATCTAAACTACTATTGATACTTTGCAGATGATACTTATGTTCATAGGCGCAGAGTTTCAGTTTTCTTCCGGGAGGGAGTGGCGCCCGACCAGCTTTCCGAACTCCATATATATATATGTGTGTGTGTATGTGTGTGTGTGTGTGTGTGTGTGTGTGTGTGTGTGTGTGTGTGTGTGTGTGTGTGTGTGTGTGTGTGTGTGTGTGTGTGTGTGTGTGTGTGTGTGTGTGTGTGTGTGTGTGTGTGTGTGTGTGTGTGTGTGTGTGTGTGTGTTGCACTTGAAGAAGCTTCGTGTGACCTCGAAGAATTGAGCGCTGAAGTGTCGGCGCTATATCACTATATACAAGACCTCATAGTAGGCGACAGTTCATTTTCACAGCCTGAGCCCTCTCGGTAGTGTAACCTTCCTTCGTGTAATTGTCGCATACTTAGCTGTCACTAATACTGCTCCGCCTTTCCGGCGAAACTGCAACCTCTCTCTCTCTCTCTCTTTGTGAGTCCGAGTATAAGCGCTGCAGCGCATGACTGCGCAGTCACGCGCCGCAGCGCTTCAACAGCCTGTTGATTCATTTCAACAGCCTGATTGATTGATTTCGAGTGCATAAATCCGGCTTGGCCTCAGTTCGGTTACTGAGTGAATTACACAGTGTTCCCCAATTATCATGCACTAAGACTTAAAGAAGGAGCAGTTGTGTTACTCGAAGAAAACTTAGATTCCAGTATACCGTGGAGTAGCCGCCAGTAATTCTTTCCTTATTGAGATTTAGTTCGGTAATTGCAATTAATCATCTAACTCGAGAAGTACTGCCCTAATTTTCAAACTGTCAGTGAGGCATTTGTAGGCACCCCGAAATAACATCTAAGTGCGGTGTTTTAAGCAACGTACTAATTGCGCACAATATTTTTCCGACTGTCAAAAAAGGCCTCACGAAGCATGAAAAATACCACGTGAATGCGCTCCCACCCCTATCATAAAGCAGCACCCTCAATAAACTGATTGAAAGCAATTGCATTGTCTGTCGCAAACCCGAAGAGACAGCCCATCAACTTGATAAGGGTATACGGAAGGAGCACCAACAGCATGTTTCGTGGCTTCGCAGCTGCTCCTTCCTCCAACTTCTACGTCACACTTATTATCCGTCTCTCAAGGCCGACTGATCACATTGATAACAAAAGCTCCTTGATAATGCGGCCGAAGCGCCGCTCTGACCACACACGAAAGTCGAAAATCAATGTAATAGGCATATATAGAATAGTTCAAAATCCCGGCTTTGCTCGCACCGCATCGAAAGAGTGCGCGCGAAGCTATGTTTCGGGCCAGAAACTTGATTCGGACCAAAGCCAAATTAAAGTGAGCGTTTTATTTTTCATGAAAGTGTATACGAGCTGTAAACACAGGTTCGTGTCAAAAAATAAACGCGAAATAGACTGGGAAGCGACCAACGTGTAGAGAAGAGGCAAAACCGATGCGTTCAAGCAAGTACACCACTTCTAAATAAGCCGAGTTGGCAATCAGGATGCCCGCGCAAACAGAAAACCATCGCATTTCAGTGTGCCCTTATTAGCTATGATTCTTAAGCTCCGTTGAACACCAGCCTAGAGGACGTGATCGAATAGGTCTCCTCTTGCAGCTACGCAGTACTGTGTCCGTTTTATCACATCAGCAATGGCTTTTTTGATGACCGAAGCCGGCATCTACGGCAGACATCCGTTATCCTTGCCTTGAACTAATATGACGCCCGTCTCGAACACGTAAGCATGATCTTTCACATAACCCATAAGAAACGAATCGAGTGAAGAGAGGTCAGGTTGCCTAGCAGGCCAATTTAGAGGCCCGTGCCTTCGAATCTATTGCGCATGAGAAGTCGCATCCAACTAGTTTCGTGCTGGGCTGCTGCTGTGTGCGGGTACCATATATTGCTGACACCACAGAAATGGAAGACGTGACAGCGGGACTTCGCTGAGAAACTCATCCACCACACCTTCAAGCACTTCGTTCACGTAACGCTGTCCAGTCAGTATGTGATCGAAATTGTGACCGATAATAGCACCGGCGTAAATTCCGAATCACACATTGAGCGACCACTGGTACTGGTACCGACTGCGCTTTACCCAGTGTAGATTGGAGTCCCTCCAATAGTGTGCATTATGCAAATTTGCCTAGGCGTTCTTCCGAAAACTGGCCTTACCTGTGCACATGATACTGCTCAAAAAGTCCGGTGACTCATCGGTTTTTGTGAGGGCCCAATTGGAGAAATCTAGACGATTCTACAGGTGCCTATCTTCTAGGCATTGGTGCTGGTTAAGGTAGTAAGGGTGAAAGGCCGTCCTTTAGAATCCTGCAAACTTATGTCTTTGAAATTGGTATCTGCCATACATGCTAGAACATCCGTGCGTAGGCTAGGACTCAAAGATGGAGTCCTCCGCCGTTGTTTATTGAAGCTGCCGGTTTGTCTAAGGTTTTCATAATTTCTGATGATAGTCAATGCGTTTGGTCTCCCCCCCACTTCCATGACTGATATATATATATTTGCGGTGCTCTTGTTGCCATTTGCAGATCCCAAGGCAAGGATCATGCATGATTGCTCATTAGAGAAAGACATGGCGACTGCGACGAAACAAAAGACACATTTAAGCCTTTGCACTGACGTTGTTAATTCGCTTTTGTGATTATAGGTCTTTTGGCAAAAAAAAAATCCGTGCACTTTATGGACGCTAAGACAACAGCTATCGCAGCTTGTTTCCAACTAACACCAAACGCGACGTGTTACTTCGGCCGGGGTGCGGCAGATAATTAACGCACTAGCTCGATCACGATGTTCTTCTCCCCGCAGGGGCGTCTGCGCAAGCAGGCGTTTGGTGTGTTGCGACCCCACGTACCCGAGCACACGAGGGCTGGACCCTCCCGCGTGTAGCCGTGCGCGGCTTAGCCGTGTCTGGGGAAAAGGGGATCTTGGGGGTTGAGCCGATGCTGGGTGTTTGGACCTTTAAGGGCCCCCGGCGGAGGCAACACACCTCTTCGGCCTCGGCTTCACATAGACGGCACCTACAGACTGACCCACCTGGAGGAAATCGGCAGTCGCCTTTTCCTGTCTCTCTCTTCCTACAACCTTCGTCTTTCCCTTACTTTACACCTTTCCTGTCTCCTTCTCTCTTCTATTTACTTCCTTCTCCTTGGTGCCAAGGGTTAACCCTGTGTGGCTATCCAACCTTGGGTACACCATATTTGGTTATAGTGGCGGCGTACGACTGGCGTCGTGCAGACTTGCGTGCAAGCTTTGCCGTGTCCCCTCGTTGGGCTCCGAGGTGGGCGGTCGGCGCTGTTGCCGAATGTATACATATCTCCATGGAAACTTCTTTCCCCTCCCTTGTTGATCACCCTCAGAAACGAGGGCGCACCGAAGATGTCTTCAAGTTTTTTGGACACCAAATCCAGAATTTCCCCCGCTTCCACGTTATTCACTCCGAAAAGCCAAACAAAGCAGTGCGGAACATTTCACCATTCCTTGTCTCAAGTCCTTGAACGATGTTTTGGACCAGGTTACAAGGTGTCGAGGATGGCAAGCGGTGACCTCCTCTTGGAGCTCCGCGATCTGGAACAATATGAGAATCTACAGAAACTAGTGTCATTTGGCTAGACCCACATATCAGTTACCCCGCACCGTAAAATGAACACCACCCGCGGTGTTGTGTCGGATGATGATTTCCTTGAGCAGACTGAAGCGGAAATCCTGGAGGGCTTCAGTGAGCAAAATGTTATCAATGTCAGAAGAATAAAGATGGGGCGAGATGGTAAAGGGTAAAGAGATCCAAACCAAGCACCAAATAATCACCTTTGGTTCAAGTGTCCTGCCCGAGTCAATCGAGGCCGGGTACATCAAGCTCCGTGTCAGGCCGTACGTGCCCCCATCTATTCCGATGTTTCAAATGCCAGCGCTTCGGCCACAGTTATCAGAGCTGCCGAGGATGCCAAACATGTGCGAAATGTAGTGCCCGCGAACACACCTCTGAAGCTTGTGAGAATGCTCTCCACTCTGTAAACTGTGATGGGGAGCACGCCGCGTACTCGCGGTCGTGCCCACACTGGAAAAAAAGAAAAGGAAATTGTAGCAGTTAAAGCAAAAGAAAATATAAGTTTCAAGGAAGCACGCAGGCGGGTATCCTACGTGCCCAAGAAAACGTTTGCCGATGTGACGCGTCAGGGGGCAGCGTCACAACGGCCTCCGACGGCTGTCCGACTCACAAGCAGTGAGTCGGCACTTACGCCATCTGCTCCCGCGGCGGTTGCAGCTAGCGCTGCTCCGCCAACCCAGCAGACGGGGCCATCGACACCGAAGGTGGGCACAGCCGAGGCTGCCCAAACCTCCGAGGCCCCTTCCAGCGCTGGCAAAATCCGGCGCAGCCAAATCCCTCAGGGAGCCCCATCGGCCTCCCGGCTAGTGGGCGCCGGGGTCTTGCCCTCCAAGGCAGGACTCTCTCTTGTAACTTCTCGCTCTCAAGAGCACGTGTCCGGCGCCTCACAAGAGGCAATGGACACTACACCTGTCCTCAAGGCGCACCAAACGCCTAAGGAGCGGCGAGGCTCCCTCGAACGCTCCAGAAAGGGCAGAACCCCCGTTACAGGGCCTCGAAAGAGCTCTGTAACCTAAGACATCACTTCCGTTTCCGTACACCACAGCACCAATTTACTGTAAATTATTCAATGGAAAGTCAGAGGTCTTCTTAGAAACCTGGATGACGTACAAAAACTCATACACAAACACAATCCAAAAGTGCTGTGTTTACAGGAAACACACCTAAAATCAAAACACACAAACTTTCTCCGACAGTATATAACTTTTCGCAAAGATCGCGATGATGCTATCGCATCATCGGGAGGTGTAGCTATTGTTATCCACAAAAGCATTGCGTGTCAACATTTAAAGCTCCAAACGCCTGTTGAAGCAGTGGTGGTTCGAGCTGTTCTCCTAAACAAACTCATCACCATTACCTCGCTTTACGTACCCCCACACTACAAATTAAACAAACATGAATTTCAGTCATTTATAGACGAATTGCCAGAACCTTATGTTGTCCTTGGCGATTTCAATGCGCACAGCTCCCTGTGGGGCGACTCTCGTATAGATGCGCGAGGTCGTCTTGTTGAACAGTTCCTTTTCTCTTCTCGTGCGTGCCTTCTCAATAAGAAGAAACCCACATATTACTGTCTTGCAAACAGAACCTTTCCCTCTCTTGATCTCAGCATAGTTTCCCCGTCTATACTGCCTGAACTCGAATGGGAAGTTACGAACAATCCTTACGGGAGCGACCACTTCCCCATACTGTTGAGAACACCTAAAGAAAACGAATACCCACCACAGTCTCCTAGGTGGCAGATTGACACAGCCGACTGGGAGAAATTCCGAACCATAACTAGTATATCATGGGATGACGTGTCCTCATTAGGAATTGATGCTGCTGTGGAGTATTTTACAGCCTTCATAATAGATGCCGCGCCTAAATGCATAAGTGAAGTAAGTGGCTCGGCATGCAAACGGCGTGTCCCGTGGTGGAACGATGAATGTAGAATCGCTCGTAGGAAACAGAACAAAGCGTGGGGGTTGCTACGCGCTTCTCCCACTGCTGAGAATCTTGTCAACTTTAAAAAAATAAAGTCCCAAGGAAGGAGAACCCGCCGACAGGCCAGAAGAGAAAGTTGGCAAAAGTTTTTCTTGAGTATTAACTCGTCTACAGATGAGACCAAAGTCTGGAACAGGGTTAATAGCATAAGAAGGCGACAAGCACATTCACTCCCTGTAGTAAATACACAGGGCGATACACTGCAAGATCAGGCAGACTCACTTGGGAAGCACTTTGAGAGCGTGTCAAGTTCAAACCATTATTCGCAATCTTTCCTGAAATATAAACAAATAGAAGAATGCAAGCCACTCATAAGAAACGCAAGAAACGGGTGTTCCCCAAGGAGGCGTGCTCAGCTGCATGCTCTTCATCGTGAAGACGAACACGCTTCGGGCTTCATTACCACCGGCCATCTTTTACTCTGTCTCTACGTGGAGGACATTCAAAACTTTCAAATCTTGTAACCTCGCAGTGTGCGAGAGACAGGTACAGCATGGCCTGAACAAACTGTCAATGTGGGCAGACAAGAATGGATTTAAGATTAATCCTAACAAAAGCTCTTGTGTTCTTTTTACATGAAAGAGAGGACTGATCCCAGATCCTTGCTTAGAACTGTGTGGACAACAGATACCTGTAAAGAAAGAGCACAAATTTCTAGGTACTATACTTGACTACAGACTCACTTTCGTCCCCCACATTAAACACCTTAAAGGAAAATGTCTAAAAACAATGAACATGATGAAACTTCTATCCCAGACTACATGGGGTAGTGACGGGAATTGTTTAATGAATCTCTATAAAAGCCTCATTCGATCACGACTAGACTATGGTGCCGTGATTTATCACTCTGCCGCCCCGAGCGCGCTAATAATGCTAGACCCAGTCCACCATCTAGGAATCCGACTGGCCACTGGCCCTTTCAGAACAAGTCCGATACAAAGTTTATATGTAGAATCAAAGTTTATATGTAGAATCAAAGTTTATATGTATGGGTAACTTCATCTGCAGAGAACATACATCAGCCAAACATATTTTCTGAAAGTCCACTCTAATCCTCAACATTCGTGTTTTAATACCGTTAACGAGATGACATATGCTACACTCTTTCGTAATCGTCCCTCCGTAAGACAGCCTTTCTCGCTGCGTGTGAGGGAGCTTAGTCGTGAAATGCATGTCCCATTCCTCGAGCTTCGCCTAATGCATCCAGCCAAGCTGCTACCTCCTTGGGAGTGGCAGCTGATACAATGCGATATATCTTTCATGCAAGTTACAAAACACGCTCCAGAGATTGAAATCCAAATGCATTTCCGGCAACTCCAGCACGAACACTCCTGCACGGAGTTCTACACAGACGCATCGAAGACACACGACGGGGTGGCCTATGCAGCCATCGGTCCATCCTTCTCGGAATCCGACGTACTGCATCCGGAAACTAGTAGCTTTACGGCTGAGGCCTACGTACTGCTTTCGGCCGTAAAGCATATAAAGAAATCAATTATATATACGGACTCCCTTAGTGTTGTGAAGGCCTTGATGTCTTTCTGTAACCACAAAAATCCGGTAATTAATGAACTCTACTCCGTACTGTGTAAAGCATATATATCTAACCAACATGTGATTATATGCTGGGGGCCTGGACATAGGGGCATCGAGGGTAACGTTCTAGCGGACCAGATGGCCACATCAAATTCATTGCATGCAGTTAATCCTACTGCTTCGGTCCCTGTCACAGACCTGAAGCCTTTCTTAAGAAGGAAACTGCGAAACCACTGGCAACGTATGTGGGACGCAGAAGTAAATAACAAACTGCACGTGATAAAGTCACACTTAGGTTCCTGGCCCTCCGTAACAAAATCACGGCAAACAGATGTCCTATTCTATCGCCTCAGAATAGGACACACATTTGGCACGCATAACTTTTTACTGACTGAAAATGATCCTCCAACCTGCGGTAGATGCGGAGAGAGGCTGACCATCCTCCACGTCCTCCTGGAGTGTCGGGCAGCCGAATCTGAGAGAAGGAAACTTTTTTCCCTAGCATACCGGCAGCACATCCCCTACATCCCGTAATGCTACTCGGCCCAGAACCGCTATTTGACACCAACGCAGTCCTAAGTTTTGTGAAAGATGTTGTGTTGCACGTTGTCCTCTCTTCAGAGCGTGCCGCTGTGATAGCTCTTTCGTATAGCACATGCCTCTAGGCCCTTGTGTTTCAGGGGCTCTGGCGAGGCAGCAGTGCTCCAAGTAATTTTACTATCTCATATATTTTCTATTTCGCATCCTTCTTCTACGATGGATTTTAACGTTCTTAGTATTCGTCATTGCCATAATTTTGTAGCACGTAGATTTTACGCACTTTACAGCGACTATTTTTAGGCCCCTTTACAGCCATGTAACATCTTCTTCACAGAACTCATCATTCCACCACGAAATCACTAACACCCTAGGGGCGTCTGCGTTAGCAGGCGTTTGGTGTGTTGCGACACCACGTACCCGAGCACACGAGGGTTGGACCCTCCCGCGTGTAGCCGTGCGTGGCTTAGCCGTGTCCGGGGAAAGGGGGATCCCGGGGGTTGAGCCGATGCCGGGTGTTCGCACCTTTAAGGCCCCCCGGCGGAGGCAACACACCTCTTTGGCCTCTGCTTCACGTAGACGGCAGCCCCGGACTGACCCACCTGGGGTAAATCGGTAGTTGCCTTTTCCTGTCTCTCTCTCCCTACAACCTTCGTCTTTTCCTTACTTTCCACCTTTCCTCTCTCCTTCTCATTTGTTTATTACTTTCGACCTTCCTGGCAGCAAGGGTTAACCTTGTGTGAGTAACCAATCTTGGTTATGTCATATTGGGTTATAGTGGTAACGTACAGCTGGCGTTTGCAGGCCGTGTTTCACGGGTCCTGCAGCATCATCTTGTAGGACTCCACGGTGAGTGGCTGGCGTTACTGCCGAAATTACAATCTCCTATGGCTACCTCCTTTCCCCCACTACCTGATCGCTCCCTGAAGAGGGGGCGCACCGATGATGTTTTAGAATTTTTCGCCCGTCAAAAAGAAACTTTTCCTCCCTTCCGCGTAGTCCACTCCGAAACACCAAACAAACCCGTACGAACAATCTCACCATTCCTCGTGTCCAAGTCTCTGACCCAAGTTTTTGGTACAGGTTACAAAGCATCCAGAATGACAAGCGGTGATCTCCTCTTGGAGCTCCGCAACCTGAAGCAGTATGAAAACCTACCCAATCTAGTATCATTTGGCGACACCAAAGTGACAGTAACTCCGCATCGTACTATGAATACCACCCGTGGCGTAGTCTCTGATGATGATCTCTTGGAGCTGACTGAGGCTGAGCTCTTGGAGGGCTTCAGTGAGCAGAACGTCATCAACGTTAAAAGAATTAAGATGAGGCGTGACAACAAAGAAATACAGACGAAACACCTGATACTTACTTTTGGAATAAGTGTTCTGCCCGAGTCCATCGAGCCCGGGTATATCAAGCTCCGTGTTCGGCCATACATCCCCAATCCCCTGCGTTGCTTCAAATGCCAGCGTTTCGGTCACAGTTCACAGAGCTGCCGAGGCCGCCAAACCTGCGCGAAATGCAGTGCTCATGAGCACACTTCTGAATCTTGTGAAAATTCTCTCCACTGCGTAAACTGTGAAGGCGAGCACGCTGCATACTCGCGGTCGTGCCCATCTTGGAAGAAAGAAAAGGACATAGTCATAATTAAAGTAAAAGAAAACATAAGTTTCAAAGAGGCACGCAGGCGGGTATCCTTCCTGTCAAAGCACACCTTTGCCGATGTGGCGCGTCAGGGGGCAGCACCACAACGATCTCCGGCGGCTGTCCGACCCACAGGCAGTGAGTCGGCAGTTACGCCATCTGCCCCCGCGGCGGTTGCAGCTAGCGCTGCTCCGTCAACACAACAAGGAGGACCATCGACCCCGAAGGTGGGCGCAGCCGAGGCTGCCCCAACCTCCCCGGCCCCTTCCAGCGCTGGCAACAGCCGGCGCAGCCAAATTCCGAAGGGTGCCCCATCGACCTCCGGGCTGGTAGGCGCAGGGGTCTTGCCCTCCAAGGCAGGACTCTCTCTTGTAACTTCTCGCTCTCAAGAGCACGTGTCCGGCGCCTCACAAGAGGCAATGGACACTACACCTGTCCTCAAGGCGCACCAAACGCCTAAGGAGCGGCGAGGCTCCCTCGAACGCTCCAGAAAGGGCAGAACCCCCGTTACAGGGCCTCGAAAGAGCTCTGTAACCTAAGACATCACTTCCGTTTCCGTACACCACAGCACCAATTTACTGTAAATTATTCAATGGAAAGTCAGAGGTCTTCTTAGAAACCTGGATGACGTACAAAAACTCATACACAAACACAATCCAAAAGTGCTGTGTTTACAGGAAACACACCTAAAATCAAAACACACAAACTTTCTCCGACAGTATACAACTTTTCGCAAAGATCGCGATGATGCTATCGCATCATCGGGAGGTGTAGCTATTGTTATCCACAAAAGCATTGCGTGTCAACATTTAAAGCTCCAAACGCCTGTTGAAGCAGTGGTGGTTCGAGCTGTTCTCCTAAACAAACTCATCACCATTACCTCGCTTTACGTACCCCCACACTACAAATTAAACAAACATGAATTTCAGTCATTTATAGACGAATTGCCAGAACCTTATGTTGTCCTTGGCGATTTCAATGCGCACAGCTCCCTGTGGGGCGACTCTCGTATAGATGCGCGAGGTCGTCTTGTTGAACAGTTCCTTTTCTCTTCTCGTGCGTGCCTTCTCAATAAGAAGAAACCCACATATTACTGCCTTGCAAACAGAACCTTTCCCTCTCTTGATCTCAGCATAGTTTCCCCGTCTATACTGCCTGAACTCGAATGGGAAGTTACGAACAATCCTTACGGGAGCGACCACTTCCCCATACTGTTGAGAACACCTAAAGAAAACGAATATCCACCACAGGCTCCTAGGTGGCAGATTGACACAGCCGACTGGGAGAAATTCCGAACCATAACTAGTATATCATGGGATGACGTGTCCTCGTTAGGAATTGATGCTGCTGTGGAGTATTTTACAGCCTTCATAATAGATGCCGCGCCTAAATGCATACGTGAAGTAAGTGGCTCGGCATGCAAACGGCGTGTCCCGTGGTAGAACGATGAATATAAAATCGCACGTAGGAATCAGAACAAAGGGTGGGGGTTGCTACGCGCTTCTCCCACTGCTGAGAATCTTATCAACTTTAAAAAAGTAAAGCCCGAAGGCAGGCGAACCCGCCGACAGGCCAGAAGAGAAAGCTGGCAGAAGTTTTTATCGGGCATCAACTCGTACACAGATGAGGCCAAAGTCTGGAACAGGGTTATTAGGATAAGAGGGCGACAAGCGCATTCACTCCCTTTGGTAAACACACAAGGCGATACCCTGCAAGATCAGGCAGACTCACTTGGGGAGCACTTTGAGAGCGTCTCGAGCTCGACCCATTATTCTGAGTCCTTTCTAAAATATAAACAAACAGAAGAATGTAAGCCAATAATTAGAAAATCCAGCCAGAATGAACCCTATAACCGGCCTTTCAGTATTGCCTAGTTGAGAGCTGCCTTGAACACATGCAAAAGCACTGCACCGGGACCTGATAGAGCCATGTATGACATGATCAGAAACTTACATACTGGCACACAAGTTACACTACTTACACTTTTCAACACTCTGTGGGCTGCGGGATACCTCCCATCTACATGGAAAGAGGCGATTGTAGTTCCTGTCCTGAAGCAGGGAAAAGACCCCTCCTTGGCAGCAAGTTATCGTCCGATAGCTCTTACAAATTGTCTGTGTAAGCTCTTTGAAAAAATGAATAATCGCAGACTCGTACATTTCCTTGAACTCGACAATATACTCGATCCCTATCAGTGTGGCTTCAGACAAGGGCGGTCAACAACCGATCATCTTGTGCGCATTGAAGGATATATTCGCGATGCCTTTATACACAAACAGTATTTCCTCTCGATATTCCTCGATATGGAAAAGGCATATGATACGAATGGGCATCTGTGGAAATAAGTTAAAAATAATTGAAAGCTATTTGTCCAATCGTACCTTCCGTGTAAAAGTCGGCAATGCACTATCACGTCCTTTCACACAGGAAACTGGTGTACCCCAGGGAGGCGTGCTCAGCTGCACCCTCTTTATCGTTAAGATGAACACACTACGTGCTTAACTACCACCAGCCATTTTTTATTCCGTATATGTAGACGATATATAAATAGGCTTCAAATCCTGCAACCTCACAGTATGCGAAAGACAGGTTCAACAGTGCTTAAACAAGGTGTCCAAATGGGCAGAACAAAATGGATTTAAAGTCAACCCCCACAAAAGTTCATGTGTTCTCTTCACAAGGAAGAGAGGCCTCGTCCCAGATCCTTGCGTAGAACTGGGCGGACAACAAATTCCTGTAAACAAAGATCACAAATTTCTTGGTGTTATACTTGACTCCAGACTTACTTTCATTCCTCACATAAAACATCTTAAAGAAAAATGTCTTAGAACAATACTCTTAAGATCCTATCCCAAACAACGTGGGGTAGCGACAAACAGTGTTTATTGAATATTTACAAGAGCCTAGTTCGATCACGGTTAGATTATGGTGCCGTAGTATACCACTCTGCCGCACCGAGCGCGCTTAAGACGTTAGACCCCGTTCACCATCTGGGTATCCGTCTGGCCACTGGCGCATTTAGGACAAGCCCTGTTGAAAGTCTATATGTAGAGTCGGATGAGTGGCCCCTCCATCTTCAGAGAACATACATCAGCTTAAAGTATTTTCTCAAGGTTCGCTCTAATAAGGAACATCCGTGTTTCACAACCGTTAACGACTTGACGTGTGAAACACTTTTTCATCATAGACCCTCTATGAGACTTCCTTTTTCACTGCGTGCAAGAGAACTTAGCATGGAAATGGATGTTCCAGTTCTCGAACATCACTTAATGCCTCCAGATAAGCTAGTACCGCCCTGGGAGTGGCAGGTGATAGACTGTGATGTATCTTTTGTGGAGGTCACAAAGCATGCTCCTGACCTTGAAATCGCTATGCATTTTCGCGAACTTCAATCGAAATACTGCTGTTCCGAATTCTACATCGATGCAGCAAAATCACATTCTGGTGTATCTTATGCTGCTGTTGGTTCCTCTTTTTCTAAATCTGATGTATTGAACCCCTTAACGAGTATCTTCACTGCAGAAACCTATGTCGTACTGTCTGCAGTAAAACATATAAATAAATTAAAACTCGACAGAGCAATAGTTATTACAGACTCGTTAAGCCTTGTAAAAGCGCTGAACTCTTTACAAAAGCATACAAATCCTGTTTTCATTGAACTCTACTCGCTATAATGCAATATTTATCTATCACATAGACACGTAGTAATATGCTGGTTGCCTGGACATAGGGGCATCGAAGGTAATGAGTTCGCTGACAAAATGGCCACATCATCCACATCGCTAACTACTTTTCCTCCGGCTGCTGTCCCTGTCACAGATCTGAGGCCTTTGTTAAGATAGAAACTGCGACAACACTGGCAGCACATGTGGAACGCTGAAACGAATAATAAACTGCACGTTATAAAGCCACAGCTAGGTTTTTGGCCCTCTTCAATAAAATCTCGGCGAACAGATGTCTTATTCTTTCGCCTCAGAATAGGGCACACATTTGGTACCCACAATTTTCTGCTTACTGGAAATGAACCGCCAACCTGTGGTCAATGTGGTGAGAGGCTGACCGTCCTCCACGTCCTCTTGGAGTGTCGGAAAGCCGAATTTGAAAGAAAGAAACATTTTCCACTTGCATACCGTTATTACATCCCTCTACACCCAGCTATGTTTCTCGGCAAGGAACCGCTTTTTAACACCAAGGCAGTCCTCAATTTCTTAAATGATGTCGTTCGGCACGTTATAAGCCCATTAAATTCGTAGAGCATCCTTGATCCAGAGGATGCCACTTCGATAATTGTTTTGAATAGCACATGCATCCAGGCCCTTCTGTTTCAAGGGCTCTAAGGAGGCAGTAGTGCTCTAGCATATCTTATATAACCTGATATATTTTTAGACATCATATCATTATTTTTAAATGCGTCTTATTGTTCATAGTACACCTCAAAAGTAATCGCCATAATCTTATTATACAGATTTTACGACCATTTTAAGGCCCCTCTACAGCCACGTCACACCAACTTCATAGAACTCATGATTTCACTGCAAACTCATTAACACGGACATGGCGCTCTTTGGCCATACTTGGCCCTTGCGCCAAAAAACATCAAACATTCATTCATTCATTCATTGAAATCACTAACACTGTCTTGGCGCTCTTTGGCCATATCTGCCCCTTGCGCCACTAAACTACACACATTTATTCATTCATACGATGTTCTTTATTTCCTTTGTTTAGTTCTGGATAACTTAGGCGGACCCTGTTCGAGGGCGCTGCTTTATGATGCGAGTGGGAACGCAGCCACGTGGTATTCTCCATATTTCCCAGTGTTTATTTATCAGTCGATAAAAAATTTGTACGCAATTAGTACGTCGCTGAAAATACCGCAATTAGACGTCCCTTGGCTGTGCCTTCAAATGCCTCATTGACGCTTTTATAATTAGGATAGTACGTCTCGAGTTAGATAACTAATTACAATTGCCTTATTAAACCTCAGTAACAAAAAATTACTGGCAGCTACTCCACTGTACTGTAGACAATATGCACTAGGTTTCTTCGAGTAACGCATTGCTATTCTTTAAAATCTCGGTGCATGTTAGTTAATTGGGACGCCCTGCGTATATTTATGACCTTGCCTGCAACTGACGATGTTCCAATCCCTACTAAATGGTGTAAATTATTAGAAATGTTTTTTTACGGAGTAGTTATAGCCCAGTTTAATGGAAAGAGAAGCTTTACTGAGACACAGAACGTTCACGTGCATTCCACGCGTCATTGATAAAAGTCTCTGCCGAAGGGGGCCACTGAAGTCTATAGGTTTCTTTCATGGTCATAAAAGCACGCAGAGCAATTGAATCACGGTGAACATACAGCAACATATTCATTGTCTAGGCATAGGCTACCCATACTTTTAAAATAATTTTTAATTGGCTACCTCCATCTCTTTCAAAAATGTAATAAACTTTATCCTGTGTGTATATTTAAATATATTGTGCATGTGCATCGTGCTTACAGTGGACATTTAGAACAATATTGAAGCGAGAAAATACGTATGAGGCAGCCACCGCTGGTGCCCCTAATGCGTGGGTCCTCCATTGTCAGGATTTGCAGAAATAAAGCGAAAGTATGAATTAAAAGCCGTACACGTCCGCGCCTACAATGAAGCAGTAAGCTATTAGCCCCAGTAAAGTTACAAGTGAAAAGGTCGACGCAAGTCAAAGGAATCTTCATATGATGTGGGTGACAAAGCTCTGGTAACGGCACGTTAGGTGGGTTTGCGGGGAGGGAGGGAGGGAGGGAGGGAGGGAGGGAGGGAGAAAGGGAAGGGGCTTCGGCATCGCCCGAGGGGGCCTTGGAAAATTTCGGAGGAGGCTCGGGCCCCGGAGCCCCACCTTAGTCGGTGCCTATGCCTATATTTGCAATGTTCGAGCGGGAGGTGGTGCGTTATATACCTGGACCGCCGCGCCTTTCCAGGTCGGCTTTCAAAAGGCAGGTCCCTTTGTACAGAACGCGTAGCAACTCTACCACTTCCGCAGGTGGACCTTTGTTTTTCAAATTATACCACAGGCTGTCCAGCAACGCCAGTCATAGCCTTCCCTGCATCAAGGAAAGCGGCCCACTGTCCCCGTCCTTTGTAGCCGTCCCAGTTACGTCCATGTAAATCTCGAAGAGGGATGAGAAGGAAGATATAACCGCGGCCCTTCGATATTTTTCGTCTGGTCATGAAACTCTCCTGAAAGTTTCATATAGGGAAAAAACGTGGCACCAGACGCGCTGGAGTAAGAAAAAGGTAAAGATTACCATAGAAGGTAAACATTAAAGAAATGTGTACAAGGCTGCTAGAAGGAAAAGCACTGATAGCACACCTGAGTAACTCAAGCATGCTAGGTGACGACTGGTCCCCGCCCCGTTTCAAATGGCATGCCAATAGATCATCATTACCATCGGTGAACAGTCTGCCGCGCCAGATGGCCGGGCAGCGCGATCATGCAAATCTTTCACGAGGAAAGGCGCCTCGCCCACATTTATTTCAGCATGTTTGTAGAGTGAACATGCAAAGGGAACTTTTGGAAAAATACTTTAATGTACGATGCGTTTGTGTTCAAATTATACACGGTGCCGTTTTATGATTGACGTCGCGCCCCCCTCTCACTGTAGTAGCCTTCCTTGCACATACTGTTTTGATCGGTTGTCTCTATCTGCGCTTTGTATAGTTAGCTAGTTGTAAGTCAGTGATTTGGTTCGCTAGTTCAGTGTGTTAGTTGTTAGTTGATTACTTAGTAAGCTACTTATATTTGGTTAGATATTATGGTTATAGTAGGAGTGGAGGAGGAGGAATAAACTTTATTAGCTGAAATGAGCCGACGGTAAAATCGTCCGAGGTGGGCGGCGTCCCTAGTCCAGGATGCCGTGGGCCTGAGCCGATAGCTTGGCCCTGCTCACCAGGCGATGCTGGTCTTCACGGGTCGAGCTTGTCAGCTGGGTCTCCCACTGCTCGACAGTTGGTCCGGTGATGGGCGGTGTCGATGGGTTTTGTTGACATTCCCATACCATGTGGTAGAGGGTATTGGGCGTAGAAGGCGCATTTGTGAGTATAGCTCGTAGGATACATGGCGTGTAGCAGGGTGCCGTGCGGGAATGTGCCGGTCTGTAGTCTTCGGAAGATCACCGCCTCTTCTCTTGTGTGAATCCCCCCAGGGGCGTCTGCGTCAGCAGGCGTTTGGTGTGTTGCGACACCACGTACCCGAGCACACGAGGGTCGGACCCTCCCGCGTGTAGCCGTGCGCGGCTTAGCCGTGTCTGGGAAAAAGGGGATCCCGGGGGTTGAGTCGATGCTGGGTGTTTGGAGGCCCCCCGGCGGAGGCAACACACCTCTTCGGCCTCGGCTTCACATAGACGGCACCTACAGACTGACCCACCTGGAGGAAACCGGCAGTCGCCTTTTCCTGTCTCTCTCTTCCTACAACCTTCGTCTTTCCCTTACTTTCCACCTTTCCTGTCTCCTTTTCTCTTCTATTTACTTCCTTCTTCTTGGCGGCAAGGGTTAACCCTGTGTGGCTATCCAACCTTGGGTACACCATATTTGGTTATAGTGGCGGCGTACGGCTGGCGTCGTGCAGACTTGCATTCAAGCTCTGCCGCGTCCCCTCGTTGGGCTCCGTGGTGGGCGGTCGGCGCTGTTGCCGAATTTTTATATATTTTCATGGAAACTTCTTTCGCCAAACTTCCTGATCGCCCTCAGAAACGAGGGCGCACCGAAGATCTCTTTCAATTTTGCGGACGACAAGTCCACAACTTTCCCCGATTTCACGTGATTCACTCAGAAAAGCCAGACAAACTAGTGCGTAACATTTCACCGTTCCTTGTTTCGAAGTGTTTGACTGATGTTTTTGGAACAGGATATAAGGCGTCGAGAATGACAAGTGGTGATCTCCTTTTGGAGCTCCACGATCAGAAGCAGTACGAGAAACTGCCGAAACTTGTGTCATTTGGGGAGACCCCCATAACAGTAAACCGTACCATGAACACCACCCGCGGCGTCGTCTCGGACGATGACTTGCTAGAGCTCACTGAAGCTGAACTCTTGGAGGGCTTCAGTGAACAGAATGTCATAAATGTTAAGCGAATTAAGATGAGGCGAGACGGTAAAGAGATCAAGACGAAACACCTTATACTCACTTTTGGTTCAAGTGTCCTCCCCGAGTCCATCGAGGCCGGTTATATCAAACTTCGTGTTAGGCCATACGTGCCCAATCCTCTTAGATGCTAGCGCTGCTCCGTCAACCGAAGAGAAGGGACCATCGACCCCGAAGGTGGGCGCAGCCGAGGCTGCTCCAACCGCCTCGGCCCCTTCCAGCGCTGGCAACAGCCGGCGCAGCCAAATCCCTCAGGGAGCCCCATCGACCTCCGGGCTGGTGGGCGCAGGGGTCTTGCCCTCCAAGGCGGGACTCCCCCTGAAAACCTCTCGCTCGCAAGAGCACGTGTCCGGAGCTTCACTATAGAGGCAATGGACACAACACCTATCCTCAACGCGCACCAAGTGCCTAAGGAGCGCCGAGGCTCCCTCGAACGCTCCAGAAAGGGCAGAACTCCCGTTACAGGGCCTCGAAAGGGCTCTGTAATTTAATCTCTGTAATTTACATAATCACTACTTCTGTTTCTGTACACACGGCACCTATTGACCTCCAATATGGATACAAAAATCATACA
Source organism: Dermacentor variabilis (assembly GCF_050947875.1). NCBI lineage: Eukaryota > Metazoa > Arthropoda > Arachnida > Ixodida > Ixodidae > Dermacentor > Dermacentor variabilis. Next base: position 106,330,445 of record NC_134575.1, read on the forward strand.
ATGGAACGTCAGAGGTCTTCTTAGGAACCTTGATGATGTTCAAGAGATTATCCACAAACACAATCCAATAGTGCTGTGTCTACAGGAAACACACCTAAAATCACAACACACAAACTTTCTCCGACAGCATGTTACTTTTCGCAAAGATCGCGATGATGCAATCGCATCATCGGGCGGTGTTGCAATTGTAATTCAAAAGAGCATAGCGTGTCAACATTTACAGCTGCGAACGGCCCTTGAGGCAGTGGCGGTTCGAGCTGTTCTCCTAAATAAACTCGTCACCATTTGCTCGCTTTAGATACCCCCACACTACAAACTAAGCAAACACGAATTTCAGTCCTTCATAGATGAATTGCCAGAACCTTATGTTGTTCTTGGGGATTTCAATGCGCATAACTGCCTGTGGGGCGACTCTCGTGTAGACGCGCGAGGTCGTCTTGTCGAACAGTTCCTTTTCTCTTCTGGTGCGTGTCTGCTGAATAAGAAGGCACCCACATATTATTCTCTAGCAAACAGAACCTTTTCTTCAATAGATCTTAGTATAGTTTCCCCGTCCATACTGCCTGAACTCGATTGGGAAGTTACGAACAATCCTTACGGAAGCGACCACTTCCCTATACTATTAAGAACACCTAAAGAAAACGAATATCCACCACAGGCTCCCAGGTGGGAGATTGACACAGCAGACTGGGAGAAATTCCGAAACTTAACTAGTATCTCATGGGCTGACATGTCTCCGTTAGGAATTGATGCTGCAGTGGAATTTTTCACAGCTTTCATAATAGATGCCGCATATAAATGCATATCACAAGTAAATGGCTTGGCATGTAAACGGCGTGTCCCGTGGTGGAACGACGATTGTAGGATCGCTCGAAAGAAAGAAAACAAAGCGTGGGGGTTGCTACGCGCCTCCCCCACTGCGGAGAATCTTATCAACTTTAAAAAAGTAAAATCACAAGGCAGGCGAACCCGCCGACAGGCTAGAAGAGAGAGCTGGCAGAAGTTTTTATCCCGTATCAACTCGTATACAGACGAGGCCAAAGTCTGGAACAGGGTTAATAGAATAAAAGGGCGACAAACATATCCAGTTCCTTTGGTAAACACACAAGGTGAAACACTGAAAGATCAGGCAGACTCACTTGGGCAACACTTTGAGAGCGTGTCGAGTTCAAACCATTATTCGCAATCCTTTTTGAAATACAAACAAATAGAAGAATGTAAGCCAATAATACGAAAATCTAGACATAATGAGCCTTATAACAGGCCTTTCAATATTACTGAGTTGACAGCTGCCTTGAACACATGCAAAAGCACTGCACCGGGACCTGATAGAGTCATGTATGATATGATCAGAAACTTACATACTGACACCAAACTTACACTACTCACACTTTTCAACGCTATTTGGGCTACGGGATACCTCCCATCCACATGGAAAGAAGCGATTGTGGTCCCTGTTCTTAAGCAGGGTAAAGACCCGCCCTTGGCGGCAAGTTACCGTCCGATAGCTCTAACAAGCTGTCTGTGTAAGATTTTTGAAAAAATGGTTAACCGCAGACTTGTACATTTCCTTGAACTCAGCAATATGTTCGATCCCTTTCAGTGTGGCTTTATAGAAGGGCGGTCCACAATCGATCACCTTGTGCGCATTGAAGGAAATATCCGCGATGCATTTATACATAAACAGTATTTCCTATCGATCTTCCTTGACATGGAAAAAGCGTATGACATGGCATGGCGTTACGGGATCTTGCGAGACCTGTCGGAAATGGGCATCCGTGGAAATATGCTGAACATAATTGAAAGCTATTTGTCAAACCGTACCTTCCGTGTAAAAGTTGGTAATGCACTGTCACGTCCTTTTACCCAGGAAACTGGTGTACCCCAGGGAGGCGTGCTCAGCTGCACTCTCTTCATCGTTAAGATGAACACACCACGTGCTTCACTACCACCTGCCATTTTTTATTCCGTATACGTAGACGATATACAAATAGGCTTCAAATCCTGCAACCTCACAGTATGCGAAAGACAGATACAGCAGGGCTTAAACAAAGTGTCCAAATGGGCAGACCAAAACGAATTTAAGGTCAACCCCCACAAAAGTTCTTGTGTTCTCTTCACAAGAAAGAGAGGCCTGGTCCCAGATCCTTGTGTAGAACTGGGCGGACAACAAATTCCTGTCAACAAAGAACACAAATTCCTTGGTGTTATTCTTGACTCCAGGCTCACTTTCATTCCTCACCTAAAACATCTTAAAGAAAAATGTCTTAGAACAATGAACTTACTTAAAATCCTATCCCACACAACGTGGGGTAGCGACAGACAGTGTTTATTGAATATTTACAAGAGCCTAGTTCGATCACGGTTAGATTACGGTGCCGTAGTATATCACTCTGCCGCACCGAGCGCACTTAAGATGTTAGACCCCGTTCACCATCTGGGTATCCGTCTGGCCACTGGCGCATTTAGAACAAGCCCTGTTGAAAGTCTATATGTAGAGTCAGATGAGTGGCCACTCCATCTTCAGAGAACAAACATCAGCTTAACGTATTTTCTCAAGGTTCGCTCTAATAAGGAACATCCGTGTTTCGCAACTGTTAACGACTTGACGTGTGAAACACTTTTTCATAACAGACCCTCTATGAGACTTCCTTTTTCACTGCGTGCAAGAGAACTTAGCACGGGAATGGATGTCCCAGTTCTCGAACAACGCCTAATGCCTCCAGCTAAGCTAGTACCGCCCTGGGAGCGGCAACTGATAGAGTGTGACACATCCTTTACAGAGGTCACTAAACATGCGCCTGAGACACATATAAAAATGCACTTCTTGGAGCTCCAGTACAAGTACTCGTGCACAGAGTTTTACACAGACGCTTCTAAGTCGCATGCCGGGGTGTCCTACGCAGCCTTTGGCCCATCCTTCTCGGAATCCGGTGTACTGCACCCTGAAACAAGCATATTTACGGCTGAGGCCCATGCACTATTGTCGGCTGTGAAACATATCAGAAAATCAAATATTCAAAAAACAATTTTATTTACAGACTCCCTAAGCGTCGTAAAAGCCTTGAAGTCACACTGTAAACACAGAAACCCCGTAATTGCTGAGCTCTATTCCATTCTCTGTAGAGCGTATATGTCTAACCAGCATGTTATTATATGCTGGGTGCCTGGACATAGGGGCATCGAGGGTAACGTTCTAGCAGACCAGATGGCCACATCAATTTCATTGCATACAGTTAATCCTACAGCTTCGGTCCCTGTCACAGACCTGAAGCCTTTTTTAAGAAGGAAACTGCAAAACCACTGGCAACGTAAGTGGGACGCAGAAGTAAATAACAAGCTGCACGTGATAAAGCCACAGTTAGGTTCTTGGCCCTCCGTAACAAAATCACGGCGAACAGATGTCCTATTCTGTCGCCTCAGAATAGGACACACATTTGGCACACATAACTTTTTACTCACTGAAAATGATCCTCCAACCTGCGGTAGATGCGGGGAGAGGCTGACCGTCCTCCACGTCCTCCTGGAGTGTCGGGCAGCCGAATCTGAGAGAAGGAAACATTTTTCCCTAGCATACCGGCAGCAGATCCCCCTTCATCCTGTTATGTTACTTGGTCCAGAACCACTCTTTGACACCAACGCCGTCCTAGGTTTTTTGAAAGATGTTGTATTGCATGTTCTTAGCCCCACACGTTCGTAGCGGGTCCTCTCTTCAGAGGATGCCGCTGGTATAGCTCTTTGGTATAGCACATGCATCTAGGCCCTTGTGTTTCAAGGGCTCTGGCAAGGCAGCAGTGCTCCAAGTATTTTACCATCTTATATATTTCATATTTTGCATCATTCTTCTACGATGGATTTTAAATGTTCATAGTATTCGTCATTAGTCATCGCCATAATTTTATAGCACGTAGATTTTGCGCACTTTACAGCGAATATTTTTAGGCCACTTTACAGCCAAGTCACATCTTCCATAATACATCGTCAACATTACCACGTGTCATGGCGCTCTTTGGCCAAACCTGGCCCTTGCGCCACAAAACACCACACATCATCATCATCTTGTGTGAATAATTTTGTTATGTATATAACTTGCTTAATCAGTCGGTCAGCTTTGTTAGTTTGATTAGGTATTTCGTTTTGGTAATTACCTTTTTTATTCAGTTAGTTTAGTTGGTGTATTAGTTATTATTATGTTTTTAGCTTATTGGTTAAGTTGGCTTTGTTACTGCAGTTTGTTACGTTACTGATTTTTTAGTTAAATTAATGTAGATGTAGTTGTCAGATTAGTAAGTTTGGTTAGTCAGTCATTATTCGATAATTACTTTAGTAATAGCCTATTCGTTTGGTTGAGTTGGTTAGCTTTGTTAGTTTTGTGATTACATATTTGTTTGGTTATGTAATCAGTTGGTTAGCATTGTTTGTTTGAAACGCAGGTTTTTTTTGTTTTTTTTAACGAGCAATGACATAAAAGTGCGACGTGAACTTCCTGTGTACTTGGTCTCTAACGTTAGAGTAGTTGAAGTGTGCAATTTGAATTGTGAATAAGCCGCCATTGAGAATGTAGTTGAACCTGGAAATGAAACAAGGCGTTGTAGTTTCGAAATTGTTCGCGTTTAAGTTACTGAACACTATACAGAAACAGGGCTACGATTTGCACGTTGTGTCGACAATATTCAGATGCCAAAACAGGCAGTCGACCCTTGCGCAATAGCGAACGTACGCATAGAACAAGGTCTTGCATAGAACGCCTGTGGCGTCCGTTGGGCGTCTGCTCCCGTCTACCTTTTATAGTTGCTCTAGCGTCGTGGTGCGTTCACTACGCGGAAGTCTTGTGACCAGATGAAAAGTATTTATGGACCCTGATAAAACTTATTTTAAAAAGTAGTTTAGAAAACGAATTGCGCTGGCACAAATAATCGTTATCATTATCAATGTTACCACTATCGCCATGGGCATCGGCATTGTTTACATGGCGGCCTTCGCAAAAGCAGTGGCGTTTACGATCGCGTGTGTGCCTCGTGCGTTTTCGCGGTTATACATTGCCGCCAGCGTCCCGTGAAGATTGTCGACTGCATCTGACACAACGAAGCACTGTGCGATCGTTGTTGACGGACGACTACGCGCGTACGTCGTTCGGCCGGCCGCAAGACTTTAGGCGACGACGATGCCGACCGCCGAGATGCCGGCTGCCGCGATCGAACCGCAAAAACTCAAAGCCGTCGTCGCCGTGCTTAGCATCGTGGTGAACGACTACTTGAGCAAAGTGAACACTCTCCTGCAGGCGGTGCAGCGACAGCGGAAGTTGCTCCACATTCTGGCTGCGATTCGGCAAAAGAAAAGGGTGACAAACCTTCTCAATCTCCTTCGCATAACGGTTTACGTTGTCGCGAACGGGCATTTCTTAGCTGATCCGCTGGAAGGTGTCCAGTTAGCGTCGACGTCTTGTGGTGGAAGCTGTGGTTGTGTACGCAGTGATTTGAAACTGGAAATTTGCCGCACTTTCGTCGTCAAGCACGTAATGCAGAGCGTACAAAAAATGCAGTCCACGGGACGTATTCTCGGACGATCACTTTCGCGTGACGCGAGCGGTTTTGCTCAACCAGCCAATCAGCTCACCCGGTCTTGCTCTACCAACGCGCACTGAAAGTAATATCTCCGAAAGTGACCGTCCGCGAATACGTCTCCAGGAGCAGAGTTAACTGCGCTTCAGGTCCAGACAGGGCTAGAAATTAACGATACAACCGTCGGACTACGAAAAGACAGTTGCAGTCTAGCGTTTGTCCGGTCCGCGTATTCTTTTTCCTGTCGTGTAACGCTTATTACTTTATTTCAGCATACTGTTGGCCCTCAGGCCGTTACAGGGGTGGGTTACAGTAAAATATTAATGCAAATCACCCGTACAGCATTACATAAAGTACGTAATTCAACTTTTATTTAAAAGTGTAGTTTAGTGATGCAGTGGTGCATCGGTGCAATTAGTACGTCAATTTTACGCAATTGCTGCAGTAACGCAATCAAATTTTAGTTAACACAACATGAACATGAAAAAATAATATCAGCTTTGTAAAGCATTTAGTACCTCAATTTCTTTTAGTTAGCACAATGTGAACATGAAAAAATAATATCAGCTTTGCAAAGCAATTAGCACATCAATTTTTTTTACTTAACACAACATAAACATTGAAAAATTATGTCGGCATTGTAAGCCAGACTACCAAAAAAATTTCTTGAGCCCTTTCGCAAAATTTTCTAATGACCTACTTCGGAACAGAGATCATGGCAATGAATTCCATTGTCGAGTTGTTTTGGGGAAAAAATTTATTTGCATATACATTGATACACTGTTGACGTACTTCATACGTATGTTTAATTATTCCTCTGAGAATTCTTCCTCGGTGCTGTGTTAAGTATTGTGTTATATCTATGTATAGCTTACTTTTTGACATTAAGTAAAAGAATTTTAGCCTAGCTAGTTGTCGACATTCTGCTAATGTGGGAAGTTCTAATAGACGTAACATTTTTGTTACTGACTCCCTTGAGAAGTATTTTCAAAGAATGAACCTAGCGGCCCTCTTCTGTACTCTCTCTAGCATTTTGATGGGCCCAATTTCGGAAAAGTCCCATGTAATGTTTGCATATTCCAAAGGTGGCTGTAGTATGTTAAGTATGCTGTTAGTTTAACCGGGGTGGTAGCAAGCTTCAATTTCAGTCGTAGGTACCGCAACATTTTTTCCACTACTGAACAAGTGTTTTCAATATGTATCTTCCATTCTAAATTGCTTGATATAGTTCTATTTTATTGCATCAACTGTAGAGAGAGGGGTAGAGCCTACTGTATAATTGTAAATGAGCATGTCTTTACTCTTATTTGTCACACGTAGAGCAACAGTTTTGGATTTATTTATTTCCATTTTCAAAGTAGCACACCAATCACTGATGACTGCAGCAGTGTCATTAAGTGCTTTCTGGTCATATGCATTGTTTATAACTTTATAAATTAAGCAGTCATATGCAAAAAGTTGTACCATTGTGTTGATCAATGTTACATGTAATATCATTTATATAGATTAAATATAGTACTGCGCCTGTGACAGAGCCTTGCGGAACTCCTGAAGTAACTTGTAATTGATCAGATTTGTAACCATTTACTTCCACACATTGTGTTCGTCCAGTCAGGTATACGCTCCTCCATTGTACAATGTTATTGTTTATGCCAAGGTACACTCATTTTTGTATTAATTCAGGGTGCGGAACCTTGTCAAAGGCTTTTGAAAAATCTAGGCATATTGCATCAACCTAGCTTCTGTTACTTAAAGCATCATAACTTGCATCATGCATCATAACTTGTTTAATCAGGTATCCCATCTTAACAGCTTTATTAGCTAAGCAGCACAGAAATTCGCATTCGCGCGAGGACAAACAAAATATGCAAAAAGAGTGCTGCTTTTGTGCATGCTGGTTAGCTAACATGGATTCCTAATTCCAACTCACCGCGTGCAGCATTTTATTAAAGTTACAGCATCAATTGAGCATGGGAGAATTTGGCACACTTTAGGAAATGCAGCATTTGTGAAACAGCCACCTGTCCTCCAGAAAAGGAGGCCAACAGACAATACATTTTCTTTACATGTGCGTGCACTGAGTCACACCAAATAGGCTTCAGCGCATGCCAGAAACTTGTTCGTCGAAACTGTTTCTCATTTCCTGGTCACTTTTGCCACCTTCTCGTTGACAGCAGAGCAAGCCTTACATAAACAGTCAGGTGCGTGGCAAGTTTTGTAAATCTGCCCTCCGCTTATCCAGACGTATTTGTGTTGTGCAGGAGAGACCGACCACGCTTCCTCGCGTTCCCGTCAACTGCTGCCCCGCGGTGCGCACCCTGCTGCTCGACTACCTGCACGACGAGACGCTGGCCTTCGAGCGCCACTTCCGGATCAGCCGCAGCACCTTCCGGCGCATCTCGTCCATCTTTACGCGGCCCCGGGTGTCGGGCTGGGCACGCGAGCTCGAGCTGCTCATCTTCCTTCACTGGCTCGCCATGGGGACGTCGTACCGCGCCATTGCCAGTCAGTCGCTGCCTTTGCTCAACCACCCATCATAACCCGAGCTGCGCTCACCCTATCAATATGTGATGTGGACAAGTATGACGAGTCGTACTCGTCTGCGCCGCAGTTTCCATTGCTTCAATCCCCTCGAGCAAGTCGCATGTCTGCTCGTCCCAATGCCTACTACCAAGTTTGGGCATTTGAGCATATTGCTTTGTATCGTGCGTTTGTTTTGCTGTTGTGCATTGAGAGAATATTATTGAAGATGCTTGAGTACTGTCAGAGAAACTGTCTTTATGCAAGAAACAGTTTGCTATTCATTGTCTTCATTTTGTACAAGGAATAGCACATATTGTGAGCACTTCATGTGCTTCATCTTCCTCATCTCTACGTGCACATCATCATCTGTTGTTGTCGGCTTGTTCGCTCGGCGCAGCTCATGATTAGAGAATAAAGTACGCCGGTTGCTGGTTGAAAAACGGTCTTGCATAAGTGGTGGAGGTTCACTGTGTTTAATTAGTGCACTATGTGCAAACTCTCTGAGAAGTAAAAAAGAAAAACTTTTGGAATATTTTTTCTTGTTTTACACCACATGTTTTGCAAGTTAAACGGTTAAAGAAATACAGACACATTATCTTGAGGTTGTACAAACTCACTGCCACACGTGACTCTCTTGTAAAAGGATGACACTTGTCGAACACAAAGATTGGGAAACACTTACAAAATAATTAAATATGATGCTGAAGTTCGTCTCGAAGTGCCGCCCTAGTGTTGTCCTCGTTATTTAGCGCCACGACACAGAGCAAAATTTGGCGACGTCGTCTTGCAACAGAACTAGGTATGATGACATCACTCATAAAATATCACCACAGTGCTGCACGCATGTCTTCTGGCTGGCACAGAGTGGGCCATGTCATGACATCATGACACATCCACCACCAGGATACTAAAGCCTAAATCAGTTTTTATAAATAAGTATTATGTGTAGTAAGTAATTTATGGCTCTCTCAAGCTTGCCAGTACTCTATCTAGGGTTTAGAACTCCACCTAAATGAATACTGACATGGTAGGTCCAACTGTTCCTTCTATTTATTTATTTATTTTGTGCTAGCTGAAGGTCCTATATCTCTAAATCCCAGAAAAAATATTGCAAGCCTCAGAATGCCCTAATCAGTTTCGTATAATAGCTTTTCTGCAGCCAGTTTCGGTTTCGTCTCTACAGTGTTGTGATGTGTCACAGAAGGTGGTCACATGGGCGCAGGATATTGCAAGGTTTCAACTCTTACTCACTCTATCATCTGCTGTGCTGCCGCATTTGCCCTCACCGTCGCAATGTCCTGCTCCCATGCAATCACCTTTTGCTTCATGATGTCCCGACACTATAGAAATGAAACTAGAATAAGCTGTTGAAAAGATATTACTATATTGCATTTGTTTGGGGTACTCTGAGGCTTGCGAGTATTTTGTCTAGATTTCATAGGCCCCAGACCTTTATTTAATGCAAAGAATGAGGAGTTGAAAATATGTCAGTACTCGTTTAAGCTCTATGCCTGAGTACACCCTCCTGGCTGCCAATACACACTCCTGGTTTCAAGAATTCAAGAATGTTGAATGATGTAAAAATTCTAGCAGAAAACTTCAATGTTGATTATGTGCTGTCTCTAAGGAACAATGACGGCGATGTAGAGGCTGTTTTTCCTGAGGAACAATAAGTATCCTAATTAGTATTATTAAGTTTTGGTTGATTTTCCAAATTTAAAGAACTCCTAAATGGGCAGTTGCATATCGCTAATAATTAGTATTTTAAATTAATCCTGGCAATTTTTTACTTAGACAGAGAATAACTGTGTTGCTCTTTGGAAAAACACCCAACGCATGTAAGGTTTAGCAGTAATTTTCCAACATGACACACCTTGTACTTTTCTGCCAAGAGTACTATGTGCTCAACAATGCGCCCCAAAACTTTAAGCAAAAGAAATTTACGCAGGATCAGTGAAATTGTCATTGTGTTTACTCTTTAAAGGGTGTAAAGTTCTTGAGGGTGCTCGCAGAAGCCTACACAGTGGCTTCAAATACTGTGTCTGTTCCATTATAAAAGGCGAACAAATATATTAAGACGTCATTATAACGAAGTTGAAGGGTGAGCCAGAGTTACTTCACTACATGTATTACTTTGATATATGCATTATTTCATGTACCGCACTATGAATCTGTATAGGCACATTAAGGGAAATTTCACTTCGTTATATCCATCATTTCATTATATCCAGTTTCTTTTTTTTAATGAGGTTTGACTGTATTATGTATAAGTATGCAGCTTATGTGAAATCGCTATAGCATTTATGAGATTTTGCAAAGGTGATGTTCAGAAGCCGGTATAATTCAGAGTGTATAATAAGTCAACCTTGTCTGCTTAAGATGTCCCAGTCTGTGGAGTTTGCAGATTTGTGATGTGATCTTTTATAGTTGAGTAATGAAGTTATGAACTCAATGCCTAATTTATTCTTAAATTTTAGATCTTTGGCAGTATCTGTAAACAGGGAACTGGTGGCCTAAATAAAAGAATTTCTCCTAGCATTCAAGGATGTAGCTTTTTTTTTTTTTTTTTTTTTCAATGTGGACATCTTCATCAAAATTGGTCAAGTGGGTGCCAAGCAAAGTGACTTCCTCATTTATGTTTATTTAGATAGAAGTTGCCTAGGTAAAAATTCCTCATAATTTCAAGTAATTTTGAGTAATCTTCTATACTTAGTGTTATGAATCTTGATCTGTTGCCATTTGTTCAGTGGTCGTGCATTCAACCATGTGGTCCTGGTTCCACGCAGATACTTTTGGCATACCACGCTCAACTATTCACGGCGTGGTGTACCGTTACGTGAACAACTTTGCCGGCCAACTCAGCATGCTGATCCAGCCACCCCAGACCGAGGCAAAGTTGCGCGCCGTGGCCGAGGGTTTCTCGGAGCTGTGCTCCAGCGAAAGCTTTGGTGCTGCCGCGGGGGTGGTCGACACTTGCTGCATCACGACGGCGTCGGGCGAGACCTCCGTTCTTGTGCAGGTGAGCAAAATTTCCACAACTCAGAAGCAAAAAAAGAAAACTGCATGCAAGAAGTGCAAGCTCAAAAAAAAAAAAAGTTACGCTGATCCAACACGCATGTCGGAATCTATGTGTAGCAGTGGTTAAGTAAGGGCACTAGAACAACTACCCGTGATGCTTACAATTTTGCTTGCTTTCATCCTATGCAATGTGTAATCTCATGGAATGTTTTATGTTTGCGCACCACAAAAGTCACGACTTCATTGCAGTTGTTTTTGATCTGCGGTGCTTCCTACGAGATAGCTACTTCATATGTTACAACTTTTGCACGTGAGATTATGTCATATTGTGTATTTATTAATTTTGATCCTTCATGCTTCCTATGTGACATACTATGTTTTGGCCACAAGCGATGCACTGTGGCCGCCGGTCTTGGAAATGTGTCTCTCCGCTAGATTTGTGGCTAAAAGATTTAGATCTGAGACTACTCACAAGGTAATGTTATATAATATACTGCGACATAAAAGCATAAGCACTAATGTTACGTTGAATTACCTGATGCATTATTATACCTTTCATTTGTATGTGACAAGGTGTCTTTATTTAGCTGCAAATGCAGGCTCTGAGAGAAGTCTTCCTAGTGTTCACAGTGTTGCTTGCTACGTATACAACAGACTGTAGAAACTCTGTGTCATTGTGTACACCTGAACGGTGCATTTACAAACATTTAATTGTGCTGCCTTGAACAGTCTGCCAACTCTTGTTGCGACAACCGTGGTGCTAGAGAAGCACTTGAGCATGTCCTATTTAGATTGTCCAGCCTGTGGAGATGAAAGTCATTTTGGAAGGTGAAATAGCACCACTGGTATGGAGAAGCACTTCAGGTCTCATCTCTTGTCTGTCTAACGCAGTAACAACCAAATGAAGCCAATAGTCAGTGAAGCATTTACGTTTCCCACATGTAAAACTGAATTTGTAAGTATGAAAAGGGATAAGTAAAGTATTGTGGGGTTAACCGTGTTTTTTCCTTGAAATGTTTCATTTGGTCATCATTGTTTCCATGGCATTAGGAGTCGTAAGAGTCGCTTTGAGGTTTGTGTGTTTTTTTCCCCATATGGAGGTGGCTGTGTTTCAGCCTTCACAAAATATCTATGAGGCAAAAATGTTCCCATCGTGGACTTTGTTGTGAGTGCTAATTTTGATGCATTAAATTCTGTGCAACACAAACAGGGAGTAATGAAGTCTTTATTGAACCAGAATTTGTGATACAGGGATTAAACTGTGCAACAATAGAGTGCTTTAGCATAGCATCACAGTCTTACTGTTAAAGGCTGCCGTGACTGCGCATGCACAATTTGCCAGGAGGGCTCCGACCAGTTACCGTGGTTGTGTAACTGCATGGCAGTGCCCAGGCTTTGAGCTTCGATCCTGATGCGCTCGGATTACTTGATCTCACTCGTGACAGCAAGAAATATGTGGCAAAATCGGCCATTGCTTAGTCTTACCTCATGCCGAGGGCAAATTAAAACGGATGTTTTGTCATTGATATTGAGACTGCACGTTTGTTTCAACCTAGGGAAGTGGCAGCAAAGCAGGAAAGCATGTTGATTTCCCCCTAACAAATGGCACCACATCATTCAGCATTGAACAGTGCTGTGGTTCCCATGTGGTAAGTGGAACTCGACACACTTTCACGCCTCGGTGCCGTCTGCCAGAACTCTGTAAACGCCATGCATGCACTGTCATAGTAGCCGGTATTGCTAACTTATAAGGTGGTAACGCCGCGCTAAAACTCTACAATTTCAGCCTGCCCGGAATGCCACTGTTGTCCGCGAGCTGATTTAGCGAGAGCACCGTCCATTGTTTTCTGACCAGCCCCTTGTCCCAGGCCCTGTGTGATTCCCGTGGCCACTTCCTCGACTTCTCCGTGGGATACCCTGCAAACATGGAGCCAGCCGACGTCTTCCGGGCCAGTCCCCTTTATGAGAAAGCCAGCTACCCACCGCAGGTGAGTACATCCAGTGCATATGTGCGGCTCGACACGATCCTAAAAAGCACATTATGCTAAACATGGCAAACAGCATAGGGGATGGCACAAGTGATTAGAACTGGACAGATGCGCTGCTCTTAACATCAGAGCTGTTCACTAAGCCAACGCAAACCCACTGGTATATTCTAATTCATATATAGGCAGCACCATGGAAGCTGTGGAAGTAGTGCAATCATAGCCTTCTCACTCTGCACACTTCGCAGCGCTGTTGTTTTCGACCTGCCATACTTTCCATGGAATGACTACTTTGTATATTGCAACTACAGATTGTGGACATAAGGTTACGTAAAATCGCAAATTATTTTTGCGCCCTTCAGCACACAATGCAGTATGTCTTGGTCGCTTGCCCTGTGGCTATAGGTTGCATGAGCATGCCACATCGCTCGTTTCGTGATGAATAGGGTCCGATCTACGACACCTTCCGTGTGATAATTGCATCATACGTGATGTACTATCTTTTGGTCGTGAATGCGAAAGGTATGAGCAGTAGCTCTAGCCTTCATAGCATTGCCTGCCATCTACAGTGAAATCTCGATATAACGAACCTCAGTGGACCGCAGTAAATTGTTCGTTATTCCGAAAGGTTGTCATTGAAAGCCACAAATTTATCCAGTCCACCCATCAGTTCACAAGTCGTCACCAAAACGTCACTGAAGTAGACATTAATAAAATTGTTCGACGGCATGATTCGAACACAGGACTTCTAGCACAGATGCCTGGTATTGAAACCATTACGAGACGGACGCATACACTGACAAGCGATGTGAAACGCCCTTATGAATTTATCACGGGCATGCCAGTGCCTTGAGACGCTTCGTGCCTTTCGATTTGGTAACCTCGACAAGCTCAATCGTTGCAATTAGTAGTGATTATGCTTGTTCGCAGCGTCTTCTGCACTTCAAAGACTATAGATTGCTCTGAAATTTATGACAATGAAGGCATACAAAGTGTAATATAAAAATACACGAGAACATCTGAATCCACAAGCACGAAGATCAGGCAAATCCATGTAGTACTTCCCATCATTCCCATGGCGGGTCAATGACTGCAGTGCCAGAGTTCCCTCTAGTACAATGTAGCAAACTTTTATGTTCTCAGTGAGCAATTTCCCGCTACTTTCTTTTTCTTAATCCAGTATAGGTACATCCATTGTTTGGTGCTAACACGAACATGAGCATACGCCATGCCTTTCTTTAATATGCTTCTTAACGTTCCCTTTCCATTCCAGTCAACTTGCCAGTATCTAGCATCAACAGGTTCGTAAACGAAAGCTTCATGACATTAGCGTAGCGGCGCGCACGCGCGAGCATCTCAGTGCACACTTTCTGCTACTCACCGCAAACATCACAGCCCCGACGTCGTAGCAGAAATCTTCCTCGCGGAAGTGCTTGCTGCACACTCGAGTTGTAGCCGGTGGCTGCTTGCCAGTTATAAGTTTCACAATCCAAACTTTGCGCAGCTTCTTGACCTGTGGGTACATGGGAAGGCTGACACCGGGTTCCGTTCTGTACGTCCAGCGTTGCAGTACCGGGCAGCAGCCTACAGTGTTGGGGGCCTTGAAAGGCAGCCACTACCTATTATAGTGCTATCAAGGGTTGTTAAGCAGACACCCAAAGCGCAAAAACCTCTGCACTTAATCAGAACCGCAGTGCAGGTGGGACATTAAACTTTCGTTTTCAGCTCACTTTGCGACTTTTTAAGCAGCCAACAGGGCCGCTTTGTCTACGTGATTCCTCATACCACATCACGCCAACGGTGCCGCCAGCTTTTCGAGTGGTGGAGCTTGCCCTCAATATCGAACGACGCATTGGCACTCTGTCGCTTTTCCCCGATCCGGCGAGGCTGGCAGAGTGCCAAGTGCCAAGCCAGCACGTGTGATGCATAGCGAAAGAGCAGTTGAGTGAAATAAAGCCAAGGGCAACTGCAAAAAGTATGAAAGCAGCCAAAAGCTGCCACGGGTACCTTTTCTAGCTTTCACTACATTGCCAGCCTTGCGCACCTCTCTCCTGTCGTCCTTCTACACCTCCGGAACTTGAATGGAGCGCCCCTCATTCTGCACAGTTCTGCCAACTAAGTCGCTCGTGCTTGTCTTTGTTGGGTGCGTCGAAGTCATTCCTGGCCATGTGGTTTCTCAGCCTTGTTTGACTCGCTGCCAAAACGGGAGATGACTGATCCACCCACTGATTGGCAGCAGTGCATGATCAAGCAAAGAAAGTGCACCGCTATAGAAGAAGAAAGCAGAGTGCTATAGATTTGTAAATGAAGTGCTCCTAACAGATGAGGCGATCTTCGCGAAGTGCTTGCGTCCGATAGCGACTGCGACGACGGCAGCGATGACGCAGTAGGGCAGGCTGCCTCGACGTTGTCCTCAGAGGAGGCGCTGCAGATGATTCACTCCCTCCGGGGCTTTGTTCTCGCGAGGGACTGATCTTTCACACATGGACAACCTCTACAAAATAGCGATGAGCGTAATGAATTTCCTGGTTGGACACAGCAAGCGAATGAAGCATACTGACTTTTTCTCAGTGAACAAGATTACTTTTTGCTCATGAAATAAAGTAAAAGTGACGTTTATTGTTTGTGGCAAATTAATTAGGCTAGCTATAACGGCATGTAGTGCAGTAGAACCTCGTTGATAGTTTAAGATAGATAGATTTCTGAAAAGTTCCTTAATCTGAAAAGTTTGTTAATGTGGTGTTCATCACAACAATGTTTCACTGTATGAAGTGGAGCAGAGCGCAGCTGAGGACACTTGATGCTTGTCAAGTTATGGCATCCACAATAACTGGAGACGTTCCAACACCTGGAAAGAGAAACGAGCCTTGATAACTCTGGACAAAGCAGCTAATAGTGAAAGCTCAGGCATCTGCTGTAAAACTGGAGTGCCGAGTTACACAAAGAAGAGACAAACAACCAGATGTATGATCAGTCAAAAGTGACCTTTATTGTTTGTGCCAACTTAAATAGGCTAGCTATGGCGTCATTGAGTGCATTAGAACCTCATGGATAGGATCCTGTTTCTTTTGATATCCTGGTGCCAGTGTTCTTGAGCGAGAGCAGAAAAAATCACCGAGTACAGTTATGCTTCTTTTTTACCGGTTAATGCACTCTCAAAAAACATGATTTTTGGGCACCAACAATTAGTACATCGCCAAACTTTGATTGTATGATACATTCTCCAGCTACTAGACACCACGCGAACAAAGAAAGGCACAAGGCCCACAAGGTGCTCGCCACAGCAGCTTCCCAGCAGTACTCACCTGCCCGTGTCCCTTGAAAATTTCAGCACACACTCAGTTTCCCCTTCCACAGTACCAGCAAATCTGCTCGCAGGTCTTCATACATGACATTCACAGATATTGCCGCCAACGCTATTGTGATAATCATCTGCAGAGATCTGTTTCACAGCACTTGTGGCGTGGTGCTGTTGAAAGCGTACTGCATGCTTTTATAGGGGATAGTCCAAACACGTCGCCGGTCTCTGCAGCAGGCATTGTAAAGCGAGCGTCATGTTTTGCTCTGGCATGGCCCACCAGCTTGACTTCCTTTCGATTTCCCATCAGCGTGTTAAAGCACTGTGCAATAGAAAAACAACAATACGCCTCGCGAGCTGCTTTGCCCCATCAGAACAGCATGCGTCTGTGTCTCATGCCACAAACCATCCCCATCTTAAACACTGTGCTATAGGAAAATGACAAAGCGCCTCCCGGGCCACTCAGGCCTAACCTGCTCTGGGCACATCGGCAGCTCGTGTGACGATTCTTGCCAAGTAGGCACTTCAAAACTTCCCACGAAAATGCCCCACCCGAAGAGGCTACTGACTCAGCTGAATTCTAGAAGCTCATAACGTAAGGTTTCCGAAGCCACAAAAATGACAACACATGTTGGCGTCTCGTGCTGCAACGATTTGCTCAACACTTTGCATTGCATAGATGTCAACTTCAGTTAAGTCGGCCAATTTTCTTGTTGACTTTAGATTGTGCATTTTCCAGGTTAGTATGTTGTATCTAAATTTTTTTTCCCCACCAGATCGTATCATTGAGATTCCACGCTATGTGTTAACGATAATAACTGTGAAGATTTATGCAATGCCTAGGGGCTCAGTTCCTGCTTGCGTTAGCGCTCTGTTATCACTTGCTTGATTGCATGTCAAATGCAGCGACCTGCGTTTTTATTTCTAAAACACACGAAGGCTTTGTGCTTACTGCTCCTTTGTTTGCAAAACAGGGTTGCATTTTTGGGGGCTGGATCGTTCAAAAATATGGGTGCCATGGGGAACTTCAAATAATTGAGCAAATCCTAAAAATCAGGCTTCCAAAAGAAATCCCGTGAATTTTCTTGAAGCAGGGCTTGACTGTACAGTATATGGCTTTGTTATCAGCCATGTTACCTGAGGCATTTTTATGAAATGCTCTTGGGCAACCATGGTAGCAGCTGCACAGCTTAAAATCTTGTATGGTAGTTGATGCCGCGGATCCCAAAGGAAATACAGTTAAACCTCGATTTAACAAGGTCTGTAAAATTGGCACTGGGCTCGCAGGCTGCACGTGCTCTGAGCTGCACTGACAGCCGTGACCACACTAGGAAAAGATACGCAAATCGACCTGCTCCCTTGCCCTTCTTGTGCGAGAAAACACTCAACTAGCCTCAAAAACTCATCAAAGCACCGTCCTCAGCTCATGCTTGCATACTTTCACTCACAACCAAAGCGTACGGCGTGCGGGACGCTATAGGATGTTATCGCGCTTGTACTTTATACTGAATGTGGTGCTGCTCCACTTCAACGGTCAGCCTTGGTGCGATTTGAGAGGCTCGTCCGCAAGCAGCCGCTTGTATTTCAACCACTTGACCATCTGCATCCATGGAAGTTTCCATTTATTGTGTTGGTGTACCTTTGCGGCAGCAGTGAAATTTCGTTCAATATCGAGGTTTCTAAATACATGGTGTTCCATGAACAAGAAGTTATCTAAAGTAAAGTACTTTGCTACATGGATAATTTTGTTATATTGAAGTTCATTATATTGAGGTCTAACTGTATCAAATTATGTGGAGTTTCAAAGCATTTTGGGTTTCTCCCATGCGCCATTCAGGGATACTTCCTAATTGCGGGAGAAGGCTACCCGTGCCTGATGGAACCCTTGACGGTGCTATCGCCCTTCCGCAAGCCACTCCAAGATGAAGCCGAAGCCAGCTTCAACGCCATCTGCAACAGAGCCCTGACGGTGTTGCACGATGCGCTGACCCAGATAACAGGCCGATGGAGGCTCGTGTTCGAGAGGCGCCTGCAAACGGTCAGACAGCGGACGGCAAAGGTACGTGGAAACCTGTAGTGGGCGGGTGTGGGCACCGCATGTTGAAGGAGCCCGCTTTCCTACAAAACTACTAGAGGTAACTCTGGTGGTAGCATCATTTCAGCCACCGTGGGAATGGGGGTTAGTATGTGGGTTTGTCCAATCTTTGTGCTTGTGGCTTCAGACATTCTTGTGGATTTATTTACTACGTTCTGTCTGCCTTCGTTGGCCTAAATTTTCAAAGCAATCCATACTTTTTCTAAATGCACAAGGCAATTGCACTCTGCGAGCACACGATTGCTACTTAATTGCTGTGGTTCCTGCCTGTTGAGAGCCCCAAATCAAAATGTGTGAAGCGTCCTAACGCTTGCTTCTTGCTTGCAAGAAGTTATATAAAGGGTACGAACCATTTCCTTATAGAAGTAAAAAAAATGCATTTGACATTAAAATGCACCATTTCGAAAATACTTGCAGCAGAAAGTATTTCAGTTCGTTCAGCCAAAGTGGAGTTATTGACAATCAAAGGTCGCCTTTGATCCCCTTCGTGCCGGAACCAAGGCATTTTGCCATGCCGTAGCGCTGGATCGGAGCCGATCAGATCTTGCGACCGCAAATATAATGCAAGGGGGGACATTTGGTCTCTCCAAAAGAGGTAAATAAGATCTGCATATTCTGATCATACATGTCATGAACCTGAATATAATGAAGGGCGGGTCCCGAGGCTGGAAATTTAAAAGAACTTCCCATTGAAATTCATGCAAATACAGTAATTGTCATCTCAAATTTGCTGTATAGCATTGATTTGCATCATTTGCCTTCTTATTTCAAGCATTGTATTGTTTTCAGCACGTTACAAATAAAATTAATTCTTTTAAAAATATCTGCCATAGTCACCTACGGTAAGTGTCACTGCCTGAAAGCCATTCAGATCTAGCGGTGTGCATACTTGCACAATATTAAGACTTATTCATGCAAATTGTGCGTGACTAATGAAGTATTTGCCAACTTAAAACAATGTACTGTTCTTACAAAGTGTTTTATGTCTAGCACGCAACACAGCTGAACCACAAGAAACAACAAAATAGAACCTGTAGTTTGCTTTTTCAACGAAGCCATGGCAAATTGTTGGAAAATCCATCATTCCCACTCAATGTCTGAACAACTATGGGCCAGATTTCCCCATGCTAATTTTAGTAGGAAGCTCTATGGTGCGGCATAGTTTCTTAATCCACCCACCATGGCTCTGAGTGGCTCTGGCTAACACTGGCTCCTGCTCCTAGGGCTAGACATAGACATAGCAAACATAAACACCCAAGTTAGTGTGCAGCTTGATAGCCGTCACTGTAGCACAATTGGTAGTGCAATGCACAGGTTATGCAGAGGTTGTGGATTTCAGCTCCCACTGGCGACAAGTTATCGTTTCGTCCATTTTAATTTCCCTTTTCTTTGTTATTTCCTACATTTAAACTACAGCTAATGTCCCCAATGCTTTCCTTGGCTTCATTGTCTGTTAGCTTTATGCGGTCATAATTAACAAAGTAGAGCCCCTCTGTTTCCCTTCTTCTTTTGTTTCTTAACGTAATTTAGTGCTGTAAATTTAAAGTATAAATTAGTGCTGTAAAAAAATTAAACCCATTGTAGCGGCTCCTTTCTCTCCCTCGGTGGCAGACCCGGTTGGCCGAAAGTGTTGCATGTTTGGATGACGTCCGGATCACCACGCCATAGGCATCAAAACAAGGCCTTACAGCCCTTGGGACGTGTCGTGGGCTAGGCCGACAGGTAGATGACCATCCAGAAAAATTGTGGTTTCACCATAAGGGCCTAGCAATGAATGCAATAGCAGCATGTTATAATATCGTACGAAGTGTAAGACTCGTAGCTGTAGTGGGGGTAATTGAAGTAAATGTAAGCTAAATAAAATTAGTTGTTGGGCTAGGGGTCCTCTGCTTGAATCCTGCCATCAGACAATTTTATTTATGTTTATTAATTAAAGCAAACATCTTCCTTAGCGACATTGCGACCACTTTTCCGAATCGGGCATGCTTCAAACCTCTCTCCTGTGCCAATCCCAGAGGTAGTGCACAGCTGCGCAATATAATTACATCATTTTCGGATTTGAGCTCTGTTATTGTTTTGCACTTTTAATATTTAAGTCTGAGAAGATTTAAGATGAAAGGCATGTGCTGTCGGTGTTTTGTTTCATGACATTTGTTTGTGGGCTGCCATTCTCAAAATTCTGAGGAACAACTTTGTCAAAAATGTAAGATCTGGTATGAGCAACTTTAGTGATAGAATAGTGTGGCAATATAACCCGCATATATCGCATGTCATATAGCATGGCATGGCATATAGCATACATATATGTAAATATATATGGAACCTCACAGTGATGGCAAAAATTTCCTTGAAGTGTCCATATATTTGTTCTAGTGGTAATGGAAAGCAAGACAGAACCGATTTGTTATTCTTCTGAATACATGCCTTGAGGAGGCTCAGCAACGGCATGTTTGCCGTGCCACTATCTTCATCATTGTCACATCATCATAAGTGTTGTCACCATGAGGTGGTGACCATGCTGTTAAACTCCTTTTCTCGGTGAACGACTTCAGGCTGTCGCGGGTACCATACTGTATATCTAAGTCTCTGTCTGCTTGTTGTCCTCCTCCAAACGCAGGTGGTGGCCATCTGTGCCATGATCCACAATCTGTGCGTCGACGAAGGCGACATCTGGTACGACCTGCAGGACGAGCCGCCACTGGGCATGGAGCCAGCAGGCGACTTCTCCTGGTGCGTGCCGGGAGACGAGGAACTGGATGACGAGGGTGGCCTCTTTGCACGCACAAACTTGGCACAGGTGGGCCTGCCCTGCTCACTCACGTGCCTTTTTCATGGTTTTTCTTTTTTTTTTTTTCTTTAATTGTAGAGGGGGTTCTCAAACTACCTAGCATTGGGTTCAGGAAACCCCTCCAGCCTTTGCACATTGCCAGGCAATTCCGTGTCCATGTGATGTATTGGGATGCTGTCGATGTGTTCACTTAGTTTCTGGCTGTGATTTTGTGTTTTACATTAAAAAGAAAAGACGTAGCGCTGGCTACGTCTTTTTTTGGGTGCCATTTTATTCACCAACAGCAGTGAAGGGCAGCAATGGCACATGCAGCATCCAAACTCCTTGCTCATGGGCAGATCATTTGAATTGCGCTTGAGGCATGCGGAACCTTCAGACCGATTTTCAATCAGACTGCCGTAAAATTCCGAGCAAGCACCCTTGCCCGTGCAAGAGCCCCCTCAGCTTTACTGCTAATGTCAAATTTCCGTGCCGTTCTGGAAAAGTGCTCCACCCCCAACCACCCTCCTCCACTTTGCGCCGCACCCAGGCAACACTGGCCTGCCACATCCAGGTCACGAAAAAAGTTTCCATGGCCTCTTCTCCTTTTTTTTTTAGGCGCATCCTTGTTAGCAACATGGCAACTTGCCACACGCCGTTTGCAATTCGCGAACCACCAGCTGACAGCGGTCTTGCTGGCAACTGGCAAGGTCTGCCTGTCACACAGTACAGAGCATCTCCCTGCGGCTCAGCAACAAGGCCACTCAGTGACAGAGGAGTAGTCACGGCTACACGCTGGCGTCCCCGTAGCCTCACGCTGATCACTCGCCAGGCTTTTTCCGGTTCCTTTTGAATCTGTAGCAGATGGCGCTTCAGAACGAACCACCGACACTCCCAAGCAGCAATGTTTCGTTACCAATATTGCCGCTTTACCCTCTCCCACGTGCCCTCTCCCCACAATAATTTCACACGAAGAAGAAAACTTGCCGATATTTGCGGCGCTGTCAGCTGCGATGTGAGCATGGCCAAGCTGTGGTTCGCTGTCCGCTGCCGGTAGCCATGCACTGCAACTCAGCTTGACTTGTATTGGAACTCTTGTTACTGCTAAACATTTGACCGTGGGTTTCAAGCAGAATGCTGCGAACTTTTTTTTTTTTTTGAGACTGACTTGGAGGAATCTGTTAATTGTTTTGAGGGTGATGAACAGCTCTAACAAATCTTTGGCTTATTAAAATTTTCAGTCTATACCTACTGCGACTTTTCTTTAATTTTTTCCAGAGAAAATTTTGTTGTCACCATCTTAGCGCCCCCTTCACACACCCCCCCCTCCCCACTTTGCCAGTAATTTCGACTTGCTTGAGAGGGGCTGCTTGCTCAAAATTTTACAGTAAGTGTTTTCTTGGCACGAACCATGCACTGCGTGGTTTCTGGAATGGTATTTTGATAGTCCACATCGACATAATATTTGCCTTCAGTGTCCCTTTAAGGTGTGTACCAGGGAAGGATTTACACAGTTGAAATTCACACTTGAACTTGGATGTCGCAATACATATTAGCCAAACATGCTTTTTTACTCCCTCTTTTCTACAGGCCCTACTGGCTGAAAATGCTTCTTGCCAGGTGCAGTTGGAGCACGACTACTGCGGGCCAGAAGACGAGTCCTTGCCAGAAAACGCTGATGAGACAATGATGGTGCGAAACTGTTTGCCTTGCTGCAATTGTTCTTGCATGATGCATGCTCTTGTACGAACTGCTTTCAAGGGCCTCTCAGCTGTTATTCTTCCGATGCCCTGTAGCACAACCAAAGCATTCTTTGGTGTGTAAAGAATGTGGAAGATCAGTTCTGTGAAGTACTGGAAGTATTGCTTATTGTCATTCATCCAACTGTATCAAGAAACTACAAGGAAAACCCATATTGGTTTCACAGAAAGCCCTCCAACCCTACATTCTACAGTCGGGTGGATGACAATCCTCCCTTTTGTAATCTTTCCTCCGCCTTGCTGGCAAGACTTCTACAGAACTGATGCGCCATATTGTGTCCCCTTGCTTTGGCCTCTCGATTGATTTGCTTTTCAATCTACCCAGCCTCCTGGCTAGCTGAGATGGTAGAGCAACCACTCTGACAAAGCATTTTTTTCTGGGTACGATCCAAACAGGACAAATTTTCTTTTTCTTAATGTGTGTAGCTTACCTTCTGAGAAACCCCTATGGGTTTCCTTTGTAGTTTCGCGCTACACTTGGGTGGATGACAGTTTTATTGCAACAGCAATTATATGGACACTCCAGGCAAATTTCTGCTGTCGTCTTCACCGTGAGGTTCCATATAAAGTGCAAGTGCGACAAGATTGCAGCCGCACCCCGTATGCTGGAGGTGTGAGCGAAAGCGCAGGAGGGTGAGCTGAGAAGGATGGTGGCTTGACAAGGCAGCATCCTCTCACGTGCACAGTGAGGGAAGCGGGGTGATGTGTGTGCACTCAGAAGGAAGAAGGGGGTAGGTTAGCGGCACATCAACTCTTCTACTTCAGCCGTGGCTGAGCACGGCCACACCTGCCCTATCTTTCAAGTACAATCTGCAATGGTTGCAAAGACTAGGCAAACCGAGAAGCCTGATGGCTTTGTGTGCGCTGTGTCCTTGTACGCCGAGTTAACGTTGAAGTTAGAGGCAGCATGAAGAATAATTTGCTCACAGCTGCTGTTGCTCTTCATCATGCCAGTGTAGAGATTTAAGGGCCAGAAAAAAGCTCAGAAAGACTGGTTAAAAAAAAAACATTAAAATTTTCACATACAGTAATATGTGCTATTCACTGCAGGGCAGCATATAATTTTGGAAGCGACGGTGGCACTGAGAAAATGACAGCACAGTGGAATACAGGGTACCCTCAGAGTCCAGGACTGGCGTCTTGGACTCTGCAAGACTCCGCCAGGCCATCGAACCGTCAACTTGGCGGCGGGGCCTTTACACTAATCAGTGGCTAACACCTATAGCTTCTAGGTTGCTGCAGATACCTTCGCCATCTGCCAGTTGTGAACGAAGCTAGTCTTTGTTTGGAAATGTTCATAACAAGCTATGCATCAGTATTCGCAAGAGATAATGGAGCTGGGCGAGGATTCAAAACAGTGCAAGCAAAACAACAACAAAGGACAGGAAAGACAGCACGAATGCTGGCTCACAATTGAGTGTCCCATAGAAAATATAGACATGCACTAAAAAGAAAAGCCGAAGAAACAAAACAAGGCTGCAAGCAAAGCCAGTTGGGAGTACACATCGTTCCAGAGAGGTGCGTGGTTTTGCAACAAAAATTTAAACACAAATGGCTGAAAACAGGGACGGTATTCTCAAGCAATGACTTCTGGGGGCACCACTCAGTTTGTGAGGATTCACCTGACTTGGCACCGGACATGTCGAATTATGTGGCCGACCAACAGCAATCTTGGAGCTATGCCAAGCTTGGTAACTTCTCACGGTACCTAGAAGCTATGTGCCAATGCATCCGGTGTTGAGTCGCGTATAATCTCGTGAAAGTGATTGCATTCTTGAACGCGATCAGTCGGGTACAGTGCTGCTACAGCACACACAAATGGCTTGAGGAGAAAGCACGCCAAATAGAATGTAGATGTGCTGTCTGTGCTGTTCTAAGCTGTTCTTGTTTCCCTTTGTGCTAGAAAACGGTGTGTTTTAAAGGGACACTAAAGGAAAACATTAAGGCAAACTAGATCGATAAATTATTAGTCTAGAAGTTTATCATCGGTTTCTGTGTGCCAATATATCACTTCATTTGGTAGGAAATTGATGCTAAAGGTACCGCAGCTGCTCCACAATTCGAACCATCGTACCAGGATGCACGAGTTGATGTAGTCTCCAACGTTACCTCCCGCTATGCCGCTTTCTATGAATCGGCCAGTGCCAGCATCGCAGGAGAGTTGCCACAGTCCACAGCAGGTGGCGCCATTCTGATTCTCAATTTTCTCACGTACAAAAGCTCTCTTCTCACTACGAATGACGAACTTGCTATAATAGAAGCCTGTTCCTGCACTCTAACTTGGCTTAATATTTTTGTTCGTGTTGATTAAAACAACTGTAAGTAAAGCACAAAAACTCCAGGTACGAGGGGATGTAAAACATCTGAAGTGCAAGCTAATCTTTGTATGCGATTCATTCGTGGTAAAATTCACAATGCTTCTTTACCCCATATTTGCTTTCTATGCCGCGCGCCCATTGTGCTTGACACCTGTACCAAGCAAAGCCTCGGTCTACTTGAATGCAGGAGGTGAGCATGGAAGAGGGCAGCATGGGGGTGCAACAACCTGCCGAGATGGAGGGCACCGAGGAGCCACAAGAGGAAGAAGGGGAGACGGAAGAAGGCGTCATGAATCAGGATTACCTAGTCGCCGCTGAATTCACCGTGTGACGCATTAAAGAATCACAATTTGTACAGAGCCAGTGTGCTGGTCACTCTTTTTCACCTGCCGCCTTTTGCAGCTGCTGCGAGTAACATAGGAGTTGAAGGACTCGCAAGAGAAACTGTGCAATGCATACGAGCTGACGCAGTGATAGCCACCCGCCGTGGTTGCTCAGTGGCTATGGTGTTGGGCTGCTGAGCACAAGGTCGCGGGATCGAATCCCGGCCACGGCGGCCGCATTTCGTTGGGGGCGAAATGCGAAAACACCCGTGTGCTTAGATTTAGGTGCACGTTAAAGAACCCCAGGTGGTCAAAATTTCCGGAGTCCTCCACTACGGCGTGCCTCATAATCAGAAAGTGGTTTTGGCACGTAAAACCCCAAATATTATTATTATTACTATTATAGCAGTGATAGCCGAGCTTGTGCGTCTCATTTGTATTGTTGCTATTTTTCGTGCTTGTTGGTGGTTCATTGGAGCAGTGAACGTAGTGCCTATTGGACGTGGATAAATGAAGTAGAAACTGGACATGTTTGGCACCCGTACGTGTTCGGTTCCTTCTTTCAATAGCAGTGATGAAACAAGGAATGTCGCTGAAGCCATCGTTTTGTCAAGGGGCTTTGTCTTTGTCAAGGCAACAACCGTTTTCCTTGGCAGCGTTTTTATGTACGCTCTGCTCACCCTTCATTATTGGGAGAGGAGGCAAGTAAGCAGGTGTGGAGAGTAGGATACAGGAAGTTAAAGTGTCAGAAAAGAAATAGTTCTGTGGCACAGCCATCCTTTACAGTTGATTGGCAACATTAATGCGATTAGCAATCTATCTTGTGATGGGTGTGCAATTGGCAATGATATGTTCTATATGTTATGATGATTATTATGAAACAGGACACATACCCACGACCCAAGATGGCATCAAAGAGGTTCATCAAGGAGCAGTACTGCTTTTGGCTCTTACGGGAAGCGAGGACGGCAAAAATTTGACAGGCTCAACTGTAGTTGATGTCTAGTAATGCAAGGCATTCATGATCTACACAGAACAGATGTAGTATGAATGATGTAACTGTTGTGTAATGAACAGTTATGTAGCGGTTGTAGCGTAGGCTGTAGCGTTTAAATTTGTAATAAGGAAGACAGAATATTTGCACTAGTGGAACATATGCGGTGGCCCCAGTGCACATGAATAGTCGCCCCTGCGGCATGTAACTTCAGACTGCACCATCGCCGAGATAGGCCCACAAGAACGGCAAGAGAGGCATGTCCACCAGAAGGTGGCTGGACTCAGAAAAGAATGCTTCATAATCAAAACAGAAATGCCTACTTAAATGTGTAGCTCAAAATGCGTTTCTGTCACCCTTGCTCATTCCAACTCTGGTTTCCCCATTCAGTTACATGTGAAATGCAAAAATGCTCACATGGGACAACCATGGAAATGTGTTGCACTGGAGAGAAATGAATTCCACCAACTGCAGGAGGCATAATTTTGATTGTGGGCTTCAATCACTCAGTAATTGCTGAAACATAATTCAAGAAGAAAAGAAACATGAAGTTTACAAGTTCATTACTCTGCACCAAAGCAGATATCACAGTTCTGTTAACTGCAACTGTTAAAGCATCTAAAGCAGACCAATGCGATATGCAAGGTTACAACTTACAATGTTTTAGGGGTGTTTGTAAAAGTCCAACTGACAAATTAGTGACACATTCCAGATTGGCATGCAATACATCAATAACATTCACTTAAGATGTTTCAATAGGTGCAGTGCAGAATCACAATATTGTATCTATTGCTAAATTATAGGTCTGTAAACTTCACGTACTATCAAAGTTATTTTGTTCTTTTTTTAATCTTGCACTGCTGAGAACTTTTCCACAAAAAAAGCTTGTGTTAATAAAAAAATCTTCCTTCAGTTGGTGGACTTGAGCCTTCTTTTAAATGCAACAAACCATCAAATTCTTATCAAGATCACTGACATGCCAGCCTGAAAGTTCCTGATATTGTAAGAAAGAGGTTAATAAATGCTTCACATTCCATTCCAAAGTTCTGCTGGCGCCTCCTCTATTTCTTTCAATGTCAGCCAGATGCGGCCGATCCGACTATTCACCGCTCTCACGCTCTTGCCTATTGTCCTTTCCTGCTCCCCGGTCGGCTAGCGTTTGCGCCTGCTTTATGATCATGGGGGAGAGTACTGTCTGGGTGGTGCCCCACGATGGAAGTCAGAGGAAGACAGATGCGTGATAACATGACAGACGTGGGGACAGAGCGTCCACCGCTTCTCTAGCGGAGCGTTAGAAACATTACATTAGAAATCTGCTACACGGTGCTTGCACGTCGCACTCTCATGTAATTGCACTTAACCCGTGTTCAGGTCAGTTCTTTTCCTGTTCGCGTTTCTGCTCAAGTAGACACTACATGCGCTCACAACGTAAGCGACCACAACGGCTATCTGCATTCACAACCATAGGACAGAGGTCCAGCAGTGTCCAAAGCATGCAAATGCAGCCACAAGGGTGTAAGAAACGAGAACCCCAAATTCAAGCAAACGCCAACCAAATACTTCACTTTTAATGCTCAAGCGAGTCAAAAAACTTTCTCAAATGTGTACATAGAAAAGAGGTGGAATGACTGGTGCATTTCTCTAAACAACAAACACAGTTTAATGCCCCTTGAAGAAAATGAAAAGACCAGCTGTCCTGCACAGCTGGCCGGTGGCACAGGGTGGTGATCGCAAAAGCAGGCCAAGTGGGCACTACGTCGTCTTGCAAATTTCATCTGCCAGCCGCTGCAGAACAGACAGGAGGGCATTCCCCTGGGCAAAAGAAAAGGTCGCAAAACTCGACTAAGTCAGCAAGCAGATTGACTAATGTGTACTGAAACCTAAGCCAACACTCACTCACACTCACCAGCAGGCTATGTGCTCACTTGTATTCCTACTTGTGCAAACTCGCATTAATCTCTTCTACTCACACTTAGTGGCGCCCACTCGCACTCATAGTCGCATCCACTTGTTCACATACATACTCATGTACAGGTGAAGACAAAAGTAATCAGAACATGGGAGCTATGACCAAACTGCATCACAGCGCCCTCTGGTAGCCGCAAATCTGCCAGAAGGTAACAAGGTTCGAGACCAGGCTGGTTGGTGCTCCATGATACTGTGAATTTGAGCAGTTGTCTTCTTCATTTCTTGTCCTTGTCCCAATGTACATTGTAGTTCAGTTTTAGAAGGCATTGATTCGTGATCGCTGGTTTGCACACATACATAATGCAATTTCTTGCTTCCCCCTGAGGATGCTAGAGAGCACTGGGACTGAGTCCGACCACAGCTCTTATGTCCCAATTACTTTTGTCCATACCTGTGTATTCACACTTGCCGGCAGTCACTCATTTTCATACATAAACTCACCATCACTGATCACCATCAGTTCGTACTCACCTTGACTGGCACTCATTCCTGTTCACACTCGCATACACTCAATCTCATCGGCGCTCACTCCCCTCCATACTTGCACATTCACTCGCACCCTTTATTACTTACTACTGTACAAGCTTTATATCACATCTGTGAAATCAGTGTGGAGAAAATACTATCATTGTGCTTGTGAGTGAGTAAGTTAGCATATGCAAATTTCCCAAAATTTCCAGTTTTTTTTGGTAGATTTGGGTGCCACCTTTCTCTGCCTTAGTCCAAAAATCCTGGACAGTGTCCGACACGAGGTGGGCATTTCCTCACCTGAGTCTCAACTGTGCGGCTCACTTTCTCCAGTGTATCGTTGCCCGCCTCGACTGCCTTGAGGAGGCGCTCTTCAAAGGTCAGCTCTCGGCGGATGCGCCTCCGCGCAGCCGAGTTGAGGTGCGAGGCAAGTGGGGTGGGCATCGACTGCAGCGCTCGGGCCACGCCACCTTCCACGGGTTCGTAGACCTCTGCAGAATATAATAATATTTGGGGTTTTACGTGCCAAAACCACTTTCTGATTATGAGGCACGCCGTAGTGGAGGACTCCGGAAATTTTGACCACCTGGGGTTCTTTAACGTGCACCTAAATCTAAGCACACGGGTGTTTTCGCATTTCGCCCCCATCGGACCTCTGCAGAAGCAAAATGACAGCTGCACTGAAGAAGTAGCCTCCTACAAGCCAATAACATATCTCAACAACAGGAGTAATATTAACAGCCTTGCCAACCTTAAAATGCAAGAAATACTAACGTTGAAGCCAATGAAACACAGGGGACCTTTTTTATATGGAACCTTAAGGGACCAGAGAAATAAGTTCTGCTTATCAGGAGTTCCATTTGCTTAGACTGAGCTCAAGGATACACAAGACGCTCTTTTGGGAATGACAGATACGTTATTAGCAGATAACAGGTGTGGCAGATTTGATTACAATACTGCTGGCAAGGCCTTAACTTGCACGCAGCTGCTGACTACAGCTAAGAGAACAAAATGTACCACATATGCATGATTCTACCGTGTCACCGACTGTAACGCACAGCTATGTTACCAGCCAAATATATATATATAAAAATAACTTGGTGCCGAATCTGCCGAGCACATTAAATAACGAAAACGTAGTCGACACGTACCGTATTGAAACAATTCGCACACACTGCTCAATTTTAGCAGCTAGTGGCCATCGGAGTCCGATCGCACCTCCTTTTCGCTGACCACAGAAAGCAGTGTTCAGTTCGATTTACTGCACTAGAAATGCTGCACTTCCAGAGGCTCGTGCAACCTGTGGGAGGGCATTCCACACACAATGGGCCACCTTGCAATGTGTCCGAGCGTCCCTTTCTTCAGACAACCCATTCCTGGCAGTGTGGCTAGCTACGACCTTGCATTGATCGTAAGTAAGAATCAGCTTCGTTCTTTGAGTATAGTTAGTTACGATTGTAACATGCATGCAAATCTGAACACACCTTTTAATCAAAAAAGGTACGCGTTAGAATGGCACAAATGCGGCAACTGCAATAAAAATATTAAAAAAAGGTGCCTTAGTGAAGCAACCTCTCTTGAAGTCAATAACTTTAATCTTTGCCTCCAGTGTGAGTGCATTTCATCGGTTACAGTAAGCAAACTCAAAGCGCACGGACATTGGTACCACAACCACAGTGAATCGACCCTATAGTCTCTGGAAAGGCATAATAGAGAGGCGTATTTGCAATGCTGTTAATATTCGGTAATATTCTTAGTTTCATTTACCAAGAATTAGAAAAAACATTGTTCCATTTAATTAGTTTTTTTGTTGCATTGCCATAATGCAAAACCAACCAAAATTAACTCCACTTTAGCAATATACATTTACAAAGATTCTACTGTATTTTAGGTTTGGCAACAGCTACCAAAAGTTGATTTATATCAGATGCACACTGTTTACTGAAAAAAATATTTGCTAACTTAGTTCGGTAGGGGCACTGTGAAAGGCAAGGCTGCTTTATAATTGCATCAAAAATAATATGCATCACAGAAAAATGGAAATGCTCACGAGTACAAAAGATTGCAAGCAGGGTACGGGGCTTCGGGTGCACTATTCCTAAAACTTTCTATGGGCATTTACATTTGCTCTTCCTTTGCTCCCAGCATCTTAACTGTGAGAGCCACAGCAGTTGTGGAGCTGCAGATAAACTACAACAACCTGAGGTCTTTTTCAGTGCACCTAACCCTAACTACAGGGGCATTCTTGCGTGCCAAGTAGCCCGCAACGGCAAAACCTCTTCAAGGCCACCTCGGCAAGGTTTGCTGCGTGACTGAAGCGCACCTGTCTCGACGAGGGTCTCGCCGTCTGCCGTGCTCTGGATGCTGGGGATGGAGTATCGCTGCTGGAGGAACTGGACGCGTGGCTGTGGTGAGGGCATCAGCACAGACAGTGTGCCATCAATGTCCTTCATGACTGTGTCCATGAGCTTGTAGTATGGCCAGATGAGGCCCTCAGGCACGGGGTCTCCCTCGCGCTCTTTTTTTTCCTGCAGGACACAGTTTCATACATGTTGCTAGACTCGAGCTTTATAATGACTTTAGGTGTGCCATCGCTACAGAACCACTATGCAACAACAGATAAGGCAGCACCCTTCTCTTTGAAGCACATGCAGACGTGCTGCACACGCTGAAATGAAACATGCCAGAGACTGCGGACCACCTAGTTGTCCTTCAGTGCGCCCCCACAGTTATCTCACCTTCAAGAAAAGGCACCGCAACGTTTCACAGATGTAATCATCTGCACCGCCACTGCAGATGTGTGGGTCACAGACTCTGTTCTTTACAAAATTACACAGCCGAATCATTGACACTTGCTGAACTTCTCCCCTTGCCATCTGCAGGCAATCCTGCCATGGTATCGACAGCTAGCTGCATGTGGCAAGTGAAAACACCAGTGACTGGACCACAGATCCCCTGGCGGCACCGAAATCATGCGTATAAACAACTTGCAGCAGGTACGGATACTACAGAGTGGTCCAGGCAGCCAAATCATCGACACGTGCTGAACCGCTCCCCTTGCTATCTGCAAGTGGGCTGGAGACCACTTTCATTTTTCTGTTTCACGTATAGCAGCGTCTGGACTGCTCTCATTTTATGGGGTTGTTACTTGACGTTTCGACAAGCTTTGGCTTCACATAATGGAAACCGGCAAGATTGATGTTCACCGAGATTTCACCATGTCTATTGGTGAAAAAGCGCCAGGATCCATAAAGGAAGTGGTCAAAACCCTGGTTGAAATGACCATGAAATTTGCCGATGCTTTGTCCGACTTGAAGACAGAAATTGGAAATATTGACCGATCCAATAACAGCATAAAAGTCGAGGTTAAGTCAGTAGTAGCCTCCCAATGGGCTTTATTAATAACAATTTTGAAGAGTTCCAAGCTTGAAACTGTAAACCTTCACCAAGAACTCGCAGACACGCAGAAACAAAGCCTCATCTGTAAAACGGAAAAAAAGAAGCTAGGCAAGGAACTTGAAGAAATTCAGAAAACAATTGATTGAACTGCAACAATATAGTCGAAGAAATAATTTGGAGATGAAAGGCATCCCTGCACTGAAAATGAAACCCTTGGCGAGGCAATGCTAAAGATTGCAACATTCCTGAATGTAGAACTCATTGATAGTAGCATTGAAGCCATCCATTATGTGCAAACAAAGGTTGGTGGATCAGCTGATGTTATAGTAGTCAGGTTTAATTCACGCCAGTGGGCTGGGAAAGTGATGAAGTATCTGTACAGGAAAAACATTGATTCACAGTGGAGGAAAAGAACTAGGAAGCTTATCAGCAGGTATGCGGCCTGTAGGGTGAGCAACAAAGAAGGTCAAGCGGAAAATCAGAGGCTGAAATAATCTCATGGGTGGTGGCAATGGAAAAGAAACCTACCATGAGTAACTACTTAAGAGGAAAAACGATATGATAATGATAAATGATACGATAACTCTCAGGGAAGCTCATTAGTTTTCAAAGCGAGAACAGGATGCCTTAGAATACGCACCTATAAAGCGAGATATAAGGAAGAAGAAGCATGTGCTTACTGCTGTAAAGCTAGGGGAGCGATGGAGCATGTTTTATTGGAATGTGGAGATATCTGCCCAGCAGTCGATTTAGGCACCACTGGCCTCCTTGAAGCCCTTGGGTTCAGCGAGTGCAGGGGGAAAGTAAACATGTCTGCAATAGAGACTAGTAAGAGGCGATGGGAAGATTGGTGGAAGTATGGAAGCAACAAAAAACTGAGACTTACAAAAACAAAGTTCACAATAGGGAGTCAGAAAATTTGCTTATGGGAACTCATCGTGGGGGGAGGGGGGTTCTTTAACCTAGGTAGGACATTAGGCAGTATAATAGCAAGAGCTTGGTGGCACAACCCACCACCCCGTTCCAAAGAGGATGCTTATAACATCCATCCATCCATCCACACAGGGTCAACTATTGTTTCATTCATACCAATTCCAGCAAAACTGCGGACTCGTGAGGAGTTGGAGCGAGTATTCGCTTATTTATTTCTGCTCCCCTGCTTTATATATTTGCTTTGTGCTCTTTACTGTGTTTAGTACACATGTTAGGCATGTTGGAAACAAACTGTTGAATTTGCATATTTACTTCAAAGAGCATATCACGGATCGAAAGTTTGGTGTACTTGACGTAGTACACTGGCCATTAGCCCTTACAAATGGGCACTCTTTTTTGGTTGTGTTCCAGCATGGATACAGAGTTCTTTAGAAAGAAGCCGTTTTGTCTCTTGCACAATGCTCTGGATGCAGTTGAGAGTGCAGAAAACATAGAAGTGGACAGTGATATCATGACTCTGCTGCAAGAAGCAGCTGAAGACAAGGATGAAGAGGAAGGCAATGATGACTATACTGATGCTTTCACCATGAACGACATCTGCAGTTAATGTAGGTTAGCAAAGCCTGTAACAATATTCCACCAAAATCGTTTCAGTGCTATAGTATTATTAAAAGGACACTAAAGTGAAAAATTATTTCTTTTGCATCAGTACATTACAGTTCTACAACACCAAAAACACCACACTCTTACAACGATAAGACATTTGGTAAGCCAGAAAAAGCGCAAGAACGAAATACGGGCGGCGATGCCTACTTAGGTTCCCGCACCTGGGGGCTGTGACATCTTGGATTTTTATGGCACCTTCTAGGGCCTACTAATTATATATAGCGGTACAGATTGACTAAATTGAGTTCTAAAGGAACCAAATATTAAAGATGGCAAGTTTCGGGATCCTTTATTCAGCTAACGCGGCCCAAATGTGAAAACATACTTTGGAATCCCTGACGTCACCCTGACGTACCGGCGCTGGGGTTTCGGCACGAAATTCAAATACTGATACTTGGACCTTCATTTTCTCATCTAATAATCAAACTATTTTTTTTTTGAAATGACTGCCTGCAGGGTTCTCAAACAATGCTTCATTAGCCTAAACTGATTTATTGTTTCACTTTAGTGTCCCTTTAAAGACACCTTAGCCGCACTCACGATGTCAGCGTTGCCACTGCCATGCTTTCTGGGCTTCACTATATGTGTGTTTGAACACTCATGGCGGATGGTCACTATCCTGAAAAAATCGGGAAGCAGTTGGGATGCGATTTTTTGTCATGCCTGAGCATCATGGAGATGTGAGAACTGCTTTGTGCTTCAAAAAATGTCATACAAGGAGATACGAGCACAATGACAAGTGCCTTGGCCACTGAAATTCCATGCACCCAGTGTACTATATTTAGCAGAGCAATGTAACTTGGGAAGCAATGAATATTTCTCAATCATTTCTTCAAGACGTGATATTCTTTCATTATTCAGATTGATGAAAATAGCCCTGGCAGTTTTATTGTGGGTCATAATAGGTTAGTGCTGCCCGCCCTGCACTTCCAGGTCACAAACAGCATGCGCATTACCAGCATGACGGCATTCTCGACAGGAAAGTAGCAAGCGCCCAGAGTTTTCAAGAAAGGAAACACAAGCAAACAAACCAGATGACGATTATTGTTATGGGACAATTTTAAGCCCCAAAGGGTGTAATACTTTTTAAGGGTGCAAGAAAAGTGCACCCTTGAAGCATATTTTGCTTCAAAAAAATTAATCGTTATTAATCTTCAGAGCCTTTCCCTTGACTCCGTGCACCTGGTACTGTCAGGGTCACAAACAGCATATGCGTATCACCATGACACAGCATTCTTGACAGGAAAGCAGTGAGCACAGTTTTAAAAAATGCAAACAAGACAGGTGACAATTATCATTGTGGGACAAACGTACACTCCAAAGGGTGTACCAGGAAAACCAGACAGACATGCAGATGCATTTCCTTAGACAGCTTGGGGAGGTTCCTAAGAAATACTCAAAGCATATACCTGAATTTAAAAGAAACACAATGCTGGCTGCAGGAGCAAGGAGGGCTTATCTTCTTTATGAACTGCACATAAATTCACAATACTCTAAATGCAACTACAGGGACCACGTATTCATATTTATTCACCTTCAGCCCCTGCAAGGTAGCCAAGTGGAACTATTTTTGGTTAACCTGCTTGCCTTTCTATGCATACTTTCTCCCTCTATCACACAATGACAGTACAATACAAATGAATGAAAAGATTTCATTTTTTTTTTTACTCAGGACCATAAATATTTTTTCAAATGTTTGCCTGAATTATGTATTTTTATTCTGCAAAGACAATTACTATCTGGCTAGCAAGCCAGTCTAGGTGGCCACAACAGCTATTCTTGACTCCATCCGCTTCATTTACGAACAATTTAAGGAAAATCGTGTTATGGTTGGTTCACTTTGGAAAGTGCTGATTGGCTGGTCAGCGGGCAAGAACGCAAGGCGCTCCGTCACCCAAAAGTGAAAGCATCCTCAAATGCGGCGATGAATCGAAAATCGACGCTCATTCACACGCAAATTTCAGCGTCTGTACGCGGAATCGACGAAAGACGCTACTTACAATCTCCGCCTTTTCAACCCGGTACTTGGCCATTAGGTTGTTCCACTTCTTGCGCGCCTGGTCGGCCGACACGACGCCTCCGAGGCCGATTTCATCCAGGATTTGCCTGCGGAACACGTACTATGGTTCATCGAAAGGCACACACAGGCCAGCGAACCAATGTCACGCGCTAGCAAAAGGGCGAACGAACAGGAAAAAAAGGAATCGCAACAGCGACGTACTGGTACAATGCCTTGGTGGTGTTTCGTTTGCCATTGAAGAAGCGTCGCTTCTCGTGCCGAAGTAGGATGAACTGCTCGGTGACCGCGGGCGACCCTGAAGAGAAACACACACAGACATAACGACGTCACGAGTTGTTGAGCGCGTTCGCTTTCAA
The DNA here is from genome assembly GCF_050947875.1 of Dermacentor variabilis. Taxonomy (NCBI): domain Eukaryota; kingdom Metazoa; phylum Arthropoda; class Arachnida; order Ixodida; family Ixodidae; genus Dermacentor; species Dermacentor variabilis. The sequence goes on from NC_134575.1 coordinate 106,366,897, forward strand.
ACGCAAGAATCAAATTTCGTGCGCTCGGACCCGCTGCCGTCTAAGCCGCTACCTAAGCAAGGCGAGACGCTCGAAAAGCTCGCAAGCCACATGCAAAGCGACTTTTTTTTTCGAAAGCTGCCGCGACGGTTGCACGTAGCTAAAAAGGGGGGGAACGCGAACCCTTGCAAATGGCGCCAAACGGTCGAGGACGGGCTCGGACCGGGGGGCTCGCTACTTACATTTCCTCTGTAGTGTGCTTTCGGTCGGGTCGTCGGCGAAACGTATCTCGTAGACTGTCGGCACCTCGACTTCGCCGTCGTGCGCGACCAGTGCCTGGTGGCTTGAGTAGTCTTCAGATACGGATTGGGCTATGATTTCCGCCATGATGGCCAACTTTCGTTCGGATTGCGCTCTTTGGCTCGGATCAGATTGGATAGGCTTAGGCTGTGGACGACGCGAGCGTGTGTGTGTGCGCGCAGAGCCTTCTGGGAACCGTGACGTCACTCAAAGGAAGCTCTACCGATGGGTGTACCGTGTCTTCCACTACACAATAGCCATCTACTGCGACCACGTTGGCTGCGGCTGAATCCATGCACGAAAAGTAGAATTGCGTACACGCCTTTGTGCCATCATAATGGTTACATTCGCATCAGATGTACTCTGTGATAGTTGTAATAAAGCAAGTCGCGTCTAAATATTTCGGTGTGCGCACATTTTTGACAACCAGAGCTTCTAAATATTCGCTTTAGTTAATCGGTTGCCAGTATCTTTTTTTTTTTTTTTCTGAGAATAAACCTAGACTGGATACACAGTGAAGTGAGAATGACTGTTATTCGTGGAAATCAAATAACAAAAGACACTTTCCGTGCGGCTTTACCAATGGAAGATTCTACAATGATGACATGCACGGATTGTGTTGCATTGAGACAATTTGCATTTTCTATAAAAAATTCAGACGCAATCCGGTCGTATATGAGGTCGAAGGTGCTGTTTCTGCTATTAGAAGATAAGAATAAAGTTATGGACGCACAAAAAAAATCATTCCCCAGGTGAGGCTCGAACTCACAACCCCGGCATAACTCACAAGTACTGTCTTATAAGTACCGTGCGCTAACCAATTGCGCCACTGGGGAGATGGTGACCGGCTTTCTAAAAGCCTTTATAAACTTAAATCCACCATTGCTCGAAAGATTGCGAGTTTGTTAAATCATCTCACAGCTTGCTCTTGCACCAAATGTTGGCAGGTTTCTGCGTCCTTTCAGCTTCGATATTTCTGAGAGCGGAGTGTCACTCTTATTACGTTCGACAAACCTCGTCTAACGGTCCTTGCACCATTCTCACGCATCGTTTCCAAAGAAAGCATTTTTTGAAAGCGCAACCTTTGTCAAAAAATGTGTTGCTGGCTCTGCGCGCGGCAAAACTAGCGAAACGATTTTTTTTTTTATGCAAACCGCCTTGTTATTGCTTCGCTCTCTCATAAAATTTTGCCCCTCTCATTCGAGCTTGTTCAACACACGTAAACGAATGTGTCGTGGATCGGTACCCTCGATACGTCAAGTTTCGCAGATTCGTAGCCCATGCGACACCGGTGACGGTCGGCAGTGATCGCCTGCTCACGATAGCAATGTTCGGTTTGATGCTTCCGTTACTTACCACGATGATTACTTGTGCAAATTCGCTGTAGGCGGACTTCGATAAATATACTTTCAATGCAGTGAAGTTGGCACTAGAAAGTTTTGTCCGACGTGCTCCCAGCAACGAAAAAAGTCCCCCGCGACTTCTGCAACACCAGTCTGAACATTGCCGTGAGGCTAACCTTCGTGCATCTGGAGGCGTTTCTCGCTGTAAGGAAGACGCTCGCAATACTTAACCGCCGTGAGTGTCATGCTTGCGAATGCTGTGCGAAGACAACGCGTGCCAGTCATCTATATCAAAGTATACAAGCACAGACTGCATTTGAAGAAAAGAAAAATGGTTCGGAGCTTTATTGCGCGATTAAATTACTGTTGCATGGGCTTACGATAAGGTGCGTACGTGGGCTCGCGCTCGCAACATTTGTGGCCCGTTGGCCTGTACTCTATTCCAACAAACCATTGCTTCAACCATTTCACACAATATGTAGCACTTCACGTTTCTGACTCGTAAATACACATGGCAGTGCGTAGCACAGGCAATCTACAGACCCTTGCACTGTTAACTCATTTATGACATATTGTGCAAATAGCACTGTTGTTGGCACTGTGGAAGTTACGGGTTAACCAAGATCACAAGTGCATATAGTCACCGACACACACACATAATTACTCAAGAACATACTAGCACTGCAAACACTTCAGCCAGGAAATCGGGGTACTATTGGGAAAATGCGATATGACTAACTGCAGTACAAAATTAATGTTAGGCCATTGTCTCAACAGTGTGGATGCACACAATTCTCCAGCACTCTTGCCAAGCCTTAAACTACAATGTCAACACTACTATAGAACCTATAATGACACTACCATTTCAGGCCAAAACATAATTTATGCATGGGAAGAGCTAGCCACACATACAATTCCAGTTCCAGAAGGTGTGGTCACTGTTTTTGTAACAGCAAGAACAGGGCTTCAAGTTTGGGGTATAAAGTACAAAGGCAAAAAATTATGAGTGCATTCTGCAGTAAAAGCAGAGTTGAAATGATGACAGTTTCACAAAGATCAATGCAGTCATCAGGACTCCATCATGTCTGAGAGATTGGCTAGTTATATGCAATTACATAATGTAAAAAAAAAGAAAACATGGACAAGAATTGGAAGACAGCAAGCACTGCTGCTGTGTCCATCGTATTCTATTCTTGTCTGCATTTTTTTCACATTATAAATTCAGGACTCCAAAATGGCATCATGCCACATGCCGTCTATTGCTTTGCAATTTACAAGCATAAACTTCCACAGCTGGAATAACTGATACTGCTGCATAACACACACATGATGCTATCAAAGATTCAAAACGTCTGCTTTACCGTCACATATAGTACACAATGAGGCACGCTAGATTCACCAGTGCTACAAAAAATTCAAAATGGTGTAAGCAAACCAAACCTTGATATAAAGCAGCAAATTTTTAAAAATTCTTGTCGATATTAGCATGTAACAAATATATACTTGGAACGAAGATATGTTCGTGGTGGATGCAAATTTGTTATAAAGAGGTTCGACTGTATACTTTTCATATAAGAACACCAGAAGTCATTCAAGCAGTAAGCAACACTGAATAAGAGAAGTGGGAAAAAAATTGAACCTTTATTCTTCAACTCTCACTGCCAAGGACACTTCTCTATACAACAGTGCAACGAGTGCCCAAAAAAGCTGGGCCACCAAAACACGCTACAAGGGCATAACAATCGCCTCAACAACCAATATCCTGGGACACATCAAAAACAAAAGCTCAAACAGATGAAGTAGAAAAAACATGGAACAGACTATGCGTAAGAACTATTTCTCGACCTACTACACAAGTTTGTGCTATAGCTATGTTGTGTGCCCTATAACAGCATGCCCAAAATGCTGGAATGCTACATCCAGAGGTAGCTACGTCTCCTTAGGAGTCAAAAGCGCCTCGAGCTCGGCCACAGTCGTGACTGGCTTGGAACACTTGAAGTCCTGGCAGACGTATGCAGCAGGCTTGCCGTCGACGCAGGTGTAGCTGTCGAAGTTCTCCAGCCGCTCGCGCAGCGGGTTCTTGGGATCCTGGTCAGCCAGAATGACGGTGACGAAGGGCAAGAAGTGTTGTCGCAGGCAGGACAGCAGTTCCTTTGTGCCAGGATCATCCCGGGGCCCTGCAATTACAACCTAACAAACAAGAAGCCAGCCATCAATAACAGCAGTACGCCATCTAAGTCAAACAGCTCAGGTACTGACTGCACGTAATTGCTGAATGCATCTGATATACACATATACATAGCATGTAACAAGTATTTAAGTGTCCATTTCAGATCGCCAGACATTCCGCGACGACCTGTGCCTGCATTTTTCGTCTTTGTTTGCAACATGCCTGCCTGTCGCCATACCGTCTTTGTCGTTCCACTGATATCATTCCTTCTTCGTTATTCCATCTTCGTCACTACATCGGCATCATACAGTCATTGTTATTCCTCCATGCTCATGGGCAACCTCTGCAAGCAAGTGCCATAGCAAAGTGGGACTATACCGGAGTATGTATGTCGCATACTGCCGAAGCAATGGAAGTCTTAGAATGACCATCACAGATGTTAAATAAGCATGAGTTCAGAAATATGGGGTGTCACTACACTGCTCGAACACTGATCGCGTACGTTACCATTAACAGTCACTATGAGATGAGTCTTGCTGTAATTTTATTCTGCAGAATTGCATCTAGGTGCCCTAAACGTCTAACCATTTCAAGGTGTCTAATGAAAACACTTGCTCTCATTTTACTGCACACATTATTTTTTTGACAACACATATTGCCATTTACTAAGTCATTGTACAATGATATTCCCTTTCTACTGTATACTATCTATGTTTCATTTTGCTTGTCACACTTCTATTACGATATTGTAACTCCACTTACTCAGTGCCCCTTTTGGCCTGCAAGGCATGTTAAATAAATAAAATAAAAACTGTCTGATCACTCCAAAATGTGGGATTCAAGACGAGATCACAATTTTTAATGTCCATGACAAATGGGTGGTGTTGAAAGCATGGTGTCCATGATGTGATCCCAGCTGCCAAATCACTTCTGGCGTGTGCAACCAGCAAAAGCATAGCCTTTGAGATCTGGTTCTGTTATCCCTGGGCAGCCGTCGCTGGGGAGTGGATTTGGACACCAGCATAAAAATTTGAGCAATAATTGCTGATACAATCCTTAATCAATAATGATTAGTAATGCTATCTAATTATAATTCGAGGCAGCACGTTCGCAATAAGTAATGTCCAAAATATGGTAACCATGACATGCTTGTGACACCTCCAATCACTCCCGGTGCCTGCACTCTGCAAGAGTAAGACCTTCCGAGATTGGTGTCCATATCATTGAAGGAGAAGTTGTAGGATGTTGCAAACCTATTGCAGAATCCAAATCAGCTGGCAAGTGAGGCACAACCACACACAAGAAACCGTGTACCTGTTTTGAGAAATACAGACTTGCAATGCACCGTGAATCACATTGCTATTCCAGTTAAAACTCTTCCGCGCCTGTTTTGAGAAATACAGACTCGCAATTCACCGTGAATCACATTGCTATTCCAGTTAAAACTCTTCCGCGCTGCATATTTCTGCCTTGAAGAAACTTGCCATGTGCAGTCGCGAGCAAAAGTGTTGTGACCACGGCAACATCAAAACATTAAAATTTCCTCTAGCACAGCTCCACAACGTGGAACTGAAAGTGTACATACATGCAGGCTGTACCAAGCTGAATTTAAAATATTCAATCAAACCTCAATTTAACGAACACGAATATAATAAATCACCAGATGCAGTGAAGTAAATATAAAATGTTTCTCGTTGATATCAGTGCGAAATGAATATGTGCTTATAAAGAATGTCAGGTATAACGTAGGTATTTCATGTCGAATAAGACTTTGTCATAGTAAGGTTTGACTGCAGCATATATATGTAGTGCACCTGTCACTCCCAATCAGACAACAACACTCAGTGCAAGCCAGTCACAACCGCAAGCAACAGCGCTACAATTCTGGCCGGCGTGCGGCTTCGGCCGAGCAGGCTCACCTCCTGAGGCCCCGCCTGCAGCCGCATGAGCCCGCACACCATCTCGGGCAGGGCGAGGGGCACCAGGATCATGCGCTGGCTGTACGCGGAGGCCAGCTTCTCAGCACGCACGCGCAGGTCGTCTCGCTGCAGCAGCACCGACAGCCGCACCAGGTTGTTCAGGGACACCGAGTTGGAGCTTGGCTCGGCCCCGTCCTGGTCTGCGGGCAGAGAAGGCGCCGCCAGGTCATGCTGCCTTCGCGGAACACACTAGCGCAACCTAACGTGTTTGCCCAAATGTGCCGGTCGGCTGGTTTATCACGAAGTTACGCACGTGGAGTGCTACACGTTGAAGCAGCACCGCCACTATCCCAATGCACCAAGACTGACGCAAGTGCGACATCAAGGTGTTTTTTTTTACTGCTAAACATGCAAACACATGCGTAAGCCAATTTCCAGTGACCTGAATGTTTCTCGACACTGTTATCGCACTCTTCTGCTTCCCATGTTCCAAGACAACCTCATAATTTTCCTGCTTTCTTTGTATCTTTCCTGCATGCTTCGCAATAAGTACAGTAAGTGTTCATTTGGCTCACAATGTGCCAAGTATACAACTGAAACCCATGGATGCACACACTGGACAAAGACGATGATGCACAATCCTATTTAGAGGCTGTCCTGCTTGTCAAGCTCTGTTGTCTTTGTCCGGTGTGTTCTTCCATGGGTGTGTGTTGTAGTAACTGGCCCATTACAAGATGAAAATGTTTGGAGCACATATTTCACGTTATTTTCCAATAAACTTTCACTTGGCACATAGTGCTTGTCTTGCCTTCTTTCACTTTACAACTAGTTCCTTATGTGTGGCATTAATGGACTAGTGCCAGCTTGTCCAGTCAACTGTTCTTTTGAATGGGCAAAAGCCCTTGAAAGCCCTCTAGCTAAACAATAAATTCATACTAAACCTTTTAAAGCTTACATTCAGCAAACCATGCATGACCCTTTTAGTTCACTATCTGCCTATTCTCCCTGGAATAATAAAGGCAGCCAATGTTGACGCATGCATTTCATAAGGGCTTCCAGGTCATGAGCTAAACCAAAGCGAGATTTTTGAGATGTATTAAAGTCAGTGCAGACAAAATGTGCATACAGTATGGCTAACTGTTGAAGGGAACATTAAATTAGTATTTCGCAACTGTTTAAAGCTCGGGTTTGACGCGAAAGCCTCGTCAATAATGCTTTGTCGTTATAGGTCTGCCTAAATGTCACATCAAGCACTTCTTTCCTGTGAAGCTCTTAATACTAATTAGGTGTGCCCTTCAACAGCAGATCATAGTGTGCAGTCCTCATGATGCTTGCCATGTAATCAGCAGCATTTTATCCACAGATTCACTTTCAGGTATCTGGCAGATTGTTGCTGCCCTGACTGTGGAAACTTCGATACCCACAGTTCAGTGAGCTAGAATCTTAGCTGGAATATTGTCCGACCCCATGTGACTTCCAATTTCAGTTAAGATCCCCCACTTTATCTCCAATCCCAGTCGAGATTTTGAAACAAGTGGAGTTGGGCAGGTCACCTTTGTTAGATGCTGATCACTGGCGCCCTCTGTATGTAGTTTCCGTTTTCGTAAAGATAAGCCTATTTGCAACTGGTGCACGGACCCTTTAATGACAAATCCCATCCTGATAAACAACAATGTTGTGTGCAGAAGAGATAACTTGTCGTCTATCGGAGCAATGGGTGCTCAGGGAGGGGAAACACAGCACGAGCAATAAAGGAATACATGAGTCGATGAGAATTTAAACATTGCTGGCAAAAGCTGGGCTTGGTTGATGCCCAAACTGGAGATATCCTTGCGAGGCCATTGTGCAGAAGTTGACTTAAAAATGGGTCGATTACGACTCCCGCACACAAACGCCCTCTGGCAGCCATTACACACCGTCCTTAAGACGCAGCACAACCGTGGAATCCTCGTCACTGCTGAGAAAGTAGCCCATGTCCTGGGTGTCCCAGAAGAGGCTGTTCTGCGTGTCCTGCAGCTCCTCGGCCCACATCAGGCAGGACACGTCGAAGGAGGCCTCGTACACGTCCAGCAATGCCTGGATCATGAAGGCGTAGTCCTCCAGCACACCTCGGATGGGCTGTGACCTATGGGGGGAAAAGGCAGCTGGTTATAAGTGCAATACTCTTGCTTAAAGAGACTCTAAAGGAAAAAACAATACATTGAGCTGTATGACATCATTAAATCTGACGGCATCTGCTCAGGTTTAGTGTATATTTTTGTTTGCCAAGAGGGACTATGTTGTATTATTAAGGAGCCAAATACTGAACTTGGCAAGTTTCAAGAACCTTTCCTGGACCACAAAGGTGCAAATACGAAGAAATACACTGAAATCCGTGGCACCACCCTGACTTAATGATGTTGGAATTTCAGCGTGAAATTCGAGAACTGGAACCTTGAGCCTCACTTTCTCTTCTAGAAATGAACTGATTACCATGAAATTAACAGAAATTGAATTTTGAAAGACCTATGAACAAAACCACAACTATCACATCTCTCTTAAACGACTGTCTCAGTTTATTAAATATAGGAGATTAGAGACAAAATGATAATTTTTGCTGATTCAGCTTCACAGCAGGGGTAAACATCAGAATTTGTGTAATAAATGCCAACACAATTACTAATTAACCAATTTATAGCAATTAACTTTCTCCACGTTAAAGATATTATAGGTCATGTTGTGATTGCAGAACCAGAAGTCAGCCAGTACTCAGAGGCTAAACTTTTGGAGGAAACTGAAATTTTGAGAAGTACAGACTCAAAAAAATTTGCAGCAAATTGCATTGCCATTTAAGTTACTACTTCATTGCACTGCGCAAGCAGAAACTTCCAAAATTATTGTAATACGACAGCCGCTTGATCTGGATTGCCTGGTGATGCAGTATAATTAGGGCCCAAACATAAGACGCACCAATCAGTTCGATGGCCATCATCCTGCTGTCACTACCACTGCCTTGGCCAAATTGTACCATTCCTTTATTGAGCACACATTCGTCCAATAGAGAGGAAACATTTCTCCTAAGTCATCATCCATCTGCCAGTGTGTGTCAGTAACGTCCACATGACTATATGGATGCAACGATGCTAAAGATCATGCCAACCTTGGCAAGGGTAACATGAGTGCGCAAGAAGCAAGGTTCCTCCTCTTCGGTACTGGTGAGCCAGCACGAGTTATCCTGACAATTTCTTCTTTTTTTTGGGCAATTCCCCCCCGAGGAATAGCTTTGCAGCAACATCTCAAACTAAACCTGGACTGACCTGAAACCTGATTCTGGTCCTTTACAGAGCCAAGCACACTTGCATATATCGAGCTCTACGATGTTTCTTTTTTTTTTTTTTTAATGCAGTCAATGGGAAATATCTCCTTGCAATCAACAGCCTCGTCAGGCATACACTGTGAACAATAGTAAAACTTTGATGCAAGAAAAAAAGCTAAAAATTTTTGTTGACTACACTTTACCTAAATGAAAGTTCTGCCATATAACTAAACTGAAGCAGTGCCCAAGATGACATTGATTACAGCAAAATGTTTTGTTTACACACAGTCCATAATACTATAAGTGCAGGCACCGGCAAAAAAGTGTCACGGTTTGGAAAAGTGCCTCAAAATATTTCTTCTTCCATATATCCGACTCACCTAGAGCATGAACGCATTCATCTCAAATGCTTGCACCACCTACAAACAGCAAGCAGGGCGCATCTCAAGCAAAGGATCGACGTTATGCAGTTCTGAATGAAATCCCAACAAAATGGATGCATTCACACTTAACTTGTGGGTGGAAGCGAGTGCCAGTGCTTACAGTTTATATCATAATGAATATTTCACACAGTTGAACCTCGAAAGGACGTAGTTGATAAAATCGGCACTTTACTTTGTTACACAGAAATTATGTTACGCCGAAACTTGGCATTTTATGCAAATAGGCACACTCACCAATGAATTTTTCTTATACAGAAGGGGCCATAAATTTTTAGTTATTGGGCAATTGGAAAAAACGAATTTCGATAACAAAAAGAATGTACTTTGCTGAATTTGAAAGCTGCCGACCAAAGATACGGTCTCCTGCTGTGTCGACGACACCTTCACATCAGCAGCAAGCGTGCGACGCATTTGCGTACACTTCACCACCGCAGCTGCTAGTGTCGCTCCCAGTGGGATGATGAGCGCAGACAGAGAGCGCAGGCGCGAATGCTTCGTTTGCCTCTAGCTGCAATGCGTGTCCGAAACTTGCGATTACGCGACCTCTAACGCTAACAGGTAGGAAGACAGAGCACATGTAGCAACGCTGATCATGTCTTGCCCCCCCCCCCCCCCCCCTTCTCTGCAACTACCGCAGATTACCTCGAAGATAGGGCTGGCTGGCCGTGTACACGCTCAGCCATGCACCACTACAGCCGGGCTAGGGGAGACCTATGCTCAACATGTATGTTTTACCGCATATGAAAAACGTATTGCGGTAAAGCTGACTTTAGGGCACTGGCTGCCCCTGTGCAACACAATTAGACTATTGACCATTTTTACTGCTAAAAAATTGGGTGTGCATTACATTTACACTTTGTTTAGAAGTTTTAATGCGGGCACACAGAATGTGGACGTACGGCATGACACAGTACCCTTCTGAAAAACGAAATCAAAACTGTGTACAACAGCTTTTATATATTGAATTATTAACGGCCCCCCTTGAGGCCTGCTACTATATTTTTTCTAGGGTTTAGAGGTCTAGGGCCTTCATCCAATGCAAAAGAAAGAAAAACTTTTTAAAGAAATATTATATCGGTACCTCTGTAAGTGGAAAGTCGAATTAACTGAGGTCAGATAAATGAAAGTCAACTCTATGGGTGAAAGACTGTGTGACCATGAGACAAGCTGAAACGTGCACGTGACTCACACTTGCACAACCGAGTCGTCTGCTCCTCGGTAGGCACTCCGGATTAAAGTCTTCTCGTTGGGGTTGTAGAGATGCTTCTTGATGAACTCCACACACTTGAGGGCTCGGTCCAGGTAGATCGGCTGGTTCAGTGTCCGGGCCGCAGTTGCAAAGCCGGATATCATAAGCCCTGTGAGCAAAAGGCCGAAGAGACAAACAGGCCACCTGTTGCGAATGAGCCCCCAAACTGCCCTAAGTTCCCAATCACAGCAAATGGAGTCTAGTTAATGCTTCGGTAGACGATATCGTTCAATGTCCGAAATGTGACAAAACGACACCAGCGGCAATCCAGCGAAAAACAGTCACCATCAAAAAGCAAAGCAATGTGCATGTGATGATATTACTAAACATGACTGAAGCTAGTGCAAGTGACTTTAATGCAATTAGCTTTCTTTAACTTTTGTGCACAGACAACACGGGCCACTGCGTATGTGCCCAAACAGACAACCTTGGCAATGAGTATGTGATATTGGTATGTGCCCATTCAATCCCCAAGAACGAATGTGCCAAGGTGACACAAGGGAAATGTAACAGGGGTGTGCGAATACCGAATATAGTCACACCGTGATATGACAAACCTCGATTCAACAAAATTCGCACCCTCTCCCTCTAGAGCACGTGTCTACTCCTCTATCCTTGCGTTGGCTGCGCATGGCTGTCCATGCGCATGCCACGTGCTGTATCCTGGCGATAATAATCCTAGGCAAGTGCAAAGGCCAAGCCAAGATGGCTGGTGCCTTGAAGCGCACTGTGTTCCCGCACGTCTAGTGCAGATGGTCGAGTAATCTCAAGTTCCTGAGACACGGTGCAAAGCGTTAGCTCACGTTGTGACAGCGAGTGTTCATGGAAATGAAGTGAGATCTGTTCATGTTTGCCTGGGCGTGTGTGACACCAATAAACCTATGAACTTTACTTCATGCAGTTGTCTCTTTGCGAAGGAGATACCTCCTTTGCCGTCTCCGCCTCCCTGGCGAAAATGAATTTTTTTTTTCTCAGGGCAAACATCTGTATATTTTTACACCTTTGTTTTTAATTTGCGGGCACCATCTGATGATGCCTGCAAGCCATCCAAAGCGCAGTCAGCCACGGCGTCCAAGATTTACGGCAGCGCGCGATGCAACATGCACAAATATCAGATGCCATGAGCCACGCGGATGCCTTGCTCTCAGCACGACCTGCACCACATATGCCGATGCTCACAACCGACAGCCACGCTATTATAGCACTAACTCTACGTGATTTGTTTATCAGTGCTTACTGACAAGATACTATCCACCAGGAATCTTCAGGGAACTTGTGAAATTATTTTTCACTGCAAGTACAACTTCGTCATGTCGAGGTTTGAGATTTGGAATTGAATACCAAATCGAATGAAGACAAAGAAAGCCAAATATCAAATTGAATATGAGAAAATATATCACAATATTTGATGCTTACAAACTTCTTGCTATAAAAGATGGTGTTGCACATGCTTGATGGTCTTCTAGCATTGCGTAACATGAATGTAACAAGCCATCAGTAACTTGAGTATATAGAAACAAAGACATACAGTGTCGTCTGCATTTATTAAAGGGAACTCAAAATAAAGTATGCAGGCAGTGATTACAGCTTAGGTCTAGTATATGAAGGTCCGAAAAAGTTTTTTTTTTTTTATCTATAGAATGTCTGTTGAATAGATTCAAGTGCTTTTTATCCCTCTGAAGCTGAAAAATTAGTGACGTTGTGCTGTAATGAATATGAATGAGGTTCTCAGATTAGTGGTCTTTTGCTTTTACAGCAATCTTTTATTTCATAGAAAATTTTTGTTTTAGTTTTCTTCCAGAATACAGAAGGCCTTTCCCATCTTTACGGCAGGTGGGTTATTATAAGGGCAATCTACGCAACACACGAAAGTGCAGACCGCACATCATACGTGACTCGATCATCATTCCGCGGATCGACTGCAGTCGGCACCGATGGTAAGGAGCAGGCACCTTTTCACTGTTAAGTTCCGTATGATCTGCCCCCTGTCAAAGAATCTGAAACCGGGAGGGTAACGACAGGACCGCACGACGCACCCCCCCCCCTCCTTCCTGCCCCCTTCCTCTATCTGCCAACCACACAAATGTATGCCACCTGGAAGTCAGCTCATGAGCCACATAACCAATTTGTGCTTGCCAGGTAAATCCAATGATTGTCTTGAGATGGATTGCTCAAAGCTACACAAAGAGACCGATGGGCACCTATGAACAATGTCAGGAATAAGAGGCCATCATACAGTGTCGCAAAGATGGCGGCCGTGAGCAACTTTGTTGCCATCCCATATATTCGATTTCATTTGAGAGGTGGTTTGCCTGGTTTCCGAGTGTCGTGTGGCTGCTGTGAATAGAAATGCATTGATCAAGTCCCAAGCCGCAACTTCAGTCAACGACGCCCGATGTTCACCATCACCGATTAGGTCTAATGGCCTAGAGTGTGGCCGTGACAAAAATTTGCCACTGGCCAACGTGGTAACGGACTGCAAGCCATCGTGGAATGCTTGTTGCTATAAATCGGCATAAATTGAGCGTTCCACACGGTCACACGAACCTATTTTTTAAATTAATTTATTCCTGAAACTACCAATGAATGGAATCATCTGCCGGCCTCAATCGCCAACATAACCGATACACATGCTTTTAGAACTACTATTGAAGAATACTTTTGTTAATCTGCACTTTCTAATTTTTTTTTCATTATTATACCCTGTTATCTGCACATGCTCTGTATTTCGTTCCACTCTCATCTGTAACGGCTTTGGGCCTTGAAGGTACAATAGATGAAATGAAATGAAATATGTTCGTACGGGTGATGGGTAACATCAGTGATTGGTTCCAAGGTCACATGTATGAAGTTAGTTGAAGTTAGTTGAAGCCAGTTGAATCGGTGTTAAGTTTGTCGCCACGAATCCAACACAATCTACATACCACCTGGCCGCTAATTGGCTCCATCTCTGCACATGGTGTTGCACTTTCCGAAATATGTGCTATTTTCATTGATGTTCCCTTTGTCTTTGTTCGCGTCGCATCTTCATTTTGATCTGTCCTGTCCATCTGTGTGAACCCTGTAACAACAGAGGCGGCCCTCGGAAATGCGGCACCACTCTGCGATTAGCGGCGTTCGGGCAGTACGTGCGATTTCTGCATTGGACAGACATTGGCGAGCACGTGCAGCAGGGCAGAAGCGGTCGCAGAAACAAAGTTCACTATCCTGTCAGCCGGGGCGGCACGCTTGCACAGACTCGACGCTTCTTTCGCACCAAAAAAAATGAAGTGAGACGCTCGCTTGTGCAGCATCAAGTGCGAGGGGCTTCGCAGTGCATGCGACATGCGGCACTGCAGGAGTCTCTACACCGAATATACCGAATGTTCAAAAATTCGAATAGCAGATATTCGATTCGGCAATATTCAAGTATTCACGCACCCCTAGTATGCAGCCCCAAATATATTAACTCTTTCAGTGGTTTAGGAGCTGACGCAGCTTCAGCATCAGGTTTTTTTTTTTTTTTTCTGAGGTATTATATAACATGAACACAACTTATTTTTCGATGCACAGAAATGAAAATGGCAATTCTCTCTTGGTGTGCTCCTCACATTCCTATCTAACAAAATGAATGTCAAAAGGAACATGGCGGGTCATAAACGTGGAAACATACTGGTACATCAGTTATGCTGAAAGGGTTAAAGCGATAGACACCTCTTTGTCGAGCGCGGCCGCTTGATGGGATAGCCATTGCAACGAAGATGCAGCCAGAATA